>NC_083722.1:30965000-31340000 GCF_028564815.1 Eubalaena glacialis | reverse complement strand
TATTCATTTACATGTATTTACTGAGTGCCTACGACATGTCATGTAGTGTTCTAAGTGCTGGGGGGCACGTCATGAATACACTAAATCTGACTTTCTAGTAGGTAAGACAGTCAATAAATAAATACATACATACATACATACATACATACATACTATGACAATGGTGATAAGTGCTATGAAAACAAATAAGGTAGGGGGAGGGGACAGACAGAGATGGGGTGGGAGTGTTGCCTCTTTGATAAGGTGACATTCAGAGGCCCGAATGAAGTAAGGGAGGGAAGCCGTGCAGACTCCAAAGAGCAGATGGCCTATGAATCATAGCAGCAGTGTGTGTGGGGCATAAGAGAAATCATATTTGAAAGGGAAACCTTGGTATGACAATGGTAATGCTGAAAATATCTTCCTTTCAGCATTTTCTTGTGTATATCCTGCGTGAAAGGCACCTGGTAAGCTCTGAGGATTTGAAGCAGTGATCCAATCATGGCTCTTCTTACTAGGCTCCTGCTCTGGGTCAGGGGGAAAGGAGAGGGGGGAAGTCACTTAGATGTATACGTGTATGCCTGTGTGTGTATGCACATGCACTCACGCGCAAATAAACTATGAAACACAACCTTTTCTAGAAGGTTGGTTACAGCCTGGCTCAGTCCCATGTGAGTGACAGAGTCATAGGTTCAAATAAAAAAAAACATAAAACAAAAAAAAACCTGGCTGTTTTTCAGGAGTTTGTTCTAATGCTCATTGGCAAGGGCTGAGTGTGAGCTCTCTAGTAACATATTTGCAAATGAGAAAGAAACCACCTTCCAAATAATTTTTAATGAAAAAAATCTCTCAATACAATTCAAGCAGTTAACATATCTTTCCCCAGAGAATATTAGATTTTTAGTGATATCTTTCCCTCACAAAGTCCTTTAAACCAACCAGCGTCACACAGCATGGGAACATCAACATGCCAAGAAGGAAAATGTGCCCTGATCTCATCTCCACTGTCAAGTCATCTGGGAGGAAGAGATGGTGTATATCTGGGGCACTTATCTGCAACTCTGACTCAGATAGACCAGCCTACAAATATCACTTTTACGAGGAACTCAAAGTACATCATACATTATGCATGTCCTGACACTTCTTTAATTTTGAGGTCTCATAGAGAGCTCATTGATCCACAGCAACTAATACAAACTCTTTCAATAGGAGACACTGGGGGTTTTAGTAACTGTTGAGAATGCTAGGGCATGGATAGTTGAAGTCCTATCTAAAGTACCTTGGGTTTAGAAATAAATGTGAAAGTTCTGCTTCCTATAGAAAAATGGGTAACTGGTATCAGTTTAATAAGAAATCTGTGAGAACACGAGATCATGAGGCTGCTCAGTGCTGCCCAATTGGGATTATTTCAACATAAGGAAATGACTAGAAAGAGAGAGAGATATTACCAGCCATAAATCATTCAAAGGCTTCCCATGCTTTCATATACCTATTTAAAAATCATATATATATATCTATATATTAAAAAAATATATAAGAAGATATACAAAGATAAGAAAAAAATTTTAAATGATAGTGATATAATAAGAGCAGTTTGATGGTCAGTGCTTTCACACAAGGAGATATGATTACTGTGTGGTAACAGACAGGCTTGCTTATCCAGTTTCCTGTAAGATACGAGGGGACCATGTATCATATTACCATATAGCAGCAAAGGTTATGGTAGTGGCTGTGAATAAATGCTCACATCAGAATGAATCATTTCAAATGTTCAATGATGTCACTTGCTTTTGGTGGGAACAAAGAGACATTGCTCTATGAAAAAGACTCAAGTCCACTGACTTTTGAAAAGAAACATATTGCTATGTGGAAGGATATTGTTACCTGGGCACACTGTGGCCACCTAGATAACAAGATGGATTAGATAAGAAAGTATCCAATACTGACAGACATTTTAGAAATATTAACAACTAGAAGTCTAGTTTCAGGACAGATACACTTTGGCATGATAACAAAAGACTCCTTGGTGGTAGAATTACAAGCTGTTTTGTATTAGTACCCTAATGACATACATAAAAAAAACTTAGAAATTCCAAATGAGGCATACACACATACACAGAAAAAGACAGACTAAAAACAACAGTGTTTCTTAATCTGATAAAGAACATCCATGAAAAATCCACAGCTAACATCAATTTTAATTGTGAAAATTTGAACACATTCCCCATAAGATCAGAAATAAAGCAAGATATCTACTCTCACCATTCCTAGTCACCATCAATACCAGTGAAATAAGTCAAGAAAACAGAAATAAACAAATTAGAAACACTGCAATAAAACTGCCTCAATTTACAGACAACACAATTGTCTACACAGAAAATAACAAAGAACCTAAAAAACAGATAGTAGAACTAATGAGTTTAGCAAGTTTACATATTCTAGCTATGAACAAGTAGAAAATGAAATTAAGAAATTACAAAAGCATGAAAAAACATGATATACTTAGGGAAAATTTTAACAAAATACATCCAAGACCTGTACAATGAAAATTACCAAATGTTAATGAGAAAAATTTAAAAAGATCTAAATAAATGAAGAGCTATACCATGTTCGTGGATCACAAAGCAGTATTGCTAAGATATTCTCCACAAACTTATCTATAGATTCAGTGCAATTCCTTTCTAAATCCCACCAGGCTTTTCTGTAGAAAGTGACAAGCTGATTCTAAATGAAAAGGCAAAGGACTTTAAACAGTCAAAAAACCCTGAAAAAGAATGAAGTTGGAGGACATACACTACCTGATCTCAAAACTTAGTAGAAAGCTAAAGTAATCAAGTCAGCATGGTAACAGCATACACATAAAGATGTAGATAGAACAGATGCGAGAGTGTCAGAGCCACATGTATATGGTGCACTTATTTTCAACAAAGGTGCCAAGATAATTCAGTGGAGGAAAGAATAATCTTTTCAAAAGATAAAACTCAAACAATTGAACATCCATATGCAGCCCCCCCCACAAACCCTTGATCCTTACCTCACACCCTATACAAGTAGTCATTCCTTGGTATCTGTTGGGGATTGTACCAGGAGTATACCAAAATCCGAGGACACTCAAGTTCCATAATTGACCCTTTGTATCCACGGGTTTCACATCAGTGGATTCAACCAACCTCAGATGGAAATTTCGATCTTTGGTGTGTTGAGTCCTCAGATGCGAAACTGGAAAATACAGAGGTCCAACTGTATACTTATTGAAAAAACTGCATATAAATGGACCCACACAGTTCAAAACCCTATTGTTCAAAGGTCAACTGTATTAACTAGAAATGAATCACAGACCCAAACATTAGAAACTATAAAACTTCTAGAAGAACAAAGGGGAAAATCTTAGTGACCTTACGATAAGCAAAGATTTCTTAGCTAATACTTATATACAAAGAGAAAAACTGACAACTTGGACTTCTTCAAAACTTACAGATTCAAGAGAAATGAAAACATGCCCACATAAAGACTTATATGTGAATGTTTACATATTTTAATGTAAACTTTATTCATAATTGCCCCAAATTGGAAATAACTCAAAATGTCTATTAATACATAGGTAAAGAATGGATGGGTTTTGAATGCATTACGCTAAATGAAAGAAGTCAGACTCAAATGGGTACAAATGTATGATTCCATATTTATACGACATTCTAAAGGCAAAACTATAGGGTCAGAAAACAGATCAGTAGTTGACAAGGCTAGGGATGGGAGGGGAGAAGACTGATTTTAAAGGGGCATGAAGATTTTTTTTTTTTTTCCCAGCAATGGAAATTCTTTGTATCTTAATTGTGATGGTGGTTATATGACCATATACAGTTGTCAAAACACATCAAACTATATACTTTTAAAGAGTGAATTTTATTGTATGTAAATTATACTTCAGTAAAACAACAACAAAAAACAAATAAATATGCTTTTCTGGGGATGGTCAGGATATCTACATCACAGGCAGGAAGAATATTCGGACTTGAACAGTGTTAGGAAATGAAAGATAACACTTAGTAAGTTTCCAAGGCAGCATTCTATGTTTTCATTAGAGAGGTCTAGTTGAATAGAAAAAATATGTGGCTACAATTACTTTGTTAAAACCAAAGTTAAATGTGTATATATTTATAAAATCAATTCAATTTGGCAAACATTAATTGAATGCCTACTATGTATCAGGCACTGGCTGTGGCACCATGTGGGAGGAAAACAGATGAGGCATAAAAAGCATCTCCAGGGACTCACATGTAGCAGATCTAAGCCATCCATTCACACTCTATCAGTGGAAATTATTAGCAATCAGTAAAAAGCCCGGAAATGGTACTGCTTGGTGGAGTGCCTGAAATCTAATTCTGGAGAACTGTCCTTTGATAAAAAGTGTATGAAGCAGCAGGCTTTGAAAAATTGTTTTGGACCATCTCTGACCCTTGGTGCTTTTCACCAATTTGCTCTCTAACTTTGCTCCTTTCTGCACTATAATTTTTGACTTGACAATCATGAGCTTTTCCTCAACTTAATGCAAAAGGCTAGTTAAAAATACAAGCAGTTGGGTTCTCTGATCTCTTCCAGAGCTAGACTTCCAAATATCCCAACAAGTGAACCACAGATGACAGTGACAAGAGGCTCCGGAGTAGTACAGACACCAAAAAGCCTTGGGGAGGAACTTCAGAGCCCAACAATAAACCACGTGGAGCAGACAGCAAAAGAAACAAAGAGAGCTTTTAGAATTCGGGAAAATTGGGGAAAGGAGGTAAGATGGAGACAGGCGTGTATATACTACAGGGAAACTGAGAAGGGTCTTTGCAGAGAACATGGGAAGCCTGGCCCTTCCGAATATTTTTGTCTTTTCCCAATTGAAAATATTTTTTAAAGGAATGGAGTTTTAAGCATTACAATTTGACTTTATTGGCTTTTTCTGTGTTTAAAAACAGAACTTGAAAACACATAAATGTAACTTTTTCCCGGTAACTGACGTTAAGGATCAGATTGAACCCTTGGGCATAAATCAGGACAATGCTCTGGGAACTGGACTGCGTGCACCACAATGAAAGGCTAATGCTTTGTTTCTTGCATTTTATTTTGGGACTGTGCTAACTACTATATACTTTTCCAAATGCTGATACAGTTGTTTTGCTAAGCATAAAATGCCACTGTCTTTCTTGCGGAAAGATTTTTTTTTTTTGGCATTTCTGTAAATGACCTGAGACTACAAGTCTGGTCACAATCAAAGTGTCTGCGCGTTAAAGGGAACCGGCCATGATTAGTTATAACAACTCAGATTAACCGTTACATAAATATTTACTAGAGGAAACAAGAATTGTGAAAAGAACACTTAATGCTCATGTTTACGTATACCTATTGCCACTTGACTTACTCTATAGCTATCATATTACTGGCTGGAAACTCATTTTTCAAATGGAAACTTGAACAATTCTGAGAAGATTTTTATAACTCCGTCTTTTCTTCTGCTGCCCTTATTTCCACCTGGTGAGATGTCAGCTAAGCTCCTGTAAGACTACTGTTGGAGGCCTATGGGTCCCAGCAATTTTCTCTACAGTCATTAGACACATATATTCTTCTACTGCTGACAGGTATCTCTTTGTGCCCATAAATTTCATCTTTATAACTAGACTTTTAGAGATTTTTTTTTTTTTTTAAATCTCTCTAGCACAGTGATTTTTCTCACTACCAGCTGACTCTACATTAGAACCACCTTGGAATCTTATAAAATCCTAAGGCCCAGACGGCACCCCCAGATCATGGATTTCTGGAAGTGGGGCCAGGGCATCAATTCCAACATTCAGTCAGGGTAGAGAACCACTGACAGAGGAGAAAAACAATTAAACCCTCTTTTGTCTTTCAGGCTCATTCTGAGTTTTAATTCCCTGCTGCCTGAATTCCTTGTGATTAAACACAAATAACATTACAGTTGTATTCCGTGTACACTGTTGTGTGAATATCTGCAACTGGCCTCTTCTCATCAGGGTTTTTCTGTCGGTTAGCTTATAAGTGAACTTTTTCCATTAGATATTAAAGAAGTCCAAACTGCTTGCTTTTGAGACATTTTCCTTGATTTATCTTCATCATTTAGTCTTAGCTGGCACCAAAGTTTTATGTGCACGTTTGCACAATGGTTTATGGTTGACAAGGTCCTTCTGTAAGCATTAGCTCATGTGCACCTCACCATAATTCTGGAAAGCAGGCGGGATTATTCTGCCCATTTTACATCAGAAAAATGGCTCAGGGAAATTAAATGACTTGTCTAAATCTCAGTGTTCAGGAAGGACTAGGGCACACACACAGGCAGGACTAGAAGGCAGGACATCTAACTCCCAACCCAGCACAAATTCCGTGATTTCGTTCCACCCGACCTTCCTCTGAAGGAGAATAGAGGTGAGTGAGAGGTGACTTTGTTATCTTGTGCCTCATTTCATTTCAAATGTGATATTAGAGGATAGGTGACAGCTGAAGCACTGGGTGCTGTATATGGAATCAGTTTAATGTAATTTAATGAGGTTCCTGGAATATAGTATGTGGTCAACAAATATTTGTTGAGTGAATAAATGTGCAAAATCCTACTTACTTCTGGCAATGGATATGACCTTTCTATAGAGAACAGCTGTAAAGATAAGCACTCCAAATGAATCCCAATTTTCATCTTGGTTTGATCTGCCTATAACCCTAATGATCTGGAGAAAGGGTCAGAAAAAGTAATTCAGCACTGAGGCTGGATTAGTCTTGCAGGAAGACAGAGGCAGACTAATGGACAATAAGACACACAGACATGGTTCTCTACAGGAAGTAACTAAATGTGTGCAGAAGAAAATATTAACTGACAACAGCTTATAAAAAGCTACATATTAAATGAAAATCACTGTGCAGGAAGAATAAAGGATAGCTATTCCAGCCGGTCAACCAGATCTATGACCTGAAGTACAACTATAGAGGCTGCGTATTCATACATTCATAAAAGTTAATTCATAGTGTTGGTGATGTATTTAGCTGGGGAGAGGATAGTTATTATGTATTTGTAATAAAGCTCCCAACATACCTGGCCAGAGGACCACAACTGGCTGACATTTGGAGCCAGACACAGATGCCACTTCCTCTTCAGGCATTTCAATCTGAGAAGTTGCAAAGTGGATATAAGGCCAAGAATTGGCCAGAGATGATCTGAGAATCAAAATGCTAGTTTATGATAAGACAACTTCTAAGAAAATGAATCAACTGTTTTTAAAAATTACTAAAATAAGATGTATGAATGTTTAGATTAGATTTTAACAGAACAAAAAAAGATTTAAAGAGGCCTAAGGGTCGATCTCATTCTTGAAAAATAAAATAAACAGAAAATTGTTTGACTCACAGTCTCCCCACTTCTCCCTGCTCATTTTTCTTGCTTCTTTTCAGCTTCTTTAGTCTCTCAGAGAGTTCCTGGTGGGGCTTTGGTGGGACACACACTTCTTGACATATATTAGGCAGGTCAAATCCAGATGTATGTTTTTTGAATTAAGATGGCTTATTTAAAGCAATAAGAAGCTACCACAGAGTAGCCAAAATTATAGATATTAGGGGTGGAAATGACCTATTAGATCATCACATCTGTCCCGCCAGGGTCAGTGCTGGAGAAGCAATCGAAAGAAAATGACCCACTCGCTCCAACTGTTCTCTGTGGTTAGCAAGACAAAAACATTCTCAAATAGAAATGAGTCTTGGAAATTTATGACTGAAATACTGAACTCTCTTTTTTTCAATTATCTTGTTCTTTGTCAGAGTCTGGGGAAGCTGGGCTTATTTTGTTATTGGTTTAATATACTATCCATCTATCTACCTAAATGCATCTGTATTTGTGTGTGTATACAACACATGTACAGGTGCTGTGGAGTCACCACTGGTGACTTTCAGTTTTCTGAAAGTAACTGATGGTTTTCAGTTACCTCTTGAATAATCACATATTCATAATTAGCTACTGACTCCTCTAGAGGTACAGATTCAGATTATGTTCAAGATTTGCTAGTGAAGGGATCACACCCATAGAATAAGTCTTCCCCTTTTCGGGAGATCAAGATTTAATGAGGAGTCTGTGACCACTGGCAGGTGATATAAAATGAACCCCGAATGTTGTTTATGGGATGGAATTCTAGATATGAGCATCAAGGCGTGAAGACTTGTCCATGTGCAGAGACCATAGGAAGCGAATAGCTGTTAGCTCTCCTCATTGGAATGGTTCCAATCATTCTGAATGACATCTTTCCATGAGACTTTTTATCAATAGATATATTTTTTGAAGAATTTATATATAAAATTTACCTACATACAAGAGTAGGATAAAGCCACACTAACATCTAAGGAATAAAGAGAGTTTCCCAAACTGGCTGGGATGAGTGGAACGTGGGGATACAAGAGATTCTCTTTCATTGGTAAACAGGAAGTCTTGGAGGGACACAGATGTGACTCAGGGCAATGAGCAGGCCTGTGTTAGTATCCGCAGCAGTTACGGCTGGCAGTACAGATAGACTTATAAGGCAATTATGAGGAAATGAATCGGACCTCAAATTCCTCTACCAAAGCACTCGTTTTCTAAAACTTGTGCTGGTTATAATGGAATTAGCAATGAGAAGAGTGTGATTTCTTTATTAAAGAGTCATCATTGAGTGGCCCTACATCTCCTTGAAGAAACTTGTCAAAATATTCTCCAAACAACCTTTTAAATTTCCATACTAAGGTAGACATATTGTCGCCTTCTAGTTCCTTAAAATAAAAATGTGATAGAAATAATTTTTTAAAAGATTCCATATGGTCTACTATGACCTTATAGTAAAAATACATAAAAGTCTTAAGTTTTGAAACACCAGAGCCCCTTCTTTAATTGATTTAGTTGATGAAATCTTGGTGTCTGGAGTTATTTCTATAAAAAGCTGGGCATCAAGCCCTTGGTGAAGAGTATAAACTCCTACTGAACATTTTCTATGGGAAAATTTAAGATTGACTCATACCATTTTGACTTGTCAGGTCTTTTCCAGGAACTTAACCTGCCAAAGGGATGAAGATTGACTCCTTGTTTAAAGAAGAGGGGCCCACAGGCATTTCCTATAAATTTGGATGCCAAAGGAAATGGAAAATCCATCATCCTCTGACATCTGAAGACCAATTCATGGTAATGATCCCATATCTCCTATTTTCCAGCCTAGGGAAACTCAAAAGACCTTTGCTTCTAATTTTTATTGTATTCTAGTGAGGAAGGAAGAGGCTCAGAATCAACTATTTAGAAGTCGTTAATCCAGAATAGGAAAATGGGCACTTGAGGAAAAGTAATTATTGGTGACACTAGACAAACTCCCCACTACAGTCACTTTTTCCATTTTGCTTTCTTTCACCTTTCAACTAATTCCACTCTTCTATTTTTCCCCTAATTATGCACTATGCTTGGCTGTGACATGCTTAGACTTTGGTCAGCTTCATTAACTATCCTGAAAGCTACACCATGGAGCTGTGAGCCTATAATATGGCACCCACCTTAAAACAGCTTTAGAGGTCAAGTTTTAGCAAGGCTTCAATGTTGCATTTTTACTTAAACTTCTGATTGTAAGGCTATTGAAGGACTGAATCTTTTGAAAAACTGAGTGGAGAAGGAACCCTCTCTTCTCTTATGCCTCTTCCTCTCACTATGCCCCCTTCCAACCACTCCACAATAAACAGTATTCATGAACATCAGAACAGAATGAAAACATTTTAAAAGTTATGCTATGTTTACCTATTCTTCTAATTTGGAGATTATTTTCATAGAAGAACGGTTATGATAAATTCTCTATATTTTTTACCTTTTAGTGTTTTATTAAACAAAAAGACTATCAGCACACAAATAGTCCTGTTCCCCCACAAAACTCGTAGTTAATTTGCGTAAAGTGAATGCTGCGTCGTATTTTTCTTTGCAAGCTGACCTTAGGAGAGGCGGAGGGAAGGGCTGCTGGAGCATCATCTCACTGCCCAACAATGGAGTTTCACCCTTTGTCTTAGGGAGCTTCCATTCCACGACCCAGTTCAAAACTATTCTAAACAGAAAGGTTTAAACTGATATCTTAAACATTTCTAAACAATGTCCTAGTGGCTGTAGAAGTATTTCACCTAGTGGCTGCCTTGCTCTTCTGGAGATAAAAGAGAAATAAGCTTTTGTTTCCTTATGATAATTATAAAGGCTAACATACTGTGTCTCCTTTGTGCCAGGCACTGTCCTAAGTACTTTAGTCATATTAACACACGTAATTCTGACAACAACTCTATGAGGTGGGTGCTATTAGGAAGGCTATATAACGTGCCCAAGGTCCCATAGCCACTAAGTGGTGGAGCCATGATGTGAACCTAGGCGGTTGCTCCAGAGCCCATGTTCTCAAGCTGTATTTCATACTGGCCTTGAATCACTGACACCCTCAGGAAGCTCTAAAATCATCACAGCAACACGCACTCACTGAATGCATGCATGTAATAAACGCATGCTGAGTGTTGAATCTATCCCTAACCTTGGGCTGTGCACTAGAGATAGAAGAATGAACGAGGCACAGACATCACTGGCATGGCATGTGGTCATTTCAACAAATGAATAGTTACACAATGCCTGGGGCTGGGAAATGCACGCAGGGCAAATTACAAAAGTAAAGACAGAGGTGGCCCCAAGTAGGGGAATAAAAGTGAATGCAGAAATGGCAGTAACAGGCAAAAAAAGAACTGGCTGAAATCAACTTTCCCAAAGCAAAATACACTGTACCAACAACTCTCTGTGGACTCTTACAATAACCTCTGAACTCGTCTCCCCGCTTTTCTTCTGGCCTATGGGACACTCTCTTCACAGCAGTCAGTGACCCTGTATCATCTACTTTGAAAAGAAGCAATCAATCAGGAAAAACGAATACCAAACAGTAGATACTGTGAGCCCATTCTGCTCCTTGGCTGAACCTAGTTCCTACGTGGTGGGACTGCGTAGTGGGGTCGACACCACTGAACAGCTTCCCTCTGCAGAGGTTCCTCCCCTGTCCCCATATGCTACGCCCCCCCAGGCCAGAGTCCCCCTTTCTTCTCTTTATGCCTCTGTAGACCCGGCTCCAACCTGCTTTTGCCAGCCTCTCTCTGCGCCCTGTTCCTGTCTCTGCTCATGACCAAAAACACACTAAAGCAAAAGTGCAAGCATTTAAAATATATCTAAAGGGTGATTTAAAAATATTATTCATAGAAAAGATAAAAAGAAACTCATTTACCATTTAGATAATTCTTTTATCTTCTAAAGATTTTCGAACAGAATCTGGGAACAGGATAGCTGTCTTCAAATACCTGAAGATCTAGCTTATGAAACAGGATTAGCTGTATTCCTTAAGTTTCAAGAAACCCCCCAGAGATAAAAACAGTATTTCCTTATCTGAAAGATAAAAATGAAAAGGAGGAAGCACAAAATGTATTCCCGATGAGGTACATGTTAGAATGAAAACAACCATAGAGTTCGTTCTTTTCCACTCTGTTCTGCAACTTGCAGTTCTTGGGTTATCACAGAACAGTCAGGCCTGAAGGAGGAACTCATGTTTTCTGATTTCAAAGCTTAGGCTCTTTCCATCACACGGAATTGCATCTAAACATGTTGCGCTTTCTTGAGAGGGTCATAGGACACTGCACGCTGAACTCTGCCCGCCTCCACCTGGATCTCTCTACCGTGGAGGAGGGGGCTGCTGATGGGCTTGAACCCCATCTCTTGGGTTGGCCAGTTTTGACTGGCGGATGCTTCTACTGAGACAGCAGTTTTTCATCTCCCGGGCTTGATGGCCCACACTGTAATAGATAAGGGGTAGCAGACATCCTGTCTCTAGGGCGCTCAGAAACAAATGCAAACTAATGCAAAACAGAATCAGAAGGCACGGTTTTTCTTATTTTGCTCTCCTAATGAAACTGTCATTTTTAGTCATAGAATGGTTTCTTCACATCTTGCCATTCCTCCTACTGTGCAGCCACAGGTATTGACCTGAAATGTGCTGTATTTGACCCCTGGACAATTCCAGTTTCTCAAATACTGCAGGGAATCAAAAATTAATATACAGCAATGGTCACTATGACAGAGATGGTGTGTGTATGATTTTGTGAGCATGTGTATATAAGGCAGATAGATGTCAAATATATTCATACATTATATACACCCCTTATATAAGTGTTGGCATTTTTTTCTATTTAGGTTCAAGAACAGCCTTTAGGTTTCCCCCTCCTTCCTCTGATCAGGGACATTTCTGACTGTCTAAAAGGCAGTCAAACATTTATATGACTGTTACACTTATTTAATAACGAGACTGAAAAGCTTCCTACTGTCTGCCACTAGGCCTACTCAAGCTGATTGCCTTTTAATAGTTTCAATGAAAGTTGTGCAAGGAAATAATATTCTACAATCGTGGGTCCCCAGGGAAGAATATGGTCATTCCCATAAGACAGTGAGACTTCGCTGAATCTGCTATTTTAGGAGTAAAACAGGAAGTTCAGTCCTCTTTTATTGTACCTTTTTCATTTTTGAAAAGCTGCCCAAATAGTTCCAAGTAGAGTTGAAGCAAAGTTATTAATGTCAAGAAGCCAAGATCTTTCTCCATGGTTTGCTGAATGAGGAAGGAAGAAAACGGTTTGTACTCAGCTGTCCTTTGCTTCTTCGGCTTGAGCCAAAGAAGCAGGAAGGAGAAGGAATGAATAAGCGAAAAGAGACGGTGTTTATCTTTTAACGAAATCATGATGTTCTGCACTCAGCTCCGGCAGTCAGATGTGGCCATGGCATCTTTAAGACAGAGAGTCTCTCCTCGGAGAGACGACACCCTAATTATAGTGCTGCTGCCAGAGGGAACTCACACATGCAAACCATTATGTAAAATATAATTTCTTTTTCTTTAAGAACACTCAAGATCATTAGACATGGTTTCTTCAATGCTAGAAAATCAGGCCAAAAATGAAAACAAACAGTTTCAAGTATTTGCAACATAATTCCCGCATGCATTTATGGAAACAGAGTAAAAAGTGCCCTAAAATGTGGTTTAACATTTCATGCTGCACTGTTTTTCTATTTTTCCAATTCTCTAACATGTGTTCTCTTATCCTATATCACTTGAGTTTTCACTATATTTCAAATATTCACGTAGCAATAGCCACAGTTATTACCAAATAGCTGCACTTGGAGGGAGCTAGCGAACAACAGGAAGCAGCCCAGAAACTTGTTGTAAATTAAACAAACTCCTTGTAAATTAAACACGGTAACATATGAACACAAATGCAGGGCATGACAACATGATTTAACTTTTAAAAACAGCAATTAAATGTATAGCATTGCTTTCCCTAATGATGTGCTATGCTAATTTAAGGCTAAGGTGATGATTCCGTTAATTTAACAGTTTAACATGGAACTCATGAATGAGAATAAAATCTGTAATAAAGAAATCTTGGGGACTGTAGCATTTATGAGTATAGAGTTAGGTATGTTATTATATGGGAGAAAGATACACATTTCAATTCAATCAATTTTCTATATCATAAACTAACCTAAAACATTTAGGCTGAACAGTAAGCAGTCTTTTTAGATTGAAAGAAATACATCCCTTTCTTAAATATTCAGGTGCTCAATGGAATACTGATGGGTAAATTACCTTTTTCATTTTTATTGTCTATGTTTTGCTTCTTCCACACTACTTACCTTTTTAATCTTTCTAAAATAGATATTCTGAAAATACAATAGAAAAGTAAGACGTCACTTATAATATCAGTATCAAACATAAAGTACCACAATGCACGTGCAAGTTCTACCTCAGTAAGATGACAAAAGCAGAACGAAAAACATATCCTCTGAACACAGATGGGTTTGGTGAAGGAAAGGGATGTTCTGTTTGGGGGAACAGCCTCGCTGGAAGGGACCTGACTATAGCAATCTTTTGCATTCACTGGTTTACTCTGTTCAAGAGAAGAAAAAATCCAGATCAGCCAGGTTGATGTGCATGTTTTTAAAGGCCATGTTTAGCTCAATGTTAACTGGCTTTGTTTTTAAAAAAATGTGCCTGTTGATTATTCAGATAAATGGGTGATCCAGCTTCTACAATCATACTACTATTGCTATTATGATGTGGCATTCTGAACAGATTTTCTTTCAAAGTCCTTTTTTTATTCCAGAGGTCAGTTTTCTTTAGTCTATTTTTCCTACCTAGGACCTTTGCTATATAAAAACACCTTTATACATGTAGCCCCTTCTGTACAGGACAAAAACATTATAGTTAGAATCCCTTGGTAAGAGCTCTCAAGCTATCCGAATTGGCAACTGGCAATAAGCTCTTGATCAGATGGGTAGAAATCATATATGTTTCTGTTGTGGTGGCAACAGATGAAACCTGCTGATGGATGGGGTAATGAGAGCAAAGCAGGAGGGAATTAGTGACTTCACCGTTTGTTCCCTGCTCGGGCCACATTTAACGACTTGCAGGTCTCTGAACACATGATGCTTCCTCTTCCTCAGGCCTCTATACTTTTTACTCATGCTGATGAGACTCATCTTTCTGGTTTTCCTTGACTAATTTCCACTAGTCCTTTGGGTTTCAGAATCTTCCCTGATGGTTACGACAGAGATAGGATTCACCTACGTGTGTCCCCAGCACCTGCTGACCCTA
This sequence comes from Eubalaena glacialis, assembly GCF_028564815.1. Lineage (NCBI taxonomy): Eukaryota > Metazoa > Chordata > Mammalia > Artiodactyla > Balaenidae > Eubalaena > Eubalaena glacialis. The sequence continues at coordinate 31,325,337 of NC_083722.1, read as the reverse complement.
CAGTAGGCATTTACCACACTCCATTATAATTGCCACAGACATGCTTGTAAGCTCCTTAGGGTAGGGAATACAGCCTCTTCAGAAATTTGGTCCCAGCACCAGACACTCAGCCTCCCATGTAGTCAAATACCAATAAATATTTGTCGAACAGATAAATTAGTAAGATGCTGATAATGATGACAATGCTTTATAAAGGCTAAATTTATTGAGTGCTTATCATGTGCCAAGCACTATTCTCCTAAGCCCTTTACATTTAATGTTCACAGTAATCCTACAAGGCAGGCACCATGACCATCCTCATTTTATAGATGAAGAAACAGAGAACCTTCTGCATCTTTCTGAGTTGCTTTGTTTTGGAAATCCTTGTCAATTTAGGTGAATTTAGCTAATATGCTGGGAACAAAGTTGAATTGAAACAGATCAAAATAATTATTAGGTTGAATCATATGAAACTGTTGACATTCAATTGGTTTTGACTTACAAATATGGCAATTTCATATGCTCTGACCTCACGTATGGAGTTCAGCTATAGCTTAGTCTTCATCCGTGTGCGCCACCCCATGCACCCACAGCTGGGAAAAACACCACAGTCCTACATACTGTCATGCTGGAGAGTGACAGGTACATGATAGGGACCACGGAGAGCATTTATGCATAGGATTCTTTTAAACTGTGTCAACAGAGCCTTGTTTCTGCGGTTGTCTGAGACTTAATGATCTCTTTGCCATATATAACCCTCTGTGAACAATGACATTGGTCGTAATACATTCTGCCTATGTAGACCAAGCCAAGGGCCCAAAAAGGCGTAAAATCAGTAACAACATGTTTTTCCATAGTTTTAACTCATATACAAAAGAACAAAAAGAATTTGGAGTTGAAAATGATTTAAATTTGCTAGTTTCCAGCACTTCTGGAATATTGCCAGGGTTAATTTGTATTGGGCCTTGTGGAGCCTGCATTGCTCCAACCTGGTGTGGCCTAAAAAATAGACTTGATATAAAGAGGTTAAAAAAAAAAAAGAAAAAGTCTACCTTTTTTTGAGTTCTGTGTAACTCAGCACAACTGACAGTCTGTTCTCAAGTTGCCCCGCCCTGAATCGGAATGTTTTATTTGTTTCACTCCAGAAGAGGGTGATACTGTGTCTCTTAGTGAAAGGTATTTGTGATGAAAATACTTTATAGGCTAATCCCAAACTCTGTAAGGCAAATGCTCACAGGAGGGAATAGAATTTGTTTTCAAGGTGGAAACATTTTTAAAGTTCGCTGGAGATTTTTATTTCGAAATCTCCAAATTCAACAATTCTTCAGCCTCTGTAAACTTTCAAATGGAAAGCTCCGATATTTAGAGTAAATAATGTCTAAGCTTCCCCTTCATAGCAAGTTTTCTTTTTCTCCCCTGTCATAAGAGTGTTATATCCTGGCAACTGAAATACAGAACCCCTTTGTAGTAAAGCTATCACACTATACCACTCAGAATGTGTTGCTAATGAGGTTATTGCTTAATAGAACCATAGAAGGACATTGAAAAAAAATACCCTGACAAATATGTTGACCAAAGGATGCCAACAACTCTCCCAGGGTCCTGTCCGAAATTCAGGGATTTAAAAAAAGAAAGTAAAAATGAACTTTAGTGTATGTGAAAAATCATAACATTGAAACATAAGTCCATTTATCTTTTAACTATTTTTCTAGTTCTCTTCCAAAATTTTACTGGTTATTAAAACACTGCTGTGTAAATAAAAATGTTCTGCTTTATAACTCACCCCCTATTTCTTGTCCTTACACTATAATAATGTCATTGTTTGTTACATCACACTTATTCTTAAAGTAGTAGGGCTTGATGTGAAAGGACTTTAAATAGCACACTGAGGAAGGGCTCGTGGAGAAAAATGAGATTGGGGAATCAAAAACAGAAGGGGGAGTTCAGAGAAGGACTCTGAAGGACTTCCACAATTCTGAGTCTTGAAAGAGTTTATATACCATGATTTTCACAGAGATAAGCAGAGCTTTTCGTAAACATCCTCCTATCTGCTATGTGGGCTGTCCGAGGCTGAGTTGTCCATTGATAAGGTCATGGGGAATGTATTACTAGAATTTCACTGAGGCCACTCAAATTCCCAGATTGGGAATATAGTTGCAAATAAAATTAACTCATTTCATTAGCATATATCCTTTGCCTGATGAGTAAATGAGTAGATGCCCACTTCTTTTTCAAGATATTCATAATCAGCTGCTTCATGTACCCAACTATCTTGAGTCTTTAGGACCACCAAAAATGACAGCTTATGGCAGTCTATAAAACGTCAGCACTCTCAAAGATAAAACACAACATGTGCTGTAATTAGAATCACAGACTGTAGGAGCTGCAATGGGCCTTTGAGGTAATTTAGTTCAATCTTCCCATTGTACAGTTGAGCTTGAGTGACTTTTCCAAATGTTATTCAGCCAGTTAATGGCTGGACTGGGAGTAGAACCAGGTCTCCTGACTCTTATTCCACTGCTTTTGCCATTAGAACAGGCTTCAGCCATGATATACTATTTAGACAAGGTCGGTAAACCCAGGCACTATCAACACTTGATGGGAAGGGATTCCAATAACAAGAGGCCTTAACAGTAAACTCCCTGTATCTAATTCCTACAAATTCAAGTTGAGGGATTACTTGGTACTTTCTCAGCATGAAAAGGCAAAGGGAACTGTATAAACTGGATCCAGTTCTAAAACAATCGAAAATGTTTAAAAAAAACCTGCATAAAATTAATAAGCATGTACTAAATGTAGAAAATTAACTCTAACTTGGACAATTATTTATATTTTTCTTTGTCTCATATATTGCATCTGCATAACAGGAGCGAGGAATTTCTGTTATATGAAATAGTAAAATTTTCTCCAATGATAGTATGTTATACTGAAAAAACCCCCACTAAATTTGGAATCAAGAGACATGGTTCTATTCTGGGCTCTTCCATGAATTATCAATACTTTAGATACTCTAACATCCTGAGTCCCAGTTTTCTAGTCTATAAACTGAAAGGTTTTTTTTTTTTTTTAAGTGTGCTCAGAGAAGCCATGGAGGTTCTATGACGGTGCCCTAGGAGCTGACAAAGGGGCCAGGAGAAGAGTGAGGGGGGACCAAGCTAGGAAGTTCCGAGTTTTCCACCCCAACCTCAACTGGGCAGCTCTGCTTTGATCTGATTTTGATATTAAGTTAATATGTAAGATTTTGTTTGAAAAACAAGTTATGTGTTAAAGTTTCAAAGCCACCAAAAAGTTAAAGCACTACAATATTCCTTCTAACTTTGATATTCACTCCCCAGCTGAAAGGTCCTGCAACTACACCCCATCAAGGATTTAGTCCAAGCTCCTAAATACAGCATTCTCCATGCCTCAGCCCCCATCTCCCCTCTTTCCCTCATCTCCAGCCATTCCCACCATGTGTTCCATGCGCTAATATTTTCAAACTGTTGGTCATTTCCTGACCATGCGATGCTGTTTCACACCTCCTTGGATCTCTACTTTTGCTCATGTTCCCTCTGCATCTCGTCCCTCTGCTTGGCTAAACTCCTTTTACCCTTCAAACTTCAGCTCAGGCAATCCTTCCTCTATGAAGCCTTCTCTGAACCCCCAAACTTGCTCCCATTTGGTCCCGTGACGGATTATCACAGTAATAAAACATTATAATGAAATCATGTAATTCTACACTGTCTATTTCAACTGGGCTATAAACATCTTCTGAGCAAAGCCTTTCTCTTCTACATTTGTTAAAATATTAGTGCCTAAAAGTTCAATAAAGACATTGAAAGGGAATAAAAAAAAAATCTTGAACTTGACCAAAACATTTTAATTTCAAAAATGCTGGGGCTTCCCTGGTGGCGCGGTGGTTGAGAATCTGCCTACCAATGCAGAGGACATGGGTTCGAACCCTGGTCTGGGAAGATCCCACATGCCGCAGAGCAACTAAGCCCATGCACCAAAACTACTGAGCCTGTGCTCTAGAGCCCTCAAGCCACAACTACTGAAGCCCATGTGCCACAACTACTGAAGCCCGCGTGCCTAGAGCCCATGCTCCACAACAAGAGAAGCCACCGCAATGAGAAGCCTGCACACCGCAATGAAGAGTAGCCCCTGCTCGAGCAGAAGCAAGAAGAACTACAATCCTGCAGCCTGTGGAACAAAAACCACATTCACAGAAAGACAGACAAGATGAAAAGGCAGAGGGCTATGTACCAGACGAAGGAACAAGATAAAACCCCAGAAAAACAACTAAATGAAACAGAGATAGGCAATCTTCTAGAAAAAGAGTTCAGAATAACGATAGTGAAGATGATCCAGGACCTCGGAAAAAGAATGGAGGCAAAGATTGAGAAGATGCAAGAAATGTTTAACAAAGATCAAGGAGAATTAAAGAACAAATGAACAGAGATGAACAACACAATAACTAAAATGAAAAATACACTAGATGGAGTCAATAGCAGAATAACTGAGGCAGAAGAACGGATAAGTGACCTGGAAGACAGAATGGTGGAATTCACTGCCGCGGAACAGAATAAAGAAAAAAGAATGAAAAGAAATGAAGGCAGCCTAAGAGACCTCTGGGACAACATTAAACGCAACAACATTTGCGTTATAGAGGTCCCAGAAGGAGAAGAGAGAGAGAAAGGACCCGAGAAAATATTTGAAGAGATTATAGTCGAAAACTTCCCTAACATGGGAAATGAAATAGCCACCCAAGTCCAGTAAGCGCAGAGAGTCCCATACAGGATAAACCCAAGGAGAAACACGTCGAGACACATAGTTATCAAACTGGCAAAAATTAAAGACAAAGAAAAATTATTGAAAGCATCAAGGGAAAAATGAAAAATAACATAGAAGGGAACTCCCATAAGGTTAACAGCTGATTTCTCAGCAGAAACTCTACAAGCCAGAAGGGAGTGGCACGATATACTTAAAGTGATGAAAGGGAAGAACCTACAACCAAGATTACTCTACCCAGCAAGGATCTCATTCAGATTCGATGGAGAAATCAAAAGCTTTACACACAAGCAAAGGCTAAGAGAATTCAGCACCACCAAACCAGCTCTACAACCAATGCTAAAGGAACTTCTCTAAGTGGGAAACAAGAGAAGAAAAGGACCTACAAAAACAAACCCAAAACAATTAAGAAAATGGTAATAGGAACATACATATCAATAATTACTTTAAATGTGAATGGATTAAATGCTCCAACCAAAAGACACAGGCTTGCTGAATGGATACAAAAACAAGACTCCTATATATGCTGCCTACAAGAGACCCACTTCAGACCTAGGGACACATACAGACTGAAAGTGAGGGGATGGAAAAAGATATTCCATGCAAATGGAAATCAAAAGAAAGCTGGAGTGGCAATACTCATATCAGATAAAATAGACTTTAAAATAAAGAATGTTACAAGAGACAAGGAAGGACACTACATAATGATCAAGGGATCAATCCAAGAAGAAGATATAACAATTATAAATATATATGCACCCAACATAGGAGCACCTCAATACATAAGGCAACTGCTAACAGCTCTAAAAGAGGAAATTGACAGTAACACAATAATAGTGGGGGACTTTAACACCTCACTTACACCAACGGACAGATCAACCAAACAGAAAATTAATAAGGAAACACAAGCTTTAAATGACACCATAGACCAGATAGATTTAATTGATATTTACAGGGCATTCCATCCAAAAACAGCAGATTACGCTTTCTTCTCAAGTGCGCACGGAACATTCTCCAGGATAGATCACATCTTGGGTCACAAACCAAGCCTCAGTAAATTTAAGAAAATTGAAATCATATCAAGCATCTTTTCTGACCACAATGCTATGAGATTAGAAATCAATTACGGGAAAAAAATGTAAAAAACACAAACACATGGAGGCTAAACAATCAGTTACTAAATAACCAAGAGATCAATAAAGAAATCAAAGAGGAAATCAAAAAATACCTAGAGACAAATGACAATGAAAACACGACGATCCAAAACCTATGGGATGCAGCAAATGCAGTTCTAAGAGGGAAGTTTATAGCTATACAAGCCTACCTCAAGAAACAAGAAAAATCTCAAACAAACAATCTAACATTACACCTAAAGGAACTAGAGAAAGAAGAACAAACAAAACCCAAAGTTAGTAGAAGGAAAGAAATCATAAAGATCAGAGCAGAAATAAATGAAACAGACACAAAGAAAACAATAGCAAAGATCAATAAAACTAAAAGCTGGTTCTTTGAGAAGATAAACAAAATTGATAAACCATTAGCCAGACTGATCAAGAAAAAGAGGGAGAGAACTCAAATCAATAAAATTAGAAATGAAAAAGGAGAAGTTACAACAGACACCGCAGAAATACAAAGCATCCTAAGAGACTACTACAACTCTATGCAACTCTATGCCAATAAAATGGACAACCTGGAAGAAATGGACAAATTCTTAGAAAGGTATAACCTTCCAAGACTGAACCAGGAAGAAATAGAAAATATGAACAGACCAATCACAAGTAATGAAATTGAAACTGTGATTAAAAATCTTCCAACAAACAAAAGTCCAGGACCAGATGGCTTCACAGGTGAATTCTATCAAACATTTAGAGAAGAGCTAACACCCATCCTTCTCAAACTCTTCCAAAAAATTTCAGAGGAAGGAACACTCCCAAACTCATTCTATGAGGCCACCATCACCCTGATACCAAAACCAGACAAAGATACTACAAAAAAAGAAAACTACAGACCAATATCACTGATGAATATAGATGCAAAAATCCTCAACAAAATACTAGCAAACAGAATCCAACAACACATTAAAAGGATCATACACCATGATCAAGTGGGATTTACCCCAGGGATGCAAGGATTCTTCAATAGACGCAAATCAATCAATGTGATACACCATATTAACAAATAGAAGAATAAAAACCACATGATCATCTCAATAGGTGCAGAAAAAGCTTTGGACAAAATTCAACACCCATTTATGATAAAAACTCTCCAGAAAGCGGGCACAGAGGGAACCTACCTCAACATAATAAAGGCCATATATGACAAACCCACCGCCAACATCGTTCTCAAAGGTAAAAAACTGAAAGCATTTCCTCTAAGATCAGGAACAAGACAAGGATGTCCACTCTCACCACTATTATTCAACATAGTTTTGGAAGTCCTAGCCACGGCAATCAGAGAAGAAAAAGAAATAAAAGGAATACAAATTGGAAAAGAAGAAGTAAAACTGTCACTGTCTGCAGATGACATGATACTATACATAAAGAATCCTAAAACTGCCACCAGAAAACTACTAGAGCTAATCAATGAATTTGGTAAAGCTGCAGGATACAAAATTAATGTACATAATTCTCTTGCATTCCTATACACTAATGATGAAAACTGTGAAAGAGAAATTAAGGAAACACTCCCATTTACCACTGCAACAAAAAGAATAAAATACCTAGGAATAAACCTACCTAGGGAGACAAAAGACCTGTATGCAGAAAACTATAAGACACTGATGAAAGAAATTAAAGATGATACCAACAGATGGAGAGATATACCATGTTCTTGGATTGGAAGAATCAATATTGTGAAAATGACTATGCTACCCAAAGCAATCTACAGATTCAATGCAATCTCTATCAAACTACCAATGGCATTTTTTACAGAACTAGAACAAAAAATCTTAAAATTTGTATGGAGACACAAAAGACCCCGAATAGCCAAAGCAGTCTTGAGGGAAAAAAATGGAGCTGGAGGAATAAGAGTCCCTGACTTCAGACTATACTACAAAGCTACAGTAATCCAGACAATATGGTACTGGCACAAAAACAGAAATATAGATCAATGGAACAGGATAGAAAGCCCAGAGATAAACCCACGCACCTATGGTCAACTAATCTATGACAAAGGAGCCAAGGATATACAATGGAGAAAAGACAGTCTCTTCAATAAGTGGCGCTGGGAAAACTAGACAGCTACATGTAAAAGAATGAAGTTAGAACACTCCCTAACACCATACACAAAAATAAACTCAAAATGGATTAGAGACCTAAATGTAAGACCGGACACTATAAAACTCTTAGAGGAAAACATAGGAAGAACACCTCTGACATAAATCACAGCAAGATCTTTTTTGATCCACCTCCTCGAGTAATGGAAATAAAAACAAAAATAAACAAATGGGACCTAATGAAACTTAAAAGCTTTTGCACAGTAAAGGAAAACATAAACAAGACGAAAAGACAACCCTCAGAATGGGAGAAAATATTTGCAAACGAATCAACGGACAAAGGAGTAATCTCCAAAATATATAAACAGCTCATGCAGCTCAATATTAAAAAAACAACCCAATCCAAAAATGGGCAGAGGACTTAAATAGACATTTCTCCAAAGAAGACATACAGATGGCCAAGAGGCACATGAAAAGCTGCTCAACATCACTAATAGTTAGAGAAATGCAAATCAAAACTACAATGAGGTATCACCTCACACTGGTTAGAATGGGTATCATCAGAAAATCTACAAACAACAAATGCTGGAGAGGTTGTGGAGAAAAGGGAACGCTCTTGCAGTGTTGGTGGGAAGGTAAATTGATACAGCCACTATGGAGAACAGTATGGAGGTTCCTTAAAAAACTAAAAATAGAATTACCATATGACCCAGCAATCCCACTACTGGGCATATACCCAGAGAAAGCCAGGATTCAAAAAGACACATGCACCCCAATGTTCACTGCAGCACTATTTACAACAGCCAGGTCATGGAAGCAACCTAAGTGTCCATCGACAGATGAATGGATAAAGAAGATGTGGTACATATATACAATAGAATATTACTCAGCCATAAAAAGGAACGAAATTGGGTCATTTGTAGAGACATGGATGCATCTAGAGACTGTCATACAGAGTGAAGTAAGTCAGAAAGAGAAAAACAAATAACATATATTAACGCATATATGTGGAACCTAGAAAAATGGTACAGATGAACCGGTTTGCAGGGCAGAAATTGAGACACAGATGTAGAGAACAAACGTATGGACACCAAGGGGGGAAAGACGCAGTGGGTGGGAGTGGTGGCGTGATGAATTGGGAGATTGGGATTGACATGTATACACTGATGTGTATAAAATGGATGACTAATAAGAACCTGCTGTATAAAAAAATAAATTAAAAAAGAGTAGCCCCTGCTCCCCGCAACTAAAAAAAAAAAGATAGCTCCCGTGCAGCAAAGAAGACGCAACACAGCCAAAAAAAAAAAAAAAATTCTGAAAAAGCCCTTGAAAATGTACAGCTTATTCTCTTGTTGTGAAAATCCTATTTCCAAGCTAATGAAGAAATGAGTCTCGGCAAGGATTTGACTGATATTTTATCTGTTTGTTATGAAGCAGTAGGAAGGTTCAGTCAGAGAGAACAGCACTCTACTTAAAAACTGTTTTAAAATCTTTCCTCAAAGAAAAAAACTGGAAAAAAAATCATTAATTCAAAACCAAAACCAAAATAATAAAGTTAACCAGAGAAAGGGTCAGTATGTACTTGTAGAGTATCTATAATGTATCTATATTATATCTTTTAGCCAACCATTTGTTAATTATTTATCAAGTACCCACTAGTCACCAGCACTCTTCTAGGTGTTGGGAATGCATCTGTGAGTAATATAGGCAAAGTCCATGCCCTTATGCAACATATTACAGTGGGAGAAATACACAACACACAAACAATACACACATGGTATGATAGGGTGATAAGTGCTATGGGAAAATGTTAAGCTGGGAAAAGGCAATGGGGACCCTGAAGAGGGGATGGAGTTACTTTTACATGTGAGGAAGGGAAGGCCTGTCAGCTCAGCTAACATTTGATCGGAGACCAAAAGGAAATGAGGGAGTAAGCCATGCACCTATAGGACAAAAGAGCAATCTAGGTAGAGAGAATTACAGGTGAAAAGATCCTGAGGTAAGAGACAAAGTGGAGCATCTGAGGCACAGGAGACAGGCCGGCGTGGCTGCAGCAGAATGGGCAGGAGGGCGGGGATGGGAGATGAGTGAGGAGAGGTTGTCAGGGGCAAGATCATGTAGGGCATTAGAGGGAAAGACTTGGAGTACATCACACACACGAAGTAGAATGTTCTCCAACCTTCTAAGGAGTTCTGTTGGAAAAGGGCAGCAACAGTAAGAGTAAACTGAAATGTCAAAAACAGAACTCAAGACAGGGGGTGGGGAGTTCAGGCTTCCTGCTTGACAAAGAAATGAGTACTTCTTCCTCAGAAACAGGTCCAAGAAAGAAAAAAGGAATTTAACTACAGAAATTTTGAGGTGGAGAAGAAAGTAATTTAGAAAGCCTACATTTGGCCTTGGGTTTCCTTTTTTTTTTTTTTTAAAGCAAAGCAAATCACCCGCCGAGAGTCATGGGGGCAAACCTGGGGGCTTGGGAAGAGTTGTCAGTTTGGTATAGTTCCTATTGGGGATGCTAATGACATATAAACCCTTCACGTGTCCACACTTCCCCGCCCCTGACTTAAGGGGAGATGGCACAAAAGGTCTGCATGAATCGTGTTTTATTGTTGAACTGGGTAGTTGGGAAGAAGGAAAAGATTAAAAATGATGAAAGCAGAAGGTTTTAGTGTGAGTCAAGTGAGGCTCAGTCTTTTTCTGTACCAGCTGGGGTGACAACTCCTTTTCTGGTCCAGGGGAAGCACGAGAAGACTTGAAACTATTTGCTCGACTTAGGTCCTAAAGAAAGCTCTGGCTACATGTATTTATTATTCCCCACAGCCTTCCATGGCTGCTTGAGTGGAAGTTCTAAATTATTCTTCAGCTGGTAAAACATTAGCTCCCAGTCAGGCAAGTAGGAAGGAGCGATTGAAATCAGTACAAACACAAATCATTACCTGGGCTGCTCTTAAGTCAGAGGAATAGAACATTTAGTTAAGAGAAATTCCTCAGTTGCAAAGAATATCCAAACCCTAGATATTCTTAGATATTATGGAGAGGAAAGTCAAAGGAAGCACCACTGTCCTTTAACTGTAATTGTTAAATAGTAACAACTGGAAGAAAGTATTCTATTTCTCAAATGAAATGAATTAAAAAGTCACTATAATTACTGAAATTCGGGCCACAGATAATTAAATCTTCAAAGAACTTTTTAGGTAGTTGCTTGTAAAGGAAGACACAACTTTTATTTTTAGTGAAATAAAAACACATCAAGATAAACGTCTACTAAATAGTCAATCTTCAACTCAGAAAAATTTAAATTAAATATCTTCCACTACAAGTATGGTTCACTAACATCTAAGGAAGATTCAGCTAGTCAGAATTCCAACCACCCTCTCTATCTCTTCTGGCAACTTCTTGGTGTTGTGTTTTGTTTTGTTTTGCTTTTAAGTGGTGATAAGCAATCCCACCCCAATGCCGATTTGCAATCACAGCTTGTCTGTGCAAGCCCGCGTCACACACGTGTGTGACACGTGGCAGAATCTCATTGGTTCACACCCCTGCAAAAACCACAACCCCCCAACTTGTGAGAAAGCAGAAGCCTCTTAAGCTAAGTGCACGTTAACTGCTGGCTCAGGCAGCCTGGATGACACGGCTGCCCCCGCAGCTGCCAGGCGCGCCACAGCCAGGCCCTCATTAAACTAGTGAGTTTCATTCCAGGAACTGTTCAAATACATTCTTCATTGTACCAGACAGTGTGTTTGTTTGATGCTGCAACTTTGACTCTCCCCCTCCCACGCTTGCTCCATACCCCCTCATCCCCGCACCCCTGTTTTGGTATTTGTTCCCATGCTAACATACAAAAAATCAGTAATTCTCAATGGGTCTCCTGGTCATTAGTGCAAATTAGTGAGGTTTCACTGAATATGGTCAGGTTTGACTTGCCAAGTTCTTTTCCCGTTAAGGTTTTAAACCCATGTGTATTTCAAGGGAAATCTAATTTGTAGGTTTCGGATTCATTTACACTCAACTCACAAACGTGGTTCTGTGAGCGCCACTAAAGAAGCCACAGGAGCTGGTTTCCCTTCCTTTTAACAAGTTCTTGCTAGAATGCTTGCTTTGAAGTAGGTATCTGGATCATGCTGGAAGCAAACAGAACTAAACCCCAAGAAAATGTAAAGTAAAATTTAAAAACCAAGTTCAAAACGTTTTTTTCTTGCCCCAGTAATTATACTTTTTAAAGAAAAAACTCTTAAGCATGGAACCATCCATTTCAGCCTTTTAAGGATGATGTCACCACCTGCCTGCCTAGATGAGGCTGCGTCTCACAATGCTTCTGTCTTGCAGGATGACACGAAAATCATTTGTGAGTAGGTGACTTTCTCTGCTCGGCCCCTGCCCTGTGCACTTTGCCACTCCACTGACTGTGCAGCTGCTGGGCCACCCACCCTACTCCACCATTCCCACTGGGACTCCGCTGCTGGCATCCTGTCAGCTGTCCTTTCTGCCCACGGGCATTCCCATACCTGCTGACTCCTGCCTGTCTCCCTATCTTTTGGGGCTCCTTAGTTCTTGCACTTCACCCCAGCCACAGCTTCCTGTGCCCCAACCTCCTGATAGGATAGATTCCTTGTCACCCAGTCATAGATCCCCAGTGCTGCTTTTTGTCTGAGGTCCACAACTGCAGACCAATTGGTGCAATCCTTGATCCCCGTGCTTTGGCCTCAAGGCAGGGCTTCTGTGATGACGACTTCCTTGGTAACTGTCTATACCACCCCAGATGGTGGACCTACTTGCTGACTCTGGCTCCTCTCTGTCACTCTGGATTGCTCTGAATAAAAGGACCAAATCTCACCGACGTTTCCATTACCCACTTGCACAATGTGAAGCCATCAGCAGTAGGATGAGAGTGCTGATGAGACTTCGTGCCCTTGTGGATGGCGTGAGCAGTGCTTAAAAAGGCAGACCCTCTCTAGCAGTGCCAGCTCTTGTCCAAACATCAGACGTAAACAATTCTCCACATTGAGAATAGGTTGGTTTGTCTTTTTTCCCCCCCTCTAAGAGCGCCTGCTTGGAATAGCATATCACACCCCAAGGACTGTGGCAATTCCAAGAAAGTCCTTTACCAACTGTCGCCTGTACAAACAACTCCTTCCAGTGCTTGGGAGTTCACTTCAAGTGACTTGGCAGAAAAATAGCCCTGGATGTTGCTAGATGCTGGGATGACTCATTAAGACAGTGGTGAGCTCTGAGTGGTGAACAAAGAGCTGAGATATAAACCACTAAGAGCAACTAAGACTCCAGCAGATTCAGACAGACTTTAAATTGCAACTGTTCTGAGGAATCTACAACTAATTCAGGGACTAGCAAAAGAGGCCCGTTGATGACTACTCCTCGTATGCTCAGACAACGTGTGTCTGTATATAACTACAAATCTATGTATGTTACATATAGCTGTATTATTTAATTATGTTATATGTATTACTGTATATAAAAGCAACAAAACTAAGCCAATTATGCATGCCTATGAATGATAAAGCCCTTTTCTAACCTGCCTAGAATCCCTTACTCTCACAGTTTTAGAGACGGCAGTGCATGATCCATCAGAAGATAATCATAATTATCTCATAGCCATCAGTTAAGGAGTCCCTAGAAAGGACTCTCTGACTGCTAATGACAGTCACTCATTCATTTTCACTCATTCACTCATTCATCTATCCATGTTTACAAGGTGACAACCATGTGTTAGGAAACATTTGAGATTCTCTCTTGGTTGAGAAAGAATTTCTAGGGATAAGAGTACAAGGAGAAACAACATGTTTTTTCCATTTCCCTATCCTCACATTTACAAATCAAAGCAAAGGTAGAAAGCATATTATTTATATATGTATGTAAAAAGTACTCAAATGCCTATAACCTGTTTTTTCCTAATCATCTGCCAAATTTGCCTTTTTTTTAAAAAAATAATTTTGACATTTTTCATTCTCCTACTTCCCAGCTCGGTCCTTTTTGGTGATTGAAATAATGATGCTTTCAAAAACTAGTATAAGTTATAAATAGCTTCTACTAATGGAGCAGTGTCTCTTTTCTCATAACTCTTTCAGTTAACATGTATATACAACATAGCGCGATTTAAAATGGTGATCTAAAAGAAAAAAAATTGAACGTTAGCAAATAATATGCATGCTTAAGTACTGATGTCTGGAACTTACTTTGAAATGCTTAAAATAAAAAGAGATGGTTGACAAATGAATGGAGGATGGACAGATTTGCAACAAAACAAGAAGAGTAAAATATTAACTGTGGATACAGGTGGTGGGTATATGGGTGCTCACCATAAAATTCTATCAACTTTTCTGTAAGCCTGTGTGTTTTATGTTACAAAGTTTCCATAGTAATGTTGGGGAAAAGGTTCATCAAAAAGTCATTTCCACTTCTATTTCTTTTACACATTTGTTGATGGTATATTTATTATTTCTCTGATTTTGGAAGCTCGTGAAATTTTATGTTTTTTCTTCTTAACCTAAAAAGGAGGATGGTGAGTACAAACCACCTGGAATGCAGAGAAGGTCTAGAGGGAAATATCTAGAGGAACTGCTAACGATTAAACTGTGTTTCCCCCTCAAAATTCCTATGTTGAAGCCCTAAGCCCAGTGTGACTCTACTTGGAGGCAGAACTTTTAGGAAGTAATTAAGGTTAAATGAAGTCAGAAGGGTGGGGTCCTAACCTCATAGGATTGGTGGCTTTATAAGAGGAAGAGGGGGATTTCTCCCACTGAGGAAAGACCATGTGAGGTGATAACAAGAAACTGGCCATTTGCAAGCCAGAAAGAGAGCTCTCACCAGGGACCAAATTGGCCAGCACCTGGATATTGGACTCCAGAACTGTAAGAAAATAAACATCTGTTGTTTAAGCCACTCAGTCTATGGTATTCTGTAATGGCAGCCTGAGCTGACTAATACAAAGCCTGGAAGTTAACCATCTGTGGATATTTTAGTAGTCTGCATGCAATTAACACAGAGGGAGAAGATCTGAATCAGTACATTCAGAATTAGAACGATGGAATGTTCTAGCTGGAAGAGGTTTCAGCAACCATGTCGTCAAAACTCTCATTTTACAGACGAGGAAACAGAAGCTCAAAGAGGTCAAGTGATTCATCTGAGATCCTTCTGAAAGATTAGTGGCAGAGCCAAGGATTTTAAGCCCAAGCCTCTTGACTTCTGCTCTTTTCACCACACCACACAGCTTCAGTAAATCAAACCCCTTGAGCCAAGTGTTAGCAGCCAAAAATCTAATTTCTTTCCTTTTACTGAAATCTATTTCAAGAATTTAGCTCCATTTTTCTGACTTTGTACTTTTCTCTCTACTCTTATTTTTTTTATTACAAATCAATTTACTCACACAGAATAAAAACTAGAGCAAAGTCTTCTGAACAAGTAAAAAACGTGTGTGAGTACACAAAAGATAAGTATACACGCAAAAACATTTAAATTTGGACAAATGGTGACTCAATTATTCATTTACAGCAGAGGCCTGTGTGCCCAAAGATAGCATATGTGTACATTGGAAGGCATCTTACTTCCCAATAGTTGCCTATTATAACATATAAAGGCATTCTAGAAAAATAATAACAATGTATTTGTTTTCCAAATTAATCATTTATAGTCTAATTTAGCACAGTATTACATCTTTACAACATTTAAAATATCCATTTGATAAAACACTCTCATAAATAGACCGAGAAAACCAGGTTAATGAGCTGTGTGTTTTATAGAGCAATAAAATAATACATTTTTATAACATTTAAAAATAATATAAAATATAAAAATTGAACAGTATAATAATTGAACATTATTTTTTTAAAAAAAGTTCTTACAGAACATTTTATTTAACTTTTCCACTAGGTAAACTGAAGTGTGTGAAGATAAATACTCTTAATGATGTGGATACAGTGGAAATATGCCAGTGATGTCCAGAAATGGTAATAATCTATTATTACCAGTCAATATTTAAAATTTTTTCTTTAACATTTCTTTAATTTTCTGCGTCAACTTAGTTTCGCTATACACAGCTACTGAATTGAGCCACAAGACAATCCATTCCATAATTTTTCTTTTCATATTTATGTCAGCAGTAGTTCGAATCTACAACTATATGGTGTGCTAATAAAATAATTGATTCGTCACCACTGAATCTTTTCAAAAGAATGTGTTGCAAGCTCTGAAGATAATTACCAAAGAGTAATTTCAAAACTATTTTGAGTAAAGGCAGCACTGTTTGGAACTGAGAGCTATTCAAGGACATTTAGTTTTGAAAGACACAGCCTCGAGCAATAATGCTCTGGTTATATTTGAAAACAAAACAAACAAGAATAATAAAACTAGTCAGATTGCTTCTAGCTTCCCCTGTCTTTTTAACGTGGCTAAAATGATGTTTGCATTGTCTGGGGCTGTGGTCCACTCCTAATGCAATAACTGCATTGAAGACAATGAGATCTTGCTTTTCGAGCATTCACCCAAAGCAGAATCACGGTTAGTGGAAAAGACTGGAAAATTGGAGAACAAAGAATCTATTTTAAAACCAAACCATTATTTACTGCTTTAATAGGCTGTACAGTCTAAAATGAAATTCATCCTCCTTATCCAAATAAGTGAGAAATGTGAAGACGTAACTGAGGTAGGGTAAAATGAGTGATTACCTCACAGGCAGTGTTAGCACAACTGAGGCAGCTCAAATAGTCCTTGGGAACTAAGTAGGATTCTCTTCCACCTTCCTAGGTGGCGATGCCCTGGGGGGACTTAGTTTTGAAGGCGGCATGGCCATATGTCCCACAGACTCAGAATCCTAGGGACAAAAAACACCCCATCTTCTCATTCTTTACCTTCTTCTGTAAGACAATCTTGGCGGAGCTGTTTAGATGCTGTGAGAATCAATTCTATATTTAAAAAATAGACAACAAGGTCTGAAAGATACATGCACAAGTAATGTGGTTTAAAAGAAGACCTGAATTCAAGTTCCAGCTCTACTATTGTGTGAGCTCAGAAAAAATTATTAACTTTCATGAATCTCAGCTTCCTCATCTGCAAAATCATCATCATAACATCATCATCAGCACCATTGCTTATCAGCACCATAAGACTTATGGAGTTCTTACTACATTCCAGGCACTGTTCTAAGGGCTTTACACATTTTATCTCACTTAATCCTTAACAAACCCATGAGAAGGTACTATTATTAGTCACATTTTCTACATGAGGAAACTGAGTCAGGGAGTAATCTGCCCAAAGATAACTCTTATTCCATAGGGTTGCTGTGAGATCAAATACAAAATCAATCAGATGATGAGGGATGAAAGGGATCTTTATGATCATCTAGTCTTAAACTCTGACTGTAAATATGAGGCATCTAAGGTTCACAAAAGAGCCTGTTAACTGAAACCACTGAACCTTCCTAGATCTTATTCTTGTGGCCTTTTAAAAGCACCTCTTTCCTATTTTGCTTTTCTCTAAGTAATTTTCATAATAGTCTTTCACTTACATTTCTCTAGGGTAGAAAAGTCCGAAGAGTTGTCTTCTACTTTTTAAAAAACAGGTTAGAAAACTCAGGATACCTCGGTCAGCATGTAGTACAGCTGGACAGAAGGTCAAGGTCAAGTGTATGATAGTGATAATGACAACACAATTAGGATGACTCTGATACCACCTCATTTATTGCAACCTGATTCTCTTTAGGTCACTGTGCCAAAGCATCTTATGTACACTATCTCATTTAATGCTAAATCTACCTTAGAATATAGAACTTAAAATGTTATTAGCTTTAAAATCAGAGAATGGTTGAGCCTGAGGTTTAAAAAAATGCAGACTTTCTGGCGTCAAGATTCCAAATCCCAGTTGTGTTGACTCAGCCCAAGGTCCTATGAAACAGGAGAAACTGAAGGCCAGGCAGATTAGGTAGTGTGGGGTTTGGGCTAGTCATGGAGAACGGAGCCTTTTCTCTGTGGAGAAGACACACAGGCCCTTCAGTACTTTTCAAAGAGTGGGGGTTAGCCTCAACTCTTTCAGCAGAATGTCAGCTTTCTTTGCCAAGATGGATTTTTAAAAACAATGGCTGAATTACCCTACAGTCCATTAGTCATCCTACAGAAATCTAATGATAGAAAAATGTTCACTTAAGATTTAGTGGGGGGAAAACTGAACCCATTCAGCAGTTCTTGGCTGTGGTCCTTTACTCAATAGAAATGTCCTCCTTTAAAATCACCAGTTATTGGATGTAATATGGCCTAATCTTCAGCACTTGTACTTCTGGAGATGAGATGAAGCTTCTGACTTTGTGTCGCATTTTTTGTTGTTGTTGTTGTTTTTTAAACTGAGCCCAAATTGCTCTTTTCCTAAAGACTATATCCTGCTTGGGTTGCTGTGGTAGCCAGCTTCCAAGACAGCCCTGGGTAATTCTTGCCCCCTGGCATTCCTGCCCTTGTGTAGCTCCCTCCCACACTGAATCAGGGTTGGTGAAAGTAACAGTACGTGACCTTTGGACTAGGTCACAGAAGGCCCTGTGATTCCCACCATGCTCCCTTGGGTTGCCAGCTCTTGAATAAGCCAGCTGCTATGCAATGAGGACACTTAATTAGTCTCATGGAGAACTGAGGTCTCAGCCAATGGGCAGCACTAACCATGTTAGCCATGTAAGTGAGTCACCTTAGAAGTGGACGGTCTGGCCTCAGCGAGCACCTGGCTGACACCTGACTGCAATCTCACGGGAAACCACAAGCCAGAACTGCTCAACCATGCTGCTCCCAAATTCCTAGCCCACAATAATTAGGCGATATTAAATGATTACTGTTGTTTCAAGACACTAAGTTCTGGGGTTGTTACAGATATTACAGATATGATACAGCAGATAATGAATACCATTGCCAACCTTGAGAGCATGCAACAGCTTACAGTGATTCTCTTATCGCCCATAAACCACCATCATTCCTTCAGTTATTACAGACCCTACTACTATTAATGATCACAGTTGGCCAAGAAGTCAGCAGTTACATCATTACATCCTGATTTATATTTGGTTGTTATAGGCATTATTATTTTGGGAAGTGATATTTTTCAAGATGATCATATATACAACATGGCTGTCTCCATTTTCTGAGATGCTGACTTCATGGGCTTGCAAAATTCCCGATTTGATACAATTACTGGTAATATATGTTTATCTGTATTTTCTCCAATGTTAAGTTTTAAAAAAGAGAAAATGCTGAGTTTACTTTTTGAAGATAAGTTCTGATGTCGTGGCTCTGACTGTAGGGGAGTGAGGAAGGACCAAAAACAACAAGGAGAATTTGAAAGAGCAGCAAGAAACAACTTTCTCCGCAGAAATCCAGTCAGAAGTGACTTCCCAAAGGAAGAAATTTTAACAACTTCCCATGTGTTCAAAGGGCTTCATTTCAACCAGTGCAAAAATGTAGCAAGGTTTTCAGAAAGATAATTTAAAAACTAAGCACTGGGCACTGGATCTCAATTCTAAACAGAAAAGAAATGCTACACATGAATTCATGGAACTCGCCTGGCTGCCAAAAGTTTGATATTTCACACTGGTACTATGGGGAAGGTATTTAAGAGGACTGCCAACTCTGCAACCCTGCTTCTTAAATTAGACCCATTCCATAGTAAAGGAAAGTTACCTTCACACTCCAGAAACTCTTCACTACAAGCCAACTCTGTGCCTGGGACTATGCAAAGAATTGCAGAAAGGTAGGTTTATACAACTCCTGATACATTTAATACCAGTACACTAAAATACCTGAGGAAAAGTTAAAAAATCATCAAGATATATCCTTTGTAAAATTTCCCACTGGCTCTGCCTTACTCTGAGCTACTATTTTCTTTAAAATATTTAAAAATAGGTAATACTTGAAATTGGATCAAAAACTTCAAACTATAGCAAAGGGTAACATTAAATAGTACACTTCCCTCTCATCTCTGAACTCACTCATCGACAACCACTTTTACCTTCCAGATAATTCTTTGCATATACAAGCATATGTGTATAGACAAAGACATATTCGTATAGACAGATATTCTCCTCAATTACCCCTCTTAATATAAATAATAACAGAATATACCTTTCTGTTGCTTTATATCTTAGGTTTTTTTGGTGGTTGTTTTGGTTCAGTTACAAACATATTTTTGGAGATGATTTTTCTATCTTTATCATGTGTTAAATTCACCATCCATATTTGGGTATATTTTTGGTCTTTCCAGGCTTCTCAATTAATCTATATATGCACCAACATCAAACTTTGAATTACTATAGCTTTGTACTATGTTTTAATATTTGGCCTGGCTAATTAATACTCCCTCCCCCGATTATATTTTTTGAGAATTTTCCCGGCTATTCTTACATATTTGATTTTCTATATGAACTTTAGGATTGCCTATTTACTCCATCCCCCACTTCAAACTTGGATTTTAAAAATTGGGGTCAGAAGTGATGTATCTTTATTTATGTCTCACACAATCCTATAAAGTAGGTACTCAGGTTAAGTTTTACCATATGCTATGCTAATATAATATATACCAATTATCTTAAAATTTACATTTATCTAGCATTTTACTATTTACGAATATTCACTTTTATCATGTCCTTTAATCTTCTTAACCACTCTGGGACTCAGCAGGATCTATATTATGACTCACATTACAGATGGAGAGAGAGGCTCGTGGACTTGTCCTCATGGCTGGGGGGCAAGGGTTCTTCCCCCCATACCAAAGGCAGTGAGCACTGTGATTCTCCAAGGAACATTTTACAAACAGGGATGGTTTTAGTTTTAGTGTCACGCTACATTTTAGAAATGTTGGCAGACTATCAAATTATTAAACTTTTAATGAAGTTTAAAACATAATAATACTGGCATGAACACAGCGAAATTTGAACTCTCACAAATTGCTGGTGGGAGAGTAAACTGGCATAGCCCTTTTAGAATGGATTTGGGCGATACATACCAGAGGTCTTAAAATGTTTTAGAGGAAAAAGAAAACTGCTACTGGGATTTCTGGGCCACAGGCTACGCTTCCCTCCACTGTGACCTGAGATCCTTTGCTGCAGTTGGGCCTGTTTCCTCCCTGTCTTCTGACTGCCTGTAGCCATGGCTCATCTCTCCCCCATGTGCAGAATCTCCCTGCCTTTTCCTTCTCCTTCCTGCCTCTTTTCCCTCAGACTCTGAATCCTAGGGCTGTGAAGGCCTCACGGAATTCCCACCTCCCCTGTTTCCCAACCTTTCGCATTAGCTTCTCATTCTTACGTGCCTCTCCCCCTTTCCCAATCTGGTTATCTTCCAAAGCTTCTCCACCACATATTCTGCTGGAGACAACTGTTTATTTCATATAGTTTATACTTCAAAATTAATATTGTTCTCCAAATTAAAATTAAATGATAAACTTTTTCAAACAATGCCTATCCCCTTACTCACCCCATAGAATTTAAGTAACTTTTCCAGAAATAACAACAAAACAAATAAAGTGATAAGAGATTCATTGAAATGATTTTCTTAGAATAATATACCTTGATCTATAATTAACAGAAAATATTTTCTACAGAAATTAGTTTTAAGATTGTTTGTGAAAATTCTCCTTCATAATTAGGCAAATATTTTCATTTCCTTGTTTGAATTTACCTTTGATTTAGAAAACTATTTTCTTTTAAATTAAAAAAAAAGTTAACTTCTTTTATAAGTGAATTAGCCAAACTTAGATATAATTTTTTGGTAAGCTTTTGCTACCATTATTCACAATAATCAATAGTTCATACCAAGTAACTTGTGGATAGCACAATTTAAAATTGATTTCTTTTTCCTCCAAAGACCTTGGTTTATTCTTGATTTGAGAAACTTCTGTCATTCTCTTTTTGGTTCATCTTGTATCTTCTCATTATCATTCGATCATTAAATAGAATCACTTTAACTGTTTTTAGTCAGCATTCCCACCATGTGTTTGACGGTGATTGCAAGGTCAAATTTGATATCTATTTCATCAAGATGTTCTTTCTTTGGGTAGATCCAGAAAATATCATAAGTAACCTTCAAATTGTTCCAAAGAATGTCACTGTTATTTGCAGAGTCGTGACCACAACTTCCAGTAACAAATTCAAAAGACTATGCATTGCGCAAAGCATAAAAAAATACTATGGGCATTTTTCCAAAATTCTGTCATGTATACCTTTTTCCTTTACTAGCTGTGTTAATACCATTATGATGGCCTTGCCCTTGATATGCTTTTAAATTATTTAAATAAAATTAAAATTTCTATTTTAATTTTTTGAAAATTTAATGGAATCATTATATATTGTTAAGATATATTTGCAATTTGAATGTTTAATGCTCATCTAGTTGCCAATATAAAGAATGACTACTAAACTTCATGCACTTATTATCTAGACCTACAAATATAACAACGAATTTAAGAGTAATATGAGTCATACTGTTTTTCAGCCAACACACGCAACCACTGTGGATACTGTTTTATGAGTATATACTGAATCTTGAACTAGAACATGAAGAGGAGAAGGATTTGATGAGTTAATTTGCCTTTTCTATTAAAAGCTTCTGCAGCTCAAATCCTCCTCTTACTCTGACTTAAGCAATATCCCCCCAAGACTCTGGCAGCAGCACAATCCATAGACCTTCATGGCATTCGGCAGCAGCTGCCGTTTTTGGGGGTGGGGAGAGTGAAAAATATATATAACAAAAAAATTTGCCTTTTTAACCAGTTTTAAGTTCATAATTCAGTGGCATTAATTATATTTACAACATTGTACAACTATCACCACTATTTCCCCAAATTTTTCATCACTCCAAACAAAAGCTCTGTACCCATTAAACAATAATTCTCCCTCTCCCCCACCCCTGGAAACTTCTAATCTACTTTCTGTCTCTATGAATTTGCCTTTTCTAGATATCTCACATAAATGAAACCATATAATATATGTCCTTTTGTGTCTGGTTTATTTCACTTAGCATGTTTCCAAGGTTCATCCATCCATGTGGTAGCACGGATCAGCACTTCATTCCTTTACACGGCTGAATGATAGTCCACCGTATGCATAGACCACATTTGTTTACTCATCCATTAGTGCTTGCCTTTTGATTAAGGGCATGGTATGGAGAAGGGGGCCTGAGCAGTGTTTGTGATAGGAGATTCTCCACACAATGTGGGCTCTAAGGCAGGAGGCCTTCCCACCAGGGTTTAGGAGGGTACTCCTACCCCACAAAAATCACTGATGGAGATTCTTGATTAATCCAGCTGTATATTTCCCTCTGAATTCCTAAAGCACCTGCAATCAATGAAGTAAAGTGTAATATTTATCTACAGAGTTACTGTTGCCCCTCCCCACCCCCAACTGAACTTCAAGCTCTCTTTCTATTCCCAGGCGTTGGTGCTGGTAGTTAACAGAGAAGGAAATGAAGACTGGCTCTCAGCATGCCCGTTCCCGCACTAGGTAATGGCACTCAGGAGATGTTCATTTTTTTCCTTCCTCTCTTCACCAGTGTCTAACATGGCACTAACCACATTACCAGGAATTCAAAACTATAGCTGATTAATCACTTAAATGGAAAATGATTTCTTCCTAACAAAATATGTGAATTACTCATGACCTTTATTCTTCCCTGCCCATCAGGGGAACTGATTTCCCTGCCCGGTGAGAAGAGTCGAACAAACATACCCGTCAGGAAAAAGACAGAGGGCGCAGAGAACTGGGTGTCCTAATTATATGCAGGAGGGGTGATTTCTTTTCCTTCCCAAGTCTTATCTCCATCTGCCTTTGGAACAGAATCACCATCCTTCTGGCTGACAGTGTACATCAGCTGGATGTACATACTGAAAAGAGGGAAGAGACCTTCCCTCTTTTCTATATAAGCATTTAGTGCCATTCGTTTCCCTCTTAATAATGTTTTATTTGGATCCTTCCACATTTTATGTGTTGTATTTTCATTTTCACTCAGTTCTATTTATCTTAAAAATTTTCCTTGAAATTCCTCTTTAACCATGGATTATTTAGAAGTGTGCATCTTAATTTCCAAATGTTTGGAGGCATTCTACTTCTCGTTCTCATTTTTATACAATTTAAAGCTTAGACTTTGGACACAGTGGAATAAAATGCAATTATGTTTGTTTAAAAAAAAAAAAAATTTCAGAGAGAGTCAAGGAAATGAGAAAGAGATGGGACTTGACTCTTTCTACCATGCCCTGAATCACCAGTATATCAGGACATACTCCTTTGCGCTATTCTTCCTTTGTTACAATCCTGAGAATTCTATTTCTCCCAAAGCAGAATCGCAGCATCCCTGTGGATGTCTGCTTTTCTTTGGCATAAAAAGAAAGATGAACTCTCCTCCAGTGAGGAAACGTGAAGCTTCATCTTCAAACTGTAGCTGTCCAGTGATTTTCTTTAGTCTTCTAGCACAAAATATTATCTGCTGGGAACGTATTTCTTAATGGGGCGAGAGAAAAGCCGCTCACTAAGAATGCAGACAACTACAGTCTGTGTGGGAACCTGACATATTTCATGGTAGCATGCGAAGCTGCTATCCAATGAGAAAACTATTCTTCCAAATTTGAAAACAAGATGTCTAGACTCTTTTCCTAATTGATGGCCATGCATAAAAATGTATCATAAAAATGTGTCTGAAACTGTACAGGAGCATATCACTAACAAAGGCACTTTTATCAAAAACGTTAGGTTGTGTCTATGGGAATTCATAATCATCTAACAAATAGACGTATCTTAATATCCAAATAATTCTGTTATTTTGGGTTCTTCACATCTTATTTTCTGAGTGGTTATTTCTGGTGCCTATAATTTTTCAGCCACAAGCTTCCTGAATGAATAGCGATGTTTCAGTGCCACCTCTACCAGGGTATAGTTTCATATTTATAATTGTTGTCATTAAAAAAAAAAACAACCTATTAACTATCAACTTTAGTCCTCCTTAAATGTTATCAGTTTAATAGCTCATAAAATAGCCATACCAGTAAAATCTGACTTCATCTACAAAGAAGAATTTTCTATAACAAGGCCACTTCTAGAGCCCAATAATTGGGCATTGCTTTCCTGGATATATATATATATATATATATATATATATATATATATAAATCTTACCATCAAGAACAATTATGTAGGGTTTCCCTGGTGGCGCAGTGCTTAAGAATCCGCCTGCCAATGCAGGGGACATGGGTTTGAGCCCTGGTCCGGGAGGATCCCACATGCCGCGGAGCGACTGGGCCTGTGCGCCACGGCTGCTGAGCCTGTGCTCTAGAGCCCGTGCTCTGCAACAAAGAGAAGCCACCGCAATGAGAAGCCCGCGCACCGCAACAAAGAGTAGCCCCCGCTCTCCACAACTAGAGAAAGCCCACGTGCGCAGCAACGAAGACCCAACGCAGCCAAAAATAATAAATAAATTAATTTAAAAAAATAACAATTATGTAAACAAGATTAGTTTCTGTGAGCTTCCCTGGTGGCGCAGTGGTTGAGAATCTGCCTGCCAATGCAGGGGACACAGGTTCGAGCCCTGGTCTGGGAAGATCCCACATGCCGGGGAGCAACTGGGCCCGTGAGCCACAATTACTGAGCCTGCGTGTCTGGAGCCTGTGCTCCGCAACAAGAGAGGCCGCAATGGTGAGAGGTCCGCACACTGCGATGAAGAGTGGCCCCTGCTTGCCACAGCTAGAGAAATCCCTCGCACAGAAACGAAGACCCAACACAGCCATAAAAAAAAAAAAAAAAAAAGATCAGTTTCTGTGATAAAAAATAACAACTGTGAGGATTGGATGTTTTATATATATTATCTAATTTCCTAAAACCACTCTGCAAAATGATTGAAGAGTGATGTTAAAAGATAATCCTTGCAGCCTTACAACCGATAGCAAAATTCCTTCTTATTGGTTGAGTATGTGGAGCTTTGTTTCTCATTGCTGATCGAGGTGCAGAGTGCAAAGGTCAATCAATTAAACAGGTATATGTTAGCTCTGATTATGGCTCCAACATGATGCTAGGAGCTGAGCTTCATACTTTCCCAATAGCTAAGAATTCTTCAATATGATTGGTACATAACTACCCACTGAACAAATTAATTTTAAAATAGATATTGCTGATGAGATAACTTGGGCATTATTTTGCCTTAGATTCCAGAGGAATCAATGATTAATGCTGGATAGTAATAATGAAGCAACCATATCATTCTTTTTACTGCCCTGCAGTGATCTATAAACTGTTTAATCAAAGGTAGTGGAGTATCCACATTTATAGGGTATACCAAGTTCAGGGGGCCTAA
Organism: Eubalaena glacialis; assembly: GCF_028564815.1. NCBI lineage: Eukaryota > Metazoa > Chordata > Mammalia > Artiodactyla > Balaenidae > Eubalaena > Eubalaena glacialis. Next base: position 31,299,069 of record NC_083722.1, on the reverse strand, counting down.
AACTGATCAGGGAGATTAAGATTGGACTTTGTCCATTGGAAGGTTGTTCTCTCTTCAGACCATCATTTCGTCCATCTGTCCATCCATTCATCCTTCTTTTATGTTGAGCTCCAATTAAGCAAAAAGCATTGTACTTTACTGAGGGAGATACAAGATGGTTAAAACATGGTCCCTTGGTCTACTGGGGATAGGTCCTCAGTAGGTTTTGATCAGACTGGGAAATACAAAGTATCTTGGAGGAAAGTGGGTCAAAGTTTAGAATTTGGCTCTAAAGGAGAAAACATTTCAGAGAGAGTCAAGGAAATGAGAAAGAGATGGGACTTGACTCTTTCTACCATGCCCTGACTCACCAGGAGCTCCCGGGCTTAGATCTTTCCAAGTCTGGAAAGGTTTCCTCCTCTAGACCCCAACCCCTAAAAGTATGGGTGTACAGAAGCTGTCTTGAGACTAAAGTGGAGACAGTGAAAAAATTCTTCCAAGCAAGTGTGAGAAATACTGCTACTAAAATTAGAAAGGGCCTCAGAGAGTTTGTTCATATAATATTACAGTATTTCTCTTTCCACGAAGGAGAAATAAAGAAAAATTTTCAATTTAAGTTGGAAGAAAAGTGTGTAAGGAATAGATACTGGAATAACCTGGGAATAGAGATTTCACAGCTAAATATTTAGGAGGTTTTTGGAAACAGTATAAATTCTCATTTATCTTGAATAACTTAAGTAAGATCCTACTGAAATGGACTGAGAGAATGCACCAAGACCATACTAGTTACTAAACCTAAAGTATCACCAAACAGTTTTGTTGAATTATGAATCCTTTTACCTAGATATCTGAAGTTAAATCTTCACATGGGTACAAAATATATTTTTAAGAGAAGTCAATGACTCTCCTAGTAGAAGTTTAGGAAATCAGTGAAAGCAGGAATAGGAACTTTTCTAGGTAAGGGTCCTTCCCTGATCCTCAAGTTGGAAACTTATAATTAAAGTCAGTTTGCAATGTACTATATCTTTGATTCTTTCCTTTCAATCTAAATCTTCCAACCTCTCTAAGTTCTCATTCCTGGAAAAGCTTTTGGCAGTCACTTTTTGCAACCCACAATTTCTGTAGCTTTTCATCTTTTTACCATACTCTTTCTGCATCTAAGCCTCACTTCCCATATGTGGTCAGTAATGCCACCACCACCGGAAGTAAAATGGTCCTCAGCATGGGCCTGTTTGCCCACACAAGGGCAGAAATATGGGGCAGGAAAGGAGTCCAGCGGTCATGAATCTCAAGGTACTCTGAAACTATAAAGAACATGTTATTACCCATTTTATACATGTGAAAATGGACACAAAAACAGTAGGAATTCTCTGAAGGCTACAAAGAAAGCCAATCAGTGGGTGTGGGTCTCCACCCCACACTCACATATCAGACTGGGCCTCCCTCTGCAGTTCTCAGAAGGGCACTGTTGGGAAACTAGCCTTGTCATCTCTACTCAAGTTTTATTCAGATGATAATCATTTTAAAAGAAAACACTGTGTTTGCATTTGTGGATCATGTTCTATATTTTAGGCACAGTGCTAGGAGCTTTCAAGTCTTGTTACTAAATATTGATATTTGCTAAAAATCGCTTATTTTTTACAAATGATTAAACTGACGCTCAGGCAAGTCATCTGACTCCAACCATCAAAGACAGTAGAATGTTAAACAGCGATTTACATGAAACAGTATCAGTGAAATTTTTGGTTCATTTAAAACAATCTTTTAATATTTATTTATTTAGGATACTAATAATCATACTATCTTCTAGGTTGTTGTAATGATTAAATGATATCATACATTTAAAACCCTTAGAAGACAATCTTTTTATTTATTTATTTATATTTTTAAAATAAATTTATTTATTTATTTTTGGCTGCGTTGGGTCTTCGTTGCTGCACGGGCTTTCTCCAGTTGCGGCAAGGGGGGGCTACTCTTCGTTGCGGTGCGGCGGGCTTCTCATTGCGGTGGCTTCTCTTGTTGCAGAGCACAGGCTCTAGGCGCGCGGGCTTCAGTAGTTGTGGCTCACGGGCTCTAGAGCGCAGGCTCAGTAGTTGTGGTGCACAGGCTTAAGTTGCTCTGCGGCATGTGGGATCTTCCCGGACCAGGGCTCGAACCCGTGTCCCCTGCACTGGCAGGGTGAATCTTAACCACTGCACCACCAGAGAAGTCCCAAGACAATCTTTTTAAATGAGACTATATATATATGTGTATGTGTATACATACACATACATATATAAATTACACCTATCTAAAACACTATATACACACATATGTATTTTTTAATCAAAGTGACATGTTAATGGAAATACATTGCTCACATATCTGGTGCTCATTTCCTAACAACCGCAGTCCCCCACGTCTCTGAAAAGCACGTCAGGAGGATGACTGACTAAGCTGCGCAAATGTGACTGACACACTCCTGAGACATCTTTCACCTTGGCAGAACACAGGGAGCCCCGCATAAAGTTTTAGAAGTATAAATGAAGCCTCCTGAGTGTTTTGGAATAAATACCTCCAGGCTTGGTGGGAGCACAGCAAAGTAGCCTAGAAGCTCTATCCTTTGCTTCCAGTAGTTTGTGAACTATGACACTGAGATCTGTGTAATCCAAGTACTTGAAATGCTTCCACATCATTTCAAGTACAATCATGAAATTTAAAAATACTCCCCTATCACCACATAGAACGGAAAAAGAGCAGTTCTTTGCAAAGCTTTTTTAAGTGAGATATTTGCATGTCTAAAAGCTATTTTTAAAATTCTATCAGTATTGCTTTGCTCTGTCAGCACAGTACTGGCTTCCTAGTCAGCAAATTCACCCTAAGTATTAAGGTTACCCCCTGTGGTGATAGCTGGTAACCTGCAAGATCAAGTTAAACGGCATGTTCAGTGACCAAAGAACTCCTGGAAAATTAGTTCAAAATGATGCATCATTTTGTCAAACACTCTTAAGAATTAGCTTTTCAGGATGTCTCTTCAGAAACATGAAACCCCTCGAAACCACTACCACAAATAGCCAACATTTAAAATAACTGCCAAGCCACCTGCTTTTCTCCAGGAAACATCATAAAACTCACAAGTTAACAAAAGACTTTACAAAGTCTCAGTCTTTCTGATGAAGTTTACTTATTTTGTTTGAGAGACTTTATTTCCCCTTTTCTGAGCAATGAAAAGTCCTCACATCAGATTCAGTTCAAGGCACAGACTTATGTGTAAAAGAAGGTCTCAGAACAGAAGGGGATGCTAAAGAACACTTCTTTGTCACTTTGGTCTTGGCACAGTGTTTCAGATGGTATTCATTTGGAATAAAGAGATCGATGACATAACATGCCCAATCCTCCTCTATAAGTGGCTTTACTAGAAGTGGGTAAGGGCAGAAAACCATAAATTCATCTGTCTGTAGGCAACCCAAAACATACCAACTCGTCTTGGAGTAATTTAACCAATAAGATGATTTAGAGGACAGTTCAGTGGCACCATTTTTGGAAAGTAAAAGCTTAGCAGAAGGAACATAAATCAAAGGTGACTGGCAGGTAAAGGATATATGCAGCAATCAGCCAAACCATGTGCACACTGGCACAAATTCAATAAGATCATTTATAAAATTTTTAAGGCAGGAGTACACAAAAGGGGGTCTGGTGCTAACTAAATCCACAGATAGCTTACATGCCACTGAAATAAACACTTCCAGATGCGGGTGTACAAAAACCTTTCACAGAAAGAAATGTTTTCTTTCATAAATCTGAAGGAGGGAGTCATAGCAGGGAAGGGCAGAAAGTCTGAAATTGAGACTGAGCTTCTCACAGATGGACGTGTTGTTGAGGAGGGAGTGTAGGGTGAGGATGAACTGTGCATAGCGCGTCTCCATTTAGAAGCATCGCTACCATCAGTAAGACTGGATTTCTGTTAAAACAAGGGAAAAATGCTAATGACATATCATTCCATCAGTCCTCCAAAATCTGGTGACTGAGTCAGCGTTGCTCCCATTACTTCCCTTAGAGTTTCTTTTTTGGGGGGTGGGGTGGGGAAGGGATACTGGGTTCACACAGAGATGAAAGCCACTAATCAAAGTTTGGAAAAATGATGCTTTGGAACTTACACCAGCACAAAGCTATTGGAGGCATGGCTTTAATGATGAAAATATTTTCAAAATCTGGCTAGATTATAGTCATCTTTCAGGAATGCGTGACCAAATTCATTAATGGATTAGAAAGTCAATTTGCTCATCCAAACAGCATAATAATTTGTGGGACTTTCTGGTCATATATCTAAACACTCCCAGAAGTTCAAACAGAAAGGTAGAATGTCTGTGTTTGTTTCCTTTTTTAGGTTCAGGTGAACAATGCATTGAGCTTTCTCCCCTTCCCCCAAGGAAATCCCCTTGAAATCAGTTTTCTTGTTGACTCTTTAAACTTCATGCAAATTCTCTGTAAGCATCTGGGTAATGAATTTATTCTTGAGACTACTTCTAATTATGTTTTATGCATTGACCCAAATTACCAACTTGTCATCTATTATTTGTCTTTCGTTCAGGATCTTGTTCTACTTATTCTTTATGCCAAATATCTCTCGAATACATTCCATCTTCTCTGGTCTCAACGTCACTGCCTCAGCAGAGGCTTTTCTGCCCTCTCGCCTGCAATACTGCATCGGCCACCCGATTGATTGCTCTGCCAATTACATCTCCTAACTCCTGTCCCTCCTCCATCCCATCAGCTGAGTTATTTTTTTAGAATACAAATTTGTTCATATCAATCCCTTGCTCAGAAACTCTAAAATCGCTCCTTGATGACTGTATCCGTTGTTTAAAAAGAAATTTTCCAAACTAAATCTTACTGAAAACTCAATATTTATCAGAGATAAAAATTGATCTGTATTGATTAGGGAAAACGCTTTATTATTTTGCAGAATACCTGTAAAATAAGTCAGGGTTTCTGCAGAGCACGGTTAGGTAACTGCTGACCTGCGTCATGAGGCCATGTGACTCAAAGTCCCTCTCAAGTTGTCATCAGCCTCCCTTTGATGCTTCACCTCCTCTCGATGGACTCCTCAGTTCCTCACCTTGGCCCAGACAGCCATTCTGCTTTCCTATATTTCCCCCCACTCCCGATTTTATTCCTGCTCTTCTTTCTGCCTGAATTATTTTTTCGCAATTCTCACTCATTTCCCTCACCTCTGTCTCATAAACTCAGTTCGAATGTTAGTGATCTGAGGAAGCTTCCTTGACTTCCTCAGGCAGATCTCGGTCTCCTCTGCGCCAGAGGCACTGCATCCCGCCCCCCGCAGTTACGGTGCCAACCACACGGCAGGGCTTATGTACGCATCTCCTTCACTATACTGGAGCACCCAGCTACTCATCTCCATATCCCATAGCCCCCTTTCAACAGATTTCTAAAACAGCGTTTGGCAATTGTTCATTGAATTAATAAACGGAGATACCAGAGCTATAAGGATCTTAGGCCACGTAGGGATGTCACCACTGGTCCTTCCACTTCTAAATCATGTCTACTTCAATCTTACCAATGAGGATTCTGCCAAATGGACTGTCATTACCTAGTCCAAACTCAGAAAGCAAGTGCTATCCTTTGTATGTGAAGGGTGCCTCCATCCTCTCAGGAAGGCATGTACTTTGACTTGTTTTTCGGCAGTTGCAGGTGACAGATTGACTTGGAGCAGTATAGTCTTGCCTTGCCTCCTTATTCATTTTTTCTCTTAATCATTTGTGAGCTGGTTGTGTGGGTGAAAGATACTGCTGCCACCAAAAACGGAAGTGTAGTTAGTTTACCCACATGAGGATCAATCCCTAATGCTGTCTTCTTTAGACAGTGGCTTCGGAGAAAAGCACAGTGTGGAGCCTAGGCTGGTTTTCTTCCTCCTCTCCCCTCCTCTCTTTTTTCTCCTCTTCTCCCCCACCTTCCCCCCCGCCCCTGCCTTTTTTTTTAAACACCAAAAGTTTGCTTCAATGAGCAATGTTGTCAACTATAACTTATTTACTTATTAGGCTCTTACCTAATTAGCCCAGAATATGGGAGTGGGTGTTTTAGGTTAGATCAGGAATGTAGAATTAAATCAGAGCCAGAAATATAGTCTCTAACTTCTCTCCTGGAAACTATAAAATCTGCACAAGTGTTTGAATTGGAATTGACAGGAACCTGTAGGCCAGGCTGTGAGCTTCTGGAGCCAGAGAGGCAACTCAAATACTCCTTCCCTGGTATTTCCAGCAGGGGCACAGCTGCCCAACTGTCACCTTGAATGCACCTGGGCAAATTCAGAGACTGACACTGGGCTCTGCCCTCGTGACCTCTGCCAACTAATCAGCCAAAATATTTCCAGACCTGGAGAGCCTACTCCACATTTTGGGTATAAGCCCAGAACTGCAAATGCACTCCAATCAGGTGGGAGAGCCTATCCAGGTGCCAGGGCAAGAATTAACATCTGACTGACATATGGGCTATGAATTTTCTCTTCTCACAGCTTGGGGTCATGCAGAGGTGGTGTGTGGGAGTGGAATATTTGATCTGCACATACATAGCCTAGGGGATTTGGTTTAAATCAAATCATAATTAAAACACCAGTCAGGAAAACAAGGCATAATTATTTTTTTCCTGCGTTTTTTTCCCTACCTTGGATACAGCCTTAAATATATGTTGGGCACAATAACAGCTAGGTATCAGTTTCGTTTTTAGAAGGTGTAAACTTTCCACTTAGAACAATCCACTTATTATGTTGTAGGATTAACTCTGCAACTACATCAGTAAATTAAATGACAGTTCAATGATTATATTTGTGTGACTAAAGTGTATAAAACTATTTAAGAAATCATCAAAAAGTAAATCATCTCCAGTTCAACAGGCTCTCATCATGGCTGTTTGGAGGGAATTTTTGTCACACTATCAATAAAACAGTACGCAAATATTTCACTTAAACAAAACATGCTTATGACTGTTAGATGTTTCTGGCAATGGTTTAATAAAGAATCTATCCCAATAAAACCATTGTGTTCTTTTCTAATATTCATCTAGTTTAGATATAAAATGTTAACTGAAAAATTTAAATGGTATTTTTGCTAGGTGAACCTGACCAATGTAATGTATTGAGTTTATGTCTAACTCAGTGTTTACAATCTTATTTATAGACTTAAAAGGAAAATTTCTTGCCATTTGCAGAGCATAATTTTTAAGTTTAGAAATATCTCAGCTTAGTTTAGTTCCTCCCAACTAATCTTCTTGCTGCTTTCATGAATTTGTGAGTTAAAAGAGTCCTGTGATTTTTTTTTTTTAAAGAAAAAATTTCTTTTTGGGAGTCACTCAAAATATTTTTCTATTCTATCTTCATTCCCTTAGGAGAATGCAAAAACCTAGAAACCATAATAACACATTCAAATCTCAAGATGTGGTCCTTTTAGAATATTCTGCTCAAAAAGTTTCTCTTAGTTGTCAACTACTCCTTTCCTTGTACTCATGTTCAAATTCCTCTATTCTCCACGATACAGCCTTCCGTTTACAATGAATAGAGATATGTTACCTTCTTGAACGACTTCAAATTCATGTCTCCCATTAGAGAACACTGATTGTCTCCTTTTCAAATTATATTCCTGAAAATTCTAGGATTCTCTGCAGGACTTTTAGGGGCCTCATAGATGTTTGACGAGAATGTCCATTTCCAATTTTTTGTGCTATTCGAAATAAAGGTTCTGTCATCTTGTGTTTTATGTTGAACTTCCTGTAAATGTTTTGTTGTTTAGGAAATTATGTCTTGGAATTCTGGTCTGTTAGTTTTGTTTTTTGGTATTTAAAACAGCCCAAATAAATCCTCTATGTAAAACTGTGCAAGTGAGTACGTCACCTTAGAGTGTATAGCCCATGCTGAACTGAATGTGAGGTCTTTACTGCTGATATAAAAGTGAAGGCAGAAAAAAGCAAAATGTGTTTGAATAGTCACTGTTTACTGAAGAGACAAACCAGCTGTTAATAACATCATAATTTTTAAAAATGGAACTGGATAACTCTTTGTAAACAAATTCACTGTCTGTCCCAATTTAAGGTGTTGCTGCAGAAAGTTCAAATGACATAAGATCTCTCTTCACTTCTCCCTGCATGCTGCCTGATGATTAAAAAACATTAACTAAACAGTTTTACAATGTAACATGATTATGCCAACCCAGAATTATGATGCTGTGCTTACAACAGCAGAAAAAGTTTCAGTAATGAATTCAGCAAATTTGGATTCCACAGGCAAAGCAAAATAAATATGACCCTGAAACTTTAAACAAGTATTTTTCAGGGAAGGATTTTCAGGTGACTGAGATTTTCTTTATGACATCTTTGAATAGCTTATAGTGTTTTTAAGATACCTTAAAAATATTTCCAGAAAACCATGAAGAGTTACATACTGGATAAGAAATCCATATATTGATTCCCTTTAAACATTATCAGTTTAAAAATGTGAGCACTTGTTAGATACTGTTAGTGAAACAACTTTTGAGCAAAAAATTCTCACTATTTCTCTTTTGAGCCAAGACTATTGGAGGTCTGCGTAGATCGTTATTAAAAACTGCTATATCTATGAATGAAAACTTCTCAAATAAAGAGAAGTGTGTAAATAAAATAAAATATGGAAATAAAGTGGATACTGTGATTAATATAACGTTACATCATAACTTTGATTTTCAAACACCTTCACTATTCTTATTGAATGAGATTTTAAGAGTGGATCTTCTACATACAGAGTTGCTGGAATATTTGATAAAGAAACCCTTCTCTTATGGAGGTTTAATGCCTCTTGCAACACTTGTCTTCTACGCAACGTAGTTTAGGAAATGCTATCTCACATTTTCAGGATAAGACTGCTTAAACAGTTAAGAATAGAGGCCGGTCTGCAAAGACGGAGTTTAATGAGGAGGATTCGTGAGAATTCATTGGAGCCTGTGGTCCCAGTGAACCACAGAGTACTTAGCTCCTGTCCACAGATAGAGCTCTGGTACTTGCAATGTAACCTTAAGCTGGTTACTTGATTTTTCTCTAAATATCCGTTTTCTCATCTACAAAGTGGGGATAACAACACTCATCTTGCTGTGTTATAAGAATAACACAATGCAGGTGAAAAGTTTCTTTAAAAATATTATATAAGTTATTATTTGATCACCCAACACTTTTCTCGGATTCTAATGATTTTCTCTCCCAAATTCTTCTAATGTTTTTATTACCACTTTTCAAACATTCTCTCCCTAACTAATTCTAAATTGAACACTGTGTTAGTTGAACCATATAAAATTTCTGATACTCAACTGTTTATGACCTAGGGAAACTGTTATTTTATATAATTTGACAGAATAAGTTTTGTAACTGTAACTTCCGCCCCACCTTATTTTAAAATTAAAAACTAAATTAAAATATTTACATTTTTTTCTAGAGAAGGCCCACTTTTAGGTTATTCTTACATGATAAATATACCACATGTTAATTTTTTTTCTGAGAACCAGTGGCCCATAACTATGAAAAAGTACTCGGTTCCAACCTATAACGATAGACTTAGTACCTCCAAAAAATTTATTGAGAAATTCTTACTTCCAGTAAAAAACAAAATTCTTAAAAAATATTTAAGAATTCGTACCCAGTTTCTACTTGGTATTTACATTTGAAAATTACTCTAATATTTTGTGACATTTAATTTTCCAGGTTGAACACATAAAATGCAGACAAAATCAAATGCACTCAAGACATAAGAATTATTCATGAATGTGAAATTCTAGATCAAAATAGTCAAAGCAATCTGCTATGCCACTTTTGTTTTTAAAAGTTTAATGTGAGGGATTCTTAAAGGAAATTTTTAATTTTGATCCTTATTTGTCTATTGTGAACATTTCTGAAGGACCAATGATATGAGAGCATCCCTAGCACCCCTAATAGACATATATACATCAAGCTAAATGGCCACAGTGGAAGAGCAGTCAGCTGAGAGTCAGGAGGCTGGATTCCAGGGTCAGCCCCGGCATTCACTTACAAGGTGCCACCGGGTACAAGGCAAAGCATCTCTGAGACTGAGTTTAACTGATTTTCTCAAGTCTTAGCCAGTTTTAAAATACTTAGCCAGCTGTCTCACAATTTAATACAGTTGAGTGGATTTTAAAGCCACTCACTTTTAGGGATGCATTTAAGGTACCATTTAGATGAATGACCATGCTTAAATGAGAAATTTTATTGTTTTGCTATTCTACTTCAATAGAAAGACACCTGATATGTAAGCTTAGGCAGGGGTGAGATATTTTTCTACTGTGAATCTCACTCAGGAGAAACGAAAATATATTTAGGCATTACACACGGGATTATGTCATCCCATTTGGTGTACACAGTTTGCTTTCTCTGGCTTTCAAAATTATAGACCTGGTTTTCTATCAGCCATTTCCAGCACTTCTCGCTGAGCGCTGGGATTGGGCTTCAGAGTAGGTAACCATGGGCACCACCCACTGCTTGTACACAGCAAGGATCCAGATAAAACACATGTCTGACCATCTTTTTCATGATAGACAGCACAGTCCACTGGCTTACTCTTTGGGGGTATTTTCTCTGAGAGAAAAACCAAAATGCTCTAACTATAAAAGTCTACTTCATTCTCAAAATTTTAAAATGCTTTTCCCTTCTAGACCCGCATAATTATAAGAATTCTTTAAAAAACCATTACCAAAAGCATTTGAACTTTTAGGCTTCAAGAAAATACTCTTCAGTTAAATAATTAAATTCAATTAAAACAATTAAATACCAGTTAACTGTCTGATAGGACAATTCATTTAAAGCTTTCGCTAAACTTTTTTTTTAGGCCCTGAAGCTCTTTTTAATGTAAGTTTTATTTTATCCTTTATTTTTCTACATTTTCTTAATTTTCTAACATACTAGCATTACTTTCATAATCAGTAAAATGAGGAAATTTTAAAAACTGAGAAAAATGAGGCTAGTAATAATTAATGTTTAAAAAATTACCACCAACTTTGATATACACATCAGTCTCTGAAAACCTTTTTTAGTAACTTACACAAATATATAAACTCATATAAACTGCATTTGATGCAGCTTTATAAATCTGAGGCTGTGCTGTTTGTTCCTTAGGTTTCTATTTCACAGGAGCTAGTATGCAAACATCGAGTGGAAACTATGTACACTCAGTTACTGAGACCTTATTTTTTAATGTGACAGTGGTGATTTAAAAAATCCATTAAAGTTCCTCAACCACGATTAATTCAAAAAGTGAAAATGAACATTAATTTATTCTCAGGAACAATAATCTTTAAATAGTATTTAAGTTTTAATGGTATAAATTGTAATTCTGTAAAGAAATCACATTATAATTCGAGTTTTAGTTTCTTCCAGCATTACAAAGTGAGGTCTCTGTGTTTGTTTGTATGTCTGTGTGGTTGGTGGTGGGGGGAATGGTTTCTACTTTAGTCCGTTTGTATCCCTATCTGAAACCTTTTAGAAGATATACTACAGCTACTAGTGTTATGATGACTTCCACTATTATTAATATAATACATTAAGAGCTTACCACTCAAGTTCATAGTACTCATTGGATTCTATCATGAGGTATGTTCTATCCTACCAGAGAGAGGTTAAGAAACTTCCTTACGCTACTTTGCTAATAGGTGCAGAGCTGGGATCTGAATCTGGGCAATTTGGCTCTAGAATCAACCGTCTTAACCACCACACAATATAACCTCACATAATGCCAACTACGATGAGTAAAAGGATAAGATAAGATGACAAGCATCAAAATGACTTAGGACACCCCCAGTTTGCATAAGTACTCTAAAGTAATGACTACACATCACAGACTGAAGCGATTTTCAGAATTATTTAGGAAAAAATAAATAATAAGCAAAAGGTAAACTAGTCTCTTTAAATGTTCTTTAGCACGTGTATATGGAAGATCAGGTACACAGGGGTGGGAACAGTTGCAAAAAAATCTAATGAATAGCTTAATGTCAGGACAATTACTTTAATCTTCTAGGTATGATACTCTCTTCTGATCTTCTGCATAGGATTAAGAATAAATAAGAACACAGAAAAGAAAGAAGTCATCGATTAAAACCAACATGCCAAAGACAGCATAGTTATAATTGGTTGAGTGGGGATGGGTAGTTTATAAGTGTCTCCATAGCCCTCATATGAATGGCAGGAAACTGATGTTTCCGCCATGAGGCCCCTTCTCTCTCCACTCCAGCAGCTACTCAGTGCAAAGCATTGTTTGTACTCTTTTCTCCCCTCTACCTAATGTGGCTTTAATTATTCCTTTCTTCTATCATTTCAACTAATTCCCAAGGGGAAGAACTCACTTACAATTCTTTATACAATGAATTGTATTCCTGAAATTGATCATCAGAAGTCATACAGTAGAAGACAGAATGATGCCTCACCAAAAACAAATTTTTCTTGGTTTATTGATTGATGTTGGAATTCAGTTTCCATGTAACCTACTGGTTCGGTCATTTTAATTCTCCAAATCAATTTCAAGTTATTGGGAACTAGCTATATATCAATCAAGTTACGGATATTCTAAATTAGATATCTCATTTATATATATACATTAGACAAGCACTTGAGATTTAGAATGAAATGCTGCAAAGACAAAACCTCTATGTTGCAAAAATGTAAACTAGTTGTTCATGGCCATTTTAGTTTACAAAGGAAATTTTATACTGGAGGTAAGTTAGCTCAGCCTTCCTGTATAAAAATTCAGTCTCTGTCTATGATTGCTATAGACACAGCCCACATGCCTCCTCTTAGGAGCCGCAGCTCAAAGCCTAGGAAGCAAAGTGTCCCCAGTGCAGCATAAAGTATCATCTCAGGGAGTGGGCACCAGGGAACTCAGCATCAGCTTCTCCCCAGCATCAGGAGCACCTCCTTTTAGCACTGAAGGTACGAGGGAGCCAGGACAGGTGTTCACACTGTTAACATACACAGTCTGCAAATCTATTCTACTTTAAAGAGAATTTTTAACTTTAAAAGGCAGATTTAAGTATTGTAATATATACCAAGAAACTGTGTCTGCCTGATCCTACTACTCATGACATAAAACGGAGTGGGTATATTCAGTCCTGTAGGCTGGGCAAATTCTTATAACTCCAGGTAATGGAGTAGACCTTTCAAGGTGGGTCCTTTCCGAGGAGTGATGAAAACTCAGTGTCCTTCTGTGGTGGCGTTCTTTCTCATCTGCTGTTGATTTTGCTCGTCTGCTCTGGTAGCAGCTAAGTGAACCTTCAAGACCATGGCTTATTTGTTCTATTTTCCAGATCTATTTAAACTAAGCATTTTAAAATTGCATTATTAGTTTAAAAAACCATATTGGTTATATGTTTGTTAGACAAAAATTAGCTTAAACTATATCTGAATATATATATTCTGAACATTTCAAGTATATTTCCTGACCATATACTACAATCTTAGATTATAAAAGCAATAATACATGAGTAATAGAGCATCAGGTTAGACATGGAAGAAAGAATACACATGTACACACACACACACACACACACAAATGTCATCAACCAAGATGATTCTCAAGTGATCTGTCCAGTCTTTTTAAAAATAAAAAAACTTGAAGAATTAAGCAGTTACCACTGCCACCACTTCCTTTTGAGGAAACATCACAGACTTCATGATTAGGAGATTTTCCCCTTACATTAGATATATTTTCCTTTATCTAATTTTATCCATTACTTTTAGTTACCAATTTAGGTTATTTCTCAAAAATCCTGTTTCCCCTTGCTACCCTTTAATTACTTCTAGATATTATCGACTCTGCCTTTTTCTTCTCTCTCTGCTCCACTGCCTCAGCCTATTAGTCATTATTTGGCTCGTATCTATGGATTTGATATCTTTAATCCTTTGTTATGAATTGGTTCTTTCAACTTCAATTGGTTCTTAAATTCTTCCAATCATCTCATATTTTTCTAAATTTCATCTCTTTTGGCTTATTGCTTTAAATAGCCTCACCTGTCATATAGGAAAAAATAAAACAAGAGATATTGATTTCATTGTTTTCAATTGTAATAATCTAAAACCACTCATGCAAAAGGATATATTGCTTAATCAGCAACATATGATTAATATAAATATGATAAATCACGTTCTTATAATATATGACAAATTTAAGATATTAATCAGAAGTAAAAATAATTGTCACCATTACAAAAAGCTTCTAGAGACATATATAAAAAGTTTTGACACATTCTTGCTGTCACACGGAGAATGCATACAATTAACAATAACAATGAAAACAAAGAATGGTAAGAAAGCATTCTCTTTAACTGAAACAGAAGAAAAAAGGAGATGATATAATTTATAAGAAATCACGACTTCTATCAACAGATAATAGTAAAATCCACTCTTAGGAAAAAACATATTATTTTATGTAAATATGTATGTGTAATGTTATACATATATATTCTGCTTTAGTATGTTAAAGCAGATGTGAATCCAAAAAAAACCAAACAGGGCTTCCCTGGTGGCGCAGTGGTTGAGAATCCGCCTGCCAATGTAGGGGACACGGGTTCGAGCCCTGGTCCGGGAAGATCCTACATGCCGCAGAGCAACTAAGCCCAGGCGCCACAACTACTGAGCCTGCGCTCTAGAGCCCTTGAGCCACAACTACTGAAGCCCGTGCGCCTAGAGCCCATGCTCTGCAACAAGAGAAGCCACCGCAATGAGAAGCCCACGCACCACAACAAAGAGTAGCCCCCGCTCGCTGCAACTAGAGAAAGCCCGCGCGCAGCAACTGAGACCCAACGTAGCCAAAAATAAATTAATTAATTAAAAAACAAAAACAACAACAAACAAATGGTAAATTCTACTGTTCCTTAGTCATAAATCAAACCTAACTTTCTGAAAATCAAACCAATTCCTTATAAACAGAGAAGGACTTGGAGAAAGTTATACTGACATGAATAAAGATTTTTTTAAAAAGGGCCACAAGATGAGCATTTAATTAAAACACACACACACAGACACACACACACGGACACACACACTTTCTTTAGGCTGTTGAAATTAAAGTCTTTAATTCTCCATTAAAAAAAAAACAAAACAAACCTTGATTATAAGCTTTAAAACCATTTGAAGATGTGGAAGACTGTCTGCCTTTCAGTCTACTTCAAAGCCAGTAAAGAAATCATTTCTTCTTCTTCCAACTCAAAGTATGTTTAGGAGCAGAACATCTGATAGAAGTGGTATTGCCAATCTAACCAATTTTAAAATATAAAGTGCTTCTAGCAATATTTGGATACATATAATTTGACAAAAAAAAGTTTTATAAACCTAAGCTTTAAAAAATAGAAAATATAAGCCCCAACAAAAAAAGCATAATTTGTAATTGAAAGAAAATAATATTTTGTAGAAAAAAAGTTGTCCTTCCAAAAAGAGACAAAAATGACTAACTTTTATTTCCCAAGAGAATTATGCCACTTTTATACAACAAAATTACAGTCACCACAAATTGCTTTCAACAATTCCACTGCTGCTTCATTTGACCACTTGAAAATCAAAATTCTTTCAGATTATAAATATAACTTTTTATAACTCTGTTATTACGTACTGTGAATGGGGAAAGGGGGCCAATCTTGTGGCCGTAGCGTCGAACGGCCTCTCTGATGTGGCAGGGCTGGATGGCATCGCTGTGAGCCTCAACACCACAGGCCGCAGTGCTCTGCGACAGAAAAACACATAAATTGTTACTAAATCAAAAACACATAACAGAACTACAGTGTATAAAATATGAAAATAAACTTTCATAAAATGGACGGTTTTTTCCCTTAGGATGCACATCATTGCCGCCATATACTACATCTAAAAAAAAATTCCATTAACACATCAAAGATGACTTTTACATGACCCCTTCCTAGCAGACCAACCAAATGCAATTTTTATGCCCCCAATATTTCACCTAGGCCTACATGTCAAGGTACAGAAGAATACAGCCACTTGCGTGCAGATGAAAAGTGTCATAGGGGCTTGCTGAAAGAACCACAGGAAACTATTTTTTAAAAAAACATTTAAACATTTATTATTATAAATGTTTCTTGGGAGCCTGTTGGACGTATTTCTGAAATAACTTGAGGGTCATCAATTTTAAAATAAAAAATATAAAATTGCTATATATTTATAATACTGTGGACTGTCATAAAAGATCATTTCAACTTGGTTCCTAGTTTTCTAGGTATCCTCCAGGCAAAAACAAAATAAAACAAAAACTTTCTATTTTAATCTGCCTCATCTGTAAAAGGCAGGTTTGAAAGTACAAAGAAACACAAGAAACAGAAAGATTATTTGCCATAAGACTATGGATATCAACTCAAGAAATGTATGGAACATGATTTTAAAAAAGTAAAATAGGGGCATTATAGTCTCATGATTCAGTTGTAGGCTCTGGCTTCCCAAATACCTGGGTCCAGATCCCAGCCATATCAGTTACCAGTTCTGTCAAGTTATGTAGTATCTCTGCACTTTAGTTTCCTCATCTGTAAACTGGATAATAATTATAATTGCTCTATAGGGTTGCTGTGAAAATTAAATGAGTTGATATGTGTAAACCACTTAGAACGGTGCCTGACACATGTTAGCTATTAACAGCATTAGGCTATTATTTACATTAAAAATGGAACCTCCATGTTCTTGAAATGATAAGCTAATTTACTTAAAAGTGCAGTGGATACCAGATGCCAGGTCATCAACATTAAAGAATCAAGAGAAAGAAATAGTAGCCTCTGTGTTACTATAACTCCGGTCTAGAGGTACCACTCTCAGAATTCCTTATAGGAGTATATCTAGTACAACCTCTATGGACAGCAATTTGGCAAATCTTATCAAAATGAAAAAACACAACCCTTTTTGACCCAATAATTTCACCTCTAAGAATTTATCCTACAGACACATTACATGGTACAAAATAATATAGATAGATAGATAGGTAGATATTCACCGCTGTACTATCTGAATTCATGAAGCAAATGTTCATCAACGAGAGAACATGAAATCAATTATGATACATTCATTCAATGCAACAGAAACCACAGCAACACCAAAAAGAATGAAGCAGTTCCATACATATTCCTATGGAGCTATCTCTAAGATACATTGTTTGAAAAAATACTAGGTGACCAACTGGAAAACTATGTTAACCAGCTGTTTAAAAAAAAAAAGCTGAACATTATATGCTCATTTAAGCTTAGAATATTTCCACAAAGGTACCCCAAAAATCACTAACAGTGCTTATCTCTTATAGTATAGGTGGGTGTCTGGAGGACATGGGTTAGAGGAAATATTTTTCACTGTATATCTTTCTGTACCTTTTAAATATACTTTTTGTGCTTCTTCTATTATAAACTAGTAAAATAATTGTAAAAATTCCTATGAAGGGCATCAGCTAATTATACAAGCTGAACCTGAAATAAGACTTAAAATAAAACAAAACAGATCTTGATTATTTTTATTATTTTAACAAGATTTGAAATAAGCCAGATAGGAATTTACTCTAGGGTATCTTTCTCAATTTCATTCCAACAATACCCTAAATAACACATCAGCTATGCCCACAATAACAAGGATTAAGTTATCTTAACCCCTCACTTTGGCACTCATATAGAAGTGCACACACAGAGTTTTTTCTTTTTCTTTCTTTTTTTTAAATTGTGCTTTCTTGATTCTCATTCCAAATACTTTGTTTCAGTTGGAATATATTAAAATAAATGCAATTATCAGGTACCCAGTAAGGCTAAAGACTCTTCTGTTAAGTCCACTTGGCTCCAAGATGTGAATATGACTAATACAGACTCATTATCTGCTAGGGATAACAAATACTTGTGAAGTAAGTTGAGGCATTCTACTCATTTGTGGAAATGAATGCAAATAATTAGCTGGATTTGGAATCTAAAGTTAAGTTTTCCAGTGGAAACGCAAGTGGAAACACAAAAGGGGGACATCAAGAGGGTCAATATCCTGCAGACAAAGTGGGTGGGGAGTCCTTCCAGTGCATTCCTCTGTGGAAGCTCCTTTCTCCCTGAAAATTGGATTTATTTTTCATTTCTTTTTTCCATGGCCAATGGAGAGTCTACTCTTCCTCTACTTTCCCAAATAAATTTGGATCTGGTATAGAACATTTTGGTCAAAATCTCTCAGACCTCTGGCATGGCGATCCAACGGGACTTGAGAACACTGAAGTAGGAAGCATAAGTTAGAAACTACTTGTGGTTGCTATTTGTAAGATGTGGTAACACGTAAGCCAGGCCTGTTTGAATCATGTTATCACTGCTAACCTACATAAAAATAAAAATATTCATTTTTGTGAAAAATGTCATTAAAATTTCTATCTTGCCAGTTTCAGGTTTACCTGCTATAATTAAGCAACTGCAAACATCAGCATAAGTTACTATGTGTGCTTCTACACTTTCCTGATCTGCCCACTGAGTTCTTTGGAAGGAAACCTTTAAATCTAAAATGTTGTATTTGCAGTATTGTTTCTACCGCAATAAGTATCTTCTCATTTCTGTAAATATCTAGTCCCTCACACCAAGGTACTCGAAATCTGTTTAAATCCAAAATTCATATTAAGTTTAGAATTTTTACTTCAGCAGTGACTTCATAAATCTTGTAATAGTCTTCAAAATTGTTACAGGATTAGCATTAAATTTGCATATTTGCTACCTAATATAAAAATATTATATGTTATAAATACACATAAAGAACGTTACATTTATGTACCAATTCAGCTTTCTCATTCTGCTTGTGCCCACATTATAGAATATTCTTTAAATTTTCAAAAATGAAACCCACATATTTGATAAAATACTGAGTGCTGTTGTCTATAGGGTGTTTGTCAAAATCTCTGTGGGGACTAAACTCTTTATTTCCTAAAGTAAAGTACAAGGTGCTTCGTAAAGTTCTTCATATGTTAGGTACTCTTCCTCTTGGCTGCATTCATACTCCATTCTTGTATTCTTCCATTTCATTTTTATTTATGTCTTTTTATTCAGAAACTGCTGCTGGGTACTGGAAGCTGAAGTATCATATAGAGTCCTCCATGCTTCCCACATTTGAGTATTGTCCCTCTGCTTGTACTTGCTGGCTTGGATTGAATAAAATTCCCCAACAGCTTGAACTCTCAACTGTGGTACAAGAAGTTACATTGAAACTTCGGTTGCCCCAGGATCTCTTACAAAAGTCTGTACCTCTCCTGACTCTTTTCTTCTGAACTTAAGAGTTGTTGGGAAGAAACAGCTTTTAAAGAAATTTTATCCTTTCTCAGCCTTCCCCTTGCTGGGTAATCTAATATTTAAGAAGGACCTGGAATCTCAGATAATTGCCTCTTATTCTTTTCACATCCATAATGGTGGACTAGATCTTTCGTTAAACTTGAAACATTAGATTTTACAGAGGAGTAATACGTATCTCAGGTTAGAGCAAGTGAAAGGTTAGTAGCACTATTACTGACTTCTGTCACTCACCGACCACATGGGTTGATGTATGACCTGAGTGGGCAGGCAAGTGTCTTCTTTCTCCTCACTCTTGTACATAGAGCTCTCTCAGTGATTTGTGTGTATAGAGGATTTCATTTCAGATGAAGTTGGGCCATTCTTTGGCCAAAGGTTATAGTATATTACAGTTAATTTTCTCATTTCAAAATTTAATTGAGATGTTAAATTTGTCATTCTATATAACTAGGAAGAGATTTTTTTTTAACTAAGGAAATTAAAACTAAAAAAGGTATTGAAGAGAAGACAAAAAAGAATCACCAAATTCAAGGATTCATAATTATAAAATTTAGAAAAAACACACAATATTATCTATTCTAAACTTCCCCAACTCCTTCCCTATGTTATAGATGAGAGAGTGAGGATAAGGGACACTTCCAAGATTAAAATGATAGTATTAAGATATGGTTATACATCAAATCCCTTGGCTTCTAGTACACATAGCTAGTGTATAATAGAGGCTTTATTATTTTATGTAGAATGAACTGTACCATGTTACCAACATAGCTGAGGTTTCCAGTGAGTAAAAATCAAAATATAGCAAGAGCTTGAATGTAGAAAGATGTGGATGAGTAAATAGAGAAAAAATTAATTATTTTATGTATGCATAATAACCAGGTTAATTACAACTTCCTACATACTTTGTAAAGCAAATCCACTGAAGAGGTCTTTTAGGTAACATTTTATTAGCCTAGTTTTATTTATTGAATGAGTTGGAGAGCACTACAGCTGAAAATCTTTAAAACTACTTTATAATATAGAAGTTCCTTATAGTTCAGAGTTTCCCTTTATAAATAATCAGTGAGCTCTGTCATTTTGAAAACAAAAGGGGGAGTTCAGATGTGAGGATGAAATTTAAATCTGCTTACTATCAGTTATAAAATTATATCTTGGCATAGCTCCACTACTAGTAATGGCAAATGGTTCCTATCGTGCCAACGAACTTGTAGATAAAAGTATAAACTTTGGACAAATTATAAAAAACCAGTACCTGAAAGCAAAAGAGACTGATCTAACCCAGGCAGAAACTGAAAGGGGGCGTACCTATATTTAGAAGAAGGGAATGGCTGTGGGTTGAGTTTTCTGTTTTTACTGTTTTAGCCCAAGGGTAGGCTCCAGTCAGTATAGGGAGGACATGACCTTAGAGGCATGAAGAACTATAGGCCAGAGTTCAGGGCAACCATAGTATGTGTAAGGTGAAAAAGAAAATCCCAAAAAGGACAGAATCAAAGAAGGGAAGTTCCAAATTCAGTGTATAAATTTTACCCAGTCTTTGACTAACTTCTTAACTATTCCTTTGTGGTACCAAATCCAAAAAACCCTGGTAATCAGGTAAAGTTAACTGAAGCGAAGAGAATCTAGCTGCTGAAGAGGAATTTGAGTTTGGACTTTAGAGTTCAATCTAGAAAAGTAAACTGCCTGCTTAACACACATATGAACACACCACCACCACCACCACCAACTCTCTTCATAGGAATATAACAGAATCTGAAATCTCTACAATATATTACTCACAATGTCCAGGATATAATTTAAAATTACTAGACATGCAACAATACAAGAAACTGTGACTTATACTCAATGGAGACTAAAATAATCCAGGTATTTAATTTATCATACAAGGATTTTAAAGCAGCTATTATGAAATAAAATAAACTTGTAATAAACGATAAAAAATAATAGTAGAAAAATATAAACTACAAAAAGAAATCAAAAGGAAATTATACAACTATAAAATAAAATATCAGAACTAAGACATTACTGGAAGAATGTTAAGATTGAAGCTGACAGTAGATAGAGTTTGGAACATAAAGGAAGATCAATAGAAGTTATCCAGTCTGAAGAACAGAGAGAAAAGATTGAAAGAGAAATTAAACAAAGCTTCAGGGATATGTGGAACAATATCCGAGTAACTAACGAATATGTACTTGGAGTCTCAGAAGGGGAGAAGAGGGAGCATGAGGTAGACAAAATATCTTAAGAAATAATTGCTGATAATTCCTCCCAAATTTAAAAGTATTTCATTTTCAAGAAGCTCAGTGAACCCTAAGCAGAATAAATAAAAAAGAAAACCATTTCTATGGATATCATGGCCAAACTGCTGAAAACCATAAATAAAGATACAATTTTGAAAGCATCCAGAGAAAAATAACACATTACATACACAGAAACAAAACTACAAAATCTACTGACGTGATTAAAAGAAAAAGGATGTTAGAAAACAGTGGAATTATATAATTAAAGTACTGAAAATGAAACTGCCAATCCAGAATTCTATAGCCAGAGAAAGTATCTTCCAGAAATGAAGGAAAAGTAAAGATATTTTCAGAAAAATGAAAATTAAGAGAAACCATCACCAGCCAGCAAGTGCTATAACAAGTGCTAAATAAAATTTAGTAGAACAAAAAAGGAAAATGATACCAGAAGGAAAGTCTGATCATCAAAAAGAAATAGAGGGACAGTGGAAATGGTAAATGTTAAAGTCATTTGATTATTTAAGGCAAAAATAGTGTTATGGTTTATAACATGTCAACGTAAGATGTATATCAACCTACATTTCATGTGAGTAAAACAGTACAATAACAACTCTAAGTACATTGAAAATTTAAGGATCTGTATTGTAGTCCTTAGCATAACCACTAAAAAATGATGCAAAGAGATATCACTAAGAAATCAGTAGATACATTAAAATGGATTTCTAAAGGAGTGTATAATTAAACCCAAAAGAAGATAGGAAAGAAAAACAGAAAAAAAAAAAATAGAGAAAACAAGCAGCAAAATAGCTGACCTATATCTGAATCATGTCAATACATACATTAAGCATCACAGATTTAAAGACTAAAATGAAAAGATACAGAAAGAAAGGAAAAAGAAGCAAGAGCCAACAACTTTTTGTTTACAAGAGATGTACTTTAAATATTACAGATACAGATATACTGAAAGGAAATGGAGAGAAAAACATATATCATTTAAATAGCATAAGAAGGCTGGAATAGCTATAGTAATCAGATAAGACAGTTCAAGATGGATAGTATTGCCAGAGATGAAAAGAGAGATTTCATAAAGATAAGTAAATGAAGAGATATGCCATGTTCATGGATTATAAGACTTGGTATTGTGAAGACATTTATATCCTCAAATTGATTTAAGATTTCAATCCAATCCCCTTCAAAATCCCACTAGGCTTTTCCTTTTTCTTTCTTTCTATATCTCCCTCTCTTTCTTTCTTTTTTTGGGTAGAAACTAAATTTTAATTCTAAAATTTACATAGAAATGCAAGGATACAACATATCCATATTAAACCTGAAAAAGTTTGAGGACCTACACTACCTGACTTTGAGACCTCCTATAAGCTACAGTAATCAAGGCAGATGACAATGACAAAAGAACTGACAAGTCAATAAAACAAAATTGAAATCCCAGAAATAAATCGACACAGATATATGGTCATTTGATTTTCAACAAAGCCACCAAAGCAATCCAATGGGAGAAAAGAGTCTTCAACAAATGGTTCTGCAATAACTAGATATATGTAAAAAAGCGAACATGGCCTCAACTCATAAAAGACACAAAACTTAATCTGACTTGGTTAATGGAACTTAACATAAAAGGTAAAGCTAAAAAGCTTCCAGAAGAAAACACAGGAGAACATCATCATGAATTGGGAGTAGCCAAAGCTTTCTTAGACAGAACACAGAAAACAATAAACAAAAGAAAAAATTGATTAAATTAGACTTCATTAGAAGTTCAAAACTTCTGCTCAACAAAATACACCATTAAGACAATGAACGGGTGAACTACAAACAGAGAGAAAATATGTGAAAAACATATATTTGACATAGGATTGTTTTACAGAATATATAAAGAACTCCTACAAATTGTAACAAGAGACAACCTTACCTCAAAAATATTGTGTAAAATATTTGAAGAGACTCCTCCTTGAGGAAGATATATGAATGGCCAATCAGCACATTAAAAAAATGCTCAGCATTATCAGTCACCAGGAAAATACAAACTCAAACTATAGTGAATTATTATTAAATGTCCATCAGAATGGTTAAAAGTGAAAACAATGACAACACCAAATGGTGATGAGCATGTGGAGCAACTGAAATTCTCATACATTGCTAAGAAAGTATAAAATGATACAACCATTTGGGAAGAAAATTCTTGCAGTTTCTTTGAAAACTGAACACATAGCTACTCTATGACCCAGTAATTTCATTCCTAGCTATCTACCTAAGAGAAATGAAAGCATTTGTCCATAAAGACTTGTACAATAATGCTCATAACAGGTTTATTCATAATACCTCAAAAACTGGAAATAGCCTAGGTGTCCACCAAAAATGAGAATGAGTAAACAGATATATACAAGCAACTTACTCATCAATAAAGAAGCATAAATTATACTTATACTGAAAAACATAAACTTCAAAAATGTCCTGAAAGAAATTTCACACAAAAGAGTATACATACTATATTCTCTTTATATGAGGTTCTAGAATGGAAAAAAACTAATGTATGATGAAAAAAACAGAACAGTGTTTGCCTTTCTGAGGACGGTGACAGGATTGTCTGAAGGAGGTATGAAGGAACTTTCTGAACTGATGGCAATGTTTTTTATCTTGAGAAGGGATTAGAAAACAACAAATTTATACATTTGTCAAAATTCATCAAATGGTATACTTAAGAATTGAGTGGTATACTGAATATAAATGTTACCTTTAAAAAAAAGGAACCATAAACAAATTATACATAATGAAGTGTTTAGGAATGAAAAGTAAGCTGATGTATGCAGCTTACTTTTCAATGTATTAAAAAAAATGAACAGATGGATGGATTAAAGAACAACTGGATGCATATATATAGTAAATGCAAATATAGTAAATATATAGTTAATATATTAAATATAGTAAAATGTTAATTGTAGGCTTCCCTGGTGGCACAGGGATTAAGAATCCGCCTGCCAATGCAGGGGACACGGGTTTGAGCCGTGGTCTGGGAAGATCCCACATGCCACGGAGCAACTAAGCCCGTGCGCCACAACTACTGAGCCTGTGCTCTAGAGCCCGTGAGCCACAACTACTGAGCCCGCGTGCCACAACTACTGAAGCCTGCACGCCTACAGCCCGTGCTCCACAATAAGAGAAGACACCACAATGAGAAGCCCGCGCGCCGCAACAAAGAGTAGCCCCCCACTCGCCGCAACTAGAGGAAGCCCGAGTGCAGCAGCGGAGACCCAACACAGCCAAAAATAAATAAAAAAACAAACAAAACAAAAAAACCACATTGAGATACCACTACTCTAAAAAAAAACTTTAAAAAAAATGTTAATTGTAGAATCTAGATGGCAGACATATGGTATTCGCTCCACAATTCTTTTAACTTTTTTGTGTTTGAAAATTTTTACATTAGAAAAAATCAATTATCTTGCTGTAAACTGGCTGCTTCTAAAAATCAGATTTATGAGAAAAATAGAACACATTTTCCATACTCAACAAGACCTCTCCACTCTGCACCAAAAAGAAAAAAGAAAGGAAAAAAAAAAAGGAAAAAGAAAAAATATCACTGACCTTTTTTCTTTTCCTTTGTTTGGTTTTAGCTGAGTCTTGTCCAGCACTCCCATTCCCTAGGGATCCTGATGTGGTTCTCCCTGAGAGCTGTGATCCAGATGATGGAGCGCTCGGTGTAGGAGGAGGTGTGTTCTCAGGAGACTCTGGGTAGGACCTTAGGCAAGACCCCTGTCCAAAGAGATGTGGCTTTGAAATCAAGCAACCAGAACTTCTACTAACATTTGAGTTTAACATCTCATGAATTCAGTAATATTTGAAAGTTATAAAAACACAGTTTATTATTATCCAGTCCACAGAAATGATGCCACCATCTTACCCCTAAGGGTCTAAATATATTAATTTTTAATCTGTCTGATCATTTAGATAAAAATCAGGATTCCTCAGATACAGCTTCCAAAATTTCTGCTGATTTTGTCAAATAGAGATATTTTTACTGAGATGTTTTCTCAGTGTTTCAAACTTACTCAAAAGGAAGTTCTAAACTTTCCCCCCAAACAGGATGCCTTCCAGACATTCTCTGTAACATGGTGAACAGCCTTCGCCTAGTAACTCAAACTCAGTGCTTTAGGGTCACTGTAGATATATCTCTAGCTCCCCCAACACCTAGTTCCTTCCTTCATTCAGAATATGCCTCATATCTATCTGCTTTCTTTGGTTATGACTGTAAGTCTGTTCTCTCTTCCATGTGGAAGCACTTCAAATATTTGAAGACTGTTTATTTCACAGCCTCTTCTCTTCTATAGGTCAAACACCTCAAGTTCCTTCCACCACTTATTATGAGACATGCTTTCAGGTTCCTCCTCCCGCCCATTACTCTTCTTTAGACATCCTTCACTTTGTCAATGTTCATCCTATAGGATGGTGCCTAAACACTGAAACAAAACAAAAAACATTTTCTTTTCAGTAACATCACAATATTGGCTCCTAAGAAATGTACAGGCAAATAAAAGTTTCTAAGTCTTTTTCATGTATGGTATTGTTAATTCTACATTATCCTCATACTATCTACTGGCCTACAATTCTCTGTAATGTATTTTAAAACTTATGCTAGGCTTTGTAAAATGTTTTGCTGAAATTCAGATATTGTTTTCAATAGTATTTCTTTGATCTGCTTGCCTAGAAACATCAAACAAGAAGGAATAAACCTAATGTGGCATGAGTTGTTCTTAGAAAAAACAAGGTAACTCCTAGAGATCATTGCTTCCAGTATATAAACCATATATTAGAAAACAAAATCTAGAAAATTAACTCAAATTGAAATTAACCTTGGTAATCTGAGAAACCCAAGCTTAACTAGCTCAGTTCCTTATATAGTTAGTGTTCAAGAACGATAATTATTAAAATAGAATGCACTGTGTTAACTCCATGCCTTGAGTTCCAATTCCAAGCGACTGTACATAGCACCTCCATCTGGATCTTCTTAAAATAACCTTTTGAACTCATCAACCTATAGCCAAGAAACTTTCAAGTCTTCCTTAATAACTCTAAGCGTCTAAGGTCTTTATTTTCTAATCTAACTCCCCATTACCCCTTCTCAATGAATTCTTGGCTTGAATATTTTAATCACAGTTTTTCTCCCCCCAGTACAATTACACTTATGCTGCTTCTGAGGCCTAGAGTATTTTCCCCACTTTTACCATCTCATAAAAGTCTTATTTTTCCTTCAACACCCAACTTCCTCTCTGAAGTCTTCTTTCATGGTAATTAGGGAGTTGTTTTTAATCTCTGAAATTTCTGTCTATGCCACTCATTTGGAAATTAGTACATACAATCTTGAATTGTTTGTTTGTTTGCTTGTTAATTTACTTCCTTGGTTGTTTTACAGAATGTTCTATCTCCCTAAATACAGATCATATTAGTCTCCAGAGCCCCCATTTGTACCTAATTTGGTAAAGTCCTTAAAGCAGGCCCTTGATAGTGGTTGCTGCTTTGCAATGTTGATGTGTAAGATTCCTACTCTAGAGTGGCCATTCTTTTTGTGTCGTGTCAGGTAATAAAGGGCAGAAAGACTTCCAGTCTCTCCGAATGTTCATTCTGACCACCACTCACGTTGGAGGAGGGGTGTCTGGCGAGTCAGGGAAAAGCTTGAGGCTTGTACTAACATATTTAGCCAGGATACTTCCTGACGTTCATGCTCCCACCTTCCAGAGAGCCCAGGAAATTCAGCACACATAAGCCATCTTTCTTAACGGCTGGGTAGCTGGGAATAGCAGCTGTGGTTGCTGAGCAGTTGCCCAGGGCAGCTTGGCCACCCTGGAGAACTGAGAAAGTGGGAGGGACATAAAGAGTTTTCCTAGCCACGTAAGCAATCCCTTGAATGTTAAGGGAAAACTAGGCTTGTTATGTTCACCGTAAATTTCTTCAATTAGAAATGTTACAACGAATTTGTCTGATGTTAATGAAAAGCATACTTATACACATATTCATAAAGTGAACATGTATCAAAGACAGTTTAAAGGGTATTCTTTGACATCATAATTTGGGTTTGTAACATAAAGAAAACAAATAGTGTTTAATCAACTGGGTAAGCTTTAGGGACTTTTAAAGTATATTCGCTGATAATAATGTATGACCTTTTCCAAGACAAAAATGGATTTTTAATGAGCATAAACATTTTAATTCCTACTTTAGTTCTAAGCCAATCTGGTTCTACAAGGGGCATAAAAAGATGTCAAACTTTTGGCATGTAATAAGATATAGGCATATATCTTTATATATTTTATAAGTATCCTAGAGCAGAGATATATCTAAATTTGGAGTTCACTGGGTTCACAGATCCCTTATATCTGCAGAATGGTTTCAGACGGTCTCTCAACACCCTGAAATTGTGTACAAAATTTGCAAATGTCTTTATGGAGAAAGGATTTACAGTTTTCTTCAGATTCTTTGAATGGCTTAGCCATTTTCAGTTTATATGTTTCACCCAACTTGATCCAAAGTTCACTTCACAATTATACATGCAGATGTTAACCTAAGCTCCTTGCTGCCTTCTCCATGGTTATTAGGTTGAATTATATGAAACTGATGTTTATGTTAGTAAAAAAAAGTCAAATTATTGGCAAATTCATTAAATAGATATTACATTTCTGGTTTTTAGGCACATGCTGCTTACAGAGAATATTTTTTATGCCAAAAATGATACACCGTTATTACACAAAGTCTTAAAGTTGGCAAGATGACTTTATAGTCTCCACAGGTGGGGACCCCAGCAACATAAATGGAATCAGAAAGGATGTGATTATCATATGATAGGGCCAATTGAAACACAAAGGATAAATGGAGCCATGCTTCTTTAAATCATGTTTAGAGATAAATCAATAACTGGAAAGTAAAACTATCAATAAATGCCAGGAATTATTATTACACGAATAATAATAATTCTCTCATCTTTGAAGCAAAAAGAAATAACTTTTCTCAATGTTATTCAATTACCTAAACCAGGTGTTTATCTCCCATGGAAATGAGAGGTGTGCTTTCACCGAAGGGCCAGGAAAGCTAAATAAGGCCGGGAGAAGGTGAAAAAAAATCATTGTATTAAGTGGATTGTTAGGGCCTGGTACACAGTAGGTATTTGTTTGAATGTTGAATGTATTAAGATTCTTTGACTGAAGGCTATATATTCCTACACAATCTTTTTCTTAGAACTACATGTAAATACCAGACATGAGAAAAAAATCCACAGATGGGTCAAAGACAGATTTTTTTTTAATACTTACCTCAGCAGAGCTGTGATACTGAATGAAGGTGGCAGAAATGGCATGGCTGAAGGGGTCTCCTGCCTTGGTTACCATGTCCTGCCTCACAAGAAGAGCCAGATCCACTAACTAGAAGATCAGAGCAATGAAACTAAAGTCACACAAATGGAAATAATCATCAGTGTCACTGAAATGGTAAAGCTAAAAGCAATATATCCCAAATGTTATTGATAATATTGTCTGCCTAAAAATCTGCATTGTGGACATGAGCATATGCTTTCATTGGCTGGTAAACGGACCTACCCATGAACATAAATGATATATTCTGACCTCCTAGTGGAGTGGTTCTCAAAGTTTGTAATCACTAGGGAAACATTTTATTTAATTTTTTAAATTAATTAATTAATTAATTTTTGGCTTAGTCAGGTCTTAGTTGCAGCCCGCGGGATGTTTCACTGCGGCGGGGGCTTCTCTCTAGTTGTGGTGCATGGGCTCCAGAGTGCACAGGCTCAGTAGTTGCGGCATGCAGGCTCTCTAGTTGTGGCGCTAGGGCTCTCTAGTTGCGGTGTGTGGGTTCCAGAGTGCATGGGCTCTGTAGTTGTGGCACAGGGGCTTAGCTGTCCCGTGGCATGTGGTATCTTAGTTCCCCAACCAGGGATTGAACCTGTGTCCCCTGCGCTGGAAGGCAGATTCTTAACCACTGGACCACCAGGGAAAACCTGGGAAACATTTTAATTATTATTTATTTATTTATTTATTTTTTTGGCTGTGTTGGGTCTTCGTTTCTGTGTGAGGGCTTCCTCTAGTTGCGGCAAGCAGGGGCCACTCTTCATCGCGGTGCACAGGCCTCTCACTATCATGGCCTCTCTTGTTGCGGAGCACAGGCTCCAGACGCGCAGGCTCAGTAGTTGTGGCTCATGGGCCTAGTCGCTCCGCGGCATGTGGGATCTTCCCAGACCAGGGCTCGAACCCGTGTCCCCTGCATTAGCAGGCAGATTCTCAACCAGTGCGCCACCAGGGAAGCCCCTGGGAAACATTTTAAAATACATATTTCTGGGTTCCAAGCTCCGAGATTCTAATTCAGTAGGTCTGCTCTGGGGTGTAGCTGAGAAATTTACATTTTAAACAAGAACCAAGGAGATGCTGATGCTTGTAGTCTAAGAACCATGCTCTGAGAAACTAGAGGGCAGTGATTCCAGACTCAGATTTTGGTAAGCACTCAGTAGATTGTACATTTCTAGAAAGCTGTTTTTCAAAGCTCAAAAATAATCTCTAAACAAGAGAGATGTGTACTTAGAATTCAGTGTTGAGGAAAAGTATGCAAGTATTCCATTTCTGGTTTGGCTAAAGTTGCAAGAAACAGTCACTTTTAGCCTAACACCCACCGGGGCTGAGGATGCAAAGAAACATAACAACTAAATTTTAGAAAATGATGAGATCATCATAGGAGAGAACTCGTGGCTGTTCTCATTCCTGGTAGAGCAGCAGGTGGAAGAAGAATTGATGATGGACAGGGATAGGGAGAAAGCAGCTATGTATGGCCTGATATGACAGATTAGAATTCTTACCTGTGCCACAGTTTCGTACGCTAAATATGCTAAAATTTCCATAGCGACAACATTGGGCTTTATCTCCAAACTGCTGCAGTCCAACCAGTCTCGAAATTTGGAGGCTTTTTTGGCTAGCCATTAAAAAAAAAAGTATAGAAAATTTAGCTTTGGAAGTGTTTTAATACTGCATATTACTATCACAAAATGAAAAACATTTCTATTGATAATTGCATATGAAAAACAATGCATATAATATGCAACATTTCTGAATTTATATTCTAGCCCCAAGAAATCCCTTATACATTTGCGTCTTTAGTATCTCTGCTACATAACACTGTATACTAAACCACTTAATGTTTAGTACTTCTTACAATGTGTCAGAATAAGTTATCATTGGCCATAGCTTATGTTATAACAGTAGTCAGAGAATTACTTGCTTGATGTAACTTTAATTTATTCTTGTGGAAAGAAAATCCTGCAAGAAAGAACCAGTGATAAAAAAGGAACATACAGAAATTGTATTTTTAATACCTTTCAAAATGTGTCTATTACTTGAATAGGCTCAAAGTTGTGAATTTAGAATTAAATAGAATAAACTGATATCTGGCCTGATCTAAATCTGTGGTTACATTTTCCTGATTGCAAAGATGTCCAAATTCTTAAGCCTGACCCTCAAAACCACCCAGGCTGATTCCAATCTGCCTTTATATTATTCCCTATTAAAATGTCACTGGCCGTGAGTATAATCCTCTGTGTTCACCCCTGCATGGGATACTCTATCACTCTGTTTCATTCATATGAATCCTGCCCATACAAGCCAAAGGTATACATCCTCAACTCTAGTCATTTACTGAACACTTATATCATCAGAGATCCTTTTGTGTCTGCTTATAATTTCTCAAGCCACATTACAAGTTTTTTGTGGACCAACACCACGCGTCACGTCTCTCTGCATACCTACCAGTACTAAGCACATGTGGAACCTTCTGTTAAATATCTCTAAACCACCACAGTGCTAAGCAGAATCTAACTTGACATAGATCCTTCATTAGATATTACTAATTTAACTAGTAACCCAGAGGGAAAAGATTGATAGTGAAGATTTTATCATATCTATAAATTAATCATCTTTTTAAAAATCCAATGATTATTCTTTTGATTAATCTGGTCCCACAGGTCTATAAAACACTTAACAGTAACTCCAAGCATGATGTTTTGATCCTTATAGATAAAGTCTTCATGGATTCCACATACAGAAGAGTTTTCTGTGAAATAAATCACAGGAGACATTAAGTCCTGCTATCGAAGCACATATCCAAAACTGTCAACTGTGGCAGAATTATGATAATCCCGCTTAAAGCTATCTCCCTAAAGTAATCAATCTTCCCAATGCTCTCTGACATGCAACATTCCATCTAACTAGTAAGCTGCAATAGCTCACAAACACTTGGTTAACATCTGTGGAATACTTCTGAAGTTCAAGTCAACAGGCAGCAATTTGGCAAGATCAATAAAATGTACCCTATTCACTTCTCCCTTTGACAGACAGTAACATGGAAACAGGTATTTTGTGATTGTGCTCTAAACACTTTATTTTAAAAGTAAGGGAAAGACGAGTTCTTGGTACTCTGTCAGATCTGCCTACCTAAGCAACAGAATCGTCAGCTTTCCCACCAGATCTTACGTACTGAGAATGCAGAGGTGAGGACCATGGGTCCACCATGGTATCCCAGCACCCAGAATAGTGCCTGACATTAGCACACTCACCATAAATATTTCTAGAAGGAAGAAATGAATGAATGAATGAACAAATGAAAGATATTCCTTTAATAAAAGGGTAGGGTCCAAACTTTTCCATACATCAAAAAAGATGCGTAAGACCACTTGGGTTACTACTATGCCAGCAATCTTCCAGGTGAAGGTTCTCTGAGCTAATTCCCTCCCTGTCACCTGGAGGACCGTTTCAGAGATGGACCTTTCCAGGGTGACGCTGGTTCCAAAAAAAAGAGGCACAGATACTCTTAGTCATGGTAGTTTGTTTTCACCAGAAGTAAGGGGGCATGAAACTGAATGAGTTCCTTTTCCTTCACCCCTCTTCTCAATATATCAGGAGAAAGGGTAATCCTGGAAATTGATCAACAGTCT
Organism: Eubalaena glacialis; assembly: GCF_028564815.1. Taxonomy (NCBI): domain Eukaryota; kingdom Metazoa; phylum Chordata; class Mammalia; order Artiodactyla; family Balaenidae; genus Eubalaena; species Eubalaena glacialis. The sequence goes on along the minus strand of NC_083722.1, from coordinate 31,266,577 downwards.
AAATAGAACCTTGACCAAAGGTCAAAAATTCCTGGGCTTATCCTCTTTCTGACACAACCTGAGTTTTCAGCCTGTGCTGGAAATAAGACTACTTTACTTAATAATTTCATATGGAAATTTAAGGTTATCAAATCTCATACACTTTACCTTTCTCATCAGTGATCAATGGCAAAATTCAAGTTCCTCTCAATATTCCATTCTCTCACCCCTGCACACTATTTCATTATTTCTACCACATCCCTTCTCACCAGCCTTTCCATTCCTGATCCTTCCCGCAGAGCCCTCTGTAATGCTCATTCCACTCTGAAGAAAACCTTCTGCAACTTCTATCTCTTCAAAATCACTGTTCTTTGAATAAATCGAAAATAACCTTCCTCAGAGGGCATGGTTTTCCCTGGAAACTTCTATAGTAGGGGTTCCTTCTTTCTTTCCTTTTATACATATTTATTGATCGGCTACTGATTGCCAGCCTGTTCATTTCCCCATATACCTGAGGGCATATCTTCATTCTCTTTCTTTCTCCCACAGGGAAAACATAAAACAAGTAGACATCAGATTTCTAACCAACGACAGAGGCTAAAAGACAATGGGATCATGTTTTAACCAGTAACTATTAGTCTACAATTTCCTACTTAACTATCATTTAAGTATGAGGGCAAAATAAAGACATTTTTAAGACAAAAATGAGTGCTTTAAGCACTTACGGAGGGCAAAATAAAGACATTTTTAAGACAAAAATGAGTGCTTTAAGCACTTACGGAGGCTTGGGAAAAACAAAATTAGGCTGAGAAGGGAAGTTTAGATACAGGCATACCTCAGAGATATTGTGGGTTTGGTTCCAGACCACCACAATAAATCAAATATTGCAATAAAGTGAGTTACACATATTTTTTGGTTTTCCAGTGTATATAAAAGCTATATATACACTACACTGTAGTCTACTAAGTGTAAAATAACATTATGTCTAAAAAAATAGCTTAATTAAAAATAATCCTGTTTGGAAAAAAAAAAATCTTATTTGAAAAATGGCACCAATAGACTTGCTTGATGCAGGGTTGCCACAAGCCTTCAATTCCTAAAAAAAACACACTATCTGTGAAGCACAATAAAGCACAGAGCAATAAAACGCGGTATGCCTGTAGTTACCAACTTAAAAAATTTTAAGTCAGGGGTGTACTTTAGAAAAATTAAGGATAGCAACTAAAATAACAGCAACAGAATATATAATATACAAACTGGTTGATGAAAAACTGAATGAAGAAAACCCAATCAATCCCAAGAAAAGGAGGAAAACCAAATAAAAAAGCACAGTTAATTGAAAACACAAAATAAGACAGCATATATAAACCCAAATGTATAAGTAATTAAATACATATAAATTAAACTCATCAATTAAAATACAAAGAGACTCTCAGATTAACGAAAAAGAAAATTTAGGTATTTGTTTACAAAATCCACACATAAAACAACAGGTTGAAGGGACTGGAAACAGGTTTGTCAAATTATAACTAAATTAAAGCTTTGTGAATTAATATCAGATTTTAAAAGACTTTAAGGGAAATGACTATCTGACTTACATAAATATAAAAACAAAACACTGGTGAACAATGATCAGTGTCCTGGTTTTACAACTTACCCTCAGCCTATAAAGTTATAGACATGTTATTTTAAAATGCACCAGTAGTCTCAACTAGTGAGTGCTATGATCAGATATTTAAAAAGACACAAATGGCTGGATCACAATTCCTATATCTTGGTAATCTATCAGGCAAGGAATGCAAAGAGTCTGGCTCTGGAATTGCTGACCCCCTTGGACTGAGCATTCCCAACGACAGTATTGTGGCATATAATAAAACAGATTCTCCCACGAAGGTTTCATGATGAAGCACTTATGGGTACCATATCAAGAAATATTTTTAAATGCCCAAATCCCTCTTCTTTAAAGAAAAAAAAACTAAGCATAAGATACTCTTTATACTACAGTTATTTTATACAGAAATGGAACGTATTAATTTTTAATCTACTAAGTTTACTACTAAGTTACGAATCAAAAAATTGTTATGAAAAATCAGATTTTTAAACAAAAGATGTATTAGGACACGTCAATGACTACATGTTTTAGTGTGAAATAGCACTTCTGTTCCTTTAAATAAATTAAATTTAAAATATAATTTAAAAAAATTTTAAAATGTTACTTTATAAAATGGAGATTTATACTTATAAAAGACTTGAATGCCATTTTTAAACCTAAAATTTACAATACAAAAACCTCTCATTTGCTGAAATTGCCATGATCTGAAGTGTCATTTACTTAATGCTTCACAGATGTATGATGCCAAATTGTTAGTCAGGCTGCAAAGTATATTTAGTTAGGAAAAAAAAAAATCTTCCCAAACATGTTTTCCTATATTTTACTGACATTTACATGAGGCACTATTTGAAATGTGTCATTTATTTGCACTTTATGATCTATAAATGAAGCTCTCATTTTCTTTTTCCAAATCAAATACATTGTTATTGTGACCACATAATAGCTTTTCGTTTAAAGACACCATTGTGTCCATGATCCCTCAGATTAGGGTCATGTGCTACTTTGTCATATTTTTAACTGGACTTTTCATCACACTTACTCTTCGACCTTCACCCCGAGAGTCTTAGTCATCACTGAACTGTTGCTGTAAGGATGTTTTGTACACAATCCAGCCCACTATTTATCAAGAGCCTTTATCTATTCTTAGTAAGCTGTGTGCAGGGGTGAGACAGCACTAATTTTGCCATAGGTACAAGAGGGTGGACTAATGAATTTGCTAACGTGGAATGCACGTCACAGCGGGAGCTTACAGACAAAGATGCAAGAGACTGTTTATGTTGATATGTTCTATTGTGGTAATATGAGAATGCACACATGAAGGGAAAGTTTGGTATTTATTACTATTAGGGGCTTTTAAATGTCATGACTATACTACTACAGTCCATTACGGGTCAAGTACAATCAGCAATGCTAGTGTAAAAATGACTAAGAAACCAAAAAAGAAATTTAAATGGGAATATTACAAAAAATGGAATTTTTCTGACTAAAAGTAATGTGAATAATTAACATGGCTCTCTGTGTATTACCAGTACCCTTAAAAACCTCTTAGTACTATTAACTGCAAAACAGCAGAGTGGGGTAAAACCTTTTATAGGCTCCCCTACAATGCAGAGGCTGTTTCCATAATAGTTATAACTATGCATATATGTATTAAACTCACCAATTTCTAAGGAACACAGATGGTGCTGTACTTTAGTGTATCTGTAACACATAATCTCAAACGTATAATGAAGCAAAGTTAAATGCTTACTTACAGAAACTTAATTGTCGACTTTCACAGAATTCTGCATATTGAGCTGAATCCATAATTCGAGTTTGTCTTTCTGCTCTCTAATAGATAAAAATAAAAAGACACACAATTTTTAAAGCAAGTAGACTTTTATGTTTTCACAGCTAAAACCCAGAACTGAAGTTCCATTTCCTTTTCTTACTCTAGGTGAATAGTTTAGTACCACCATAAATACCATGATACATAAAATTATGATAACAGTAGTTTTGAAGCTTGTTTCTCTTGGAAATAAAGTTTAAAAACCATTTTCCAGTCCTCTGTTATTTTTATTACAGTGGAAGAAAAAACTAAAGGACCTCACTTCTTAAGACTCTGCACTTCTAAATTTTCTTTAACTGTACCACACTCTTGAAGAAAAAGAAAACTGTGAGGTGTTAACAAATCAAACAGAAAATTTGTTATGAACTCTTATTGCCTATCTGCCTTAAAGCTGGGATTTTTCAATGTTAAAATAGGAGTCAACGAATGGAATCCATATATTTCCCCTCAGTTAGAACATACAGCCAGAGCTAACAAATCCATATTTTAAATTGCAAAGAAAATAAAGAAAAAGGTAAACACAACACAAATCCTTTAATCTGAGTCCAGGTATGATTCACAGTTTGGTATAGTTTCATTCGTGGGTTTTTGGATTCAGTATAGCAGATGTTTGCTGCTTCATTGTCCCACAAGAGGTAGGATAATTATAATTCACCCATAGTTTGGTGGGAAAGAATATGACCGCTTCCGCTTCCTTGGCAAGGGAAGCATTTTGAAATGAGACAGGCTGGTACTTCTTGGAATGAATTTCTGGCCAGTAAAGGAAAAAAAATTCCCTGAGATTTAAAATTTTTTTCTGCTTTGGAAGGACTTTCAGCAAGTTTTCTTTATCACAGTTGGTGGAATACATAAGTACCACTTCTAACGTCTGTGGATATTTTTACATTTTTTTAAAACTGAAATTATTCTTTTTCATCTTGTTTGATTTGGGTGAGTAGACAATTTAATTCCAATGATCTATCAGTTGATGAAATGAATAATGGCACACTAGCTGCAGTTTCATAGAGAAAAGATAGATGGGGGGTGGGAATTAAGGCAAAATTTACTAACTACTGTGGTTCCTTCTAAGACCACTGATTATTTTTTCCCTTCCTTCTCTCCCCTCCACCTTTTCCTTCCTAACCTCCTCCACACATATTCACAAACACATATATGTGCTGACACAAACCCAGACTTCTCTTGTTTATTTATTCTCTAGGTTCAAGTATCCTTTTTGAACACGTACAAGTAAATATTACTCCCACACACGTGCAGGTATATGTATGTGTTGTATGTGTACATGTATCCTGTTGTGTGTGTATCTGAAACATTATGTTTCCTTAAGGGTATATTACTGGATAAATTTTTATGTACTCAGAAGTATTTTTTGATATATGAATGCATGATTTAGTTTTGTCCTTTTTAATGTATCTGATACATGACTCAATAAATGTTTGCTAATGGAAAACAGGAAGGAAGGAAGGGATAATTTATGTGTTTTGAACATGACAAATCTAATGTGTTTATTAAAACAAAAAACCTCTGAGACTGATATCTTTAATGTATGTACATATTATGTATGCATGTCTGTATGTGCATCTGACTGTCTGTGTCTGACTATGAATTCTAGCTCCTAAAAAATATCTGATACAAGGTAAATGAGCAATAAAACATTTGTGGAATAAACAAATGCTACCATCTTGGTCTATGATGCAGGCAAATGGCTATAATGCAGCCAATCCTTCATTATCCATGTGTTCCTCCAGGTCTTCTCTGCTACTCTCCAGCTAGGCAGCCTCATCCACCAAACACATGCTAGACAGAAAGGAATCAGATGACTATGGAAAAAGAAAGTTCCTAAGGAGATTCTTAATACTAACTTTCCTCCAAAAATTGGACATTCAAGATTTGGCTTCTGTATACATTCTTAGATAGCTTAGATGGTGATGTATTTTATTTTATTTATTTTTTCATATTTAAAGATTTAATTTTTAGAGTAGTTTTAGGTTCACAGTAAAATTAAGAAGGAGGTACAGACAGCTCCCAAATACCCCGTGCTCCCCCATGCGCACAGCCTCCCCACCATCAACACCCCCAGCAGAGTGGTGCGCTTGTTACAACTGATGAACCTACACTGCCACATCATTATCACCCCAAATCCACAGGTTACATTATGGTTCACCATTGGTGTTGTACATTCTACGAGTTTGGACAAATATATGACATGTATCCATCGTTATGGTAAGTTGATGTATTTTAAGTCCTCTAGCGTCTACGCAGTAACCTTTGATCTCGGGAGCCCCGTGAAGCTACTAGGGTATGCGTAGAAATTATTCACCAAGCGCCTAGCATACAGCAAACACACAATGTGAAGCAGTTGACTCAACAGCAAAGATTTATAGGCAGTACAAAATCACGGCTAGAGAGCAGCATAAAGTTCATCTTGTTCAATCTCTCTCTTTTAAAGATAAGGAAATTAAGGTTCGGAGGGAAATGATTTGTGAAAGGTGACCAAGTTAGAACTGAAGCCCAGGACTCTCAATTCCTTGAGGAAGCCTATTTTCATTATAAAGAGCTGTCTCCAACATACAGTAATTTTTTACTCCAATATTTTTCTTTGGGATCCTCTAAACTCTATACATTATCTTACTAGAAGGTATTATGGAGCCACTGTAATTAACATGCCCAAACTGTTCACGAGAAAATGAAATTAGTGAGGCCCTGGGTCAGCAAAGAAGGCAGATCTGGGGATAGCCTAGTACAGAGTGTACAAACTGTAATGTACCTGACAGTACATGGGGGTGCTGCAAACACGTCACATGTGTGGAGGGATACTGTTTCCCCTCAACCTTCTGGATGCCTCACAAGGCTGAGGCAGCAGAAACCCCAGGCTGGTATCTGGCTACCAGCTGCCTTGTGCATTTACCTTGGCATAAAAATGTTATCATTTTCTATGCGTGCCATGACATAAAAGAGGTTGGGAAGCACTCCTACTAATGTCCTCAGAATATACACTGAATGTCACCGGGCATGCATGCTATTCACAGCACGGTCAAGTGCGCTCAACAGGAAATCAGAGACACTAACTGGGACTTGATGCTGATGAGGATGGTTCAGATCCGCTCCTCATGCTAATTTCTGTTTACTCCTCTCTCTTCCCCAGGACTTGTTTCAAATAACCAAAAAAAATGGGACAAATTTGGTCTCATAAAAGCATCCAAATCATTCAGCATCTGATTACATTATCTCCTGATCTTACACTATCACCTTAAATACTGGGAAAGTCAGAAAATACCTAATCTTCATGGACTATGTATTCTTCAAAGATAGTAACTATATTTTGCTTCTGTATCTCAGTGTTGGCTGAGATTTCTTAGCCTGGATTTACCTGGGCCTCGGTAAACATTTGCTGGCTGGCTGAATGACTGGGCAGATGGATGGGTAGATGGAGGCAAAAGAAATGCATATAAATCCTTGATGGCTGATCTCAAAACAGGAACTGTAATATTTGTAATCAAATTGTACAAATTCCAGAGAGGGAAGACAGTTTTTTAAGCCAAAGACCCATAAAAAACAAGACACTGGCCAACAATTAACTAAGGCTGGCTCTTATTTTCTGTGTTGTCCTAAATCCACCTCCCTTCTGCCTCTCTTCAGATCACCCTCTGTAATTCACACTAAAGTACACAGTGGCCGTCCTCTTCTATTCCTGGAACTTTAAGAAATCTCTGGAAAAAGATTCAAGCGGGAAAATAATCATAAGCCTAATAAAATAGCATAACCAGAATAACAATGCCTACTCTTTACATACAGCAGCACAATAACCTTTAAGACAAACAGTTTTCATAGCTCCATTTTACAAGATGAGCTTGAGCACACTCAGATGTAGAGAAGTAAAAAAAAGAAAAAAGAAATTTAAAGTATATAGTTAATAAAGAGGCAAAGTGAGAAGTAAAACTTGGGTTGGTCTTGAATGACCTATTCTGAGGTATATCACTAAATAATCATATCAGGTTAATCACAGCTTTTATTCTTCCTGAACATCCTCACATGAGGATGATCTCAGACTGCCACATAAATGTAAGGTCATCTCTGGATTACTCATGCTTTTGCATCTACAAGTCCAGTTCGTCTTCTGCTTAATCTGGCGCTTCTACCCACTCGTTGCTTTCTTTAGGTATCAGCAGTGCTTCTGAACGCTCATAAAAATATGCTAATAACTCAGAGGCTTCTCTGAAATTGAACCTTACTAGTACTACAACATAGCAAAGTATTACCATGTAGGGGCATACATGGATGCATTACCTTTGAAAGAATTATTCCTAACATTTTCCAAATACCCAACAATATTTCAAAATTTAATTGAAATAGCTTCAAAAAAAAGGTAAAAGAGAATAGTTATGCTATACTCATTCATCTCATTATCAAGGTTACAGGTCTTTCTGGTTATTGCAAAACAGAAGGCACAATTCCATGTCAGATAAACTTACTTTCTGGGTCTTACCTAAATGAAAACAGGGGAGCAAATATCCCTACAAATGCAGTATGTAGTGTAATTTGCTTGTTCAATACCTGAACACAACAGTCTGTCAGTATATAATTGTTAATTTAAATTTTTAGTGAAAAGTTTTTATGTCAGTGGATGTGAAATTGCTGTGTCTTTGAAAAATACTTTCAAGGACAGCAATGACAATCACCATTTGCCCCTGCCTATATCAGTTTGAGGTATGAGGCTGGATTACTTCTGCAGCATGCAGTTTCATTTAAATTCTCTGCATGCTTTCACTGAAGCATACGTAAAGGTTAGAGAAACTATGTGCTGGCGTATCTCTTGGCAGCTTCTCAAGACACATGACTTTCTTCAGCAACACAGAATCACAGAACATAACTTTTAAACCAAGATGAAAGTTTTCATCTGCTTTCACTTCCACTTTGAATTTAAAAAAAAATCTTATTTTGATTACACGTAGAAGTCTTACAATTGAAATGCAAAGTCCTTTCTGCATGGAAAAGGCCAAATGCCAATGGTAATCTACCAAATACCTCATGTTAGGCAGGAACTGGTTGCTGAACTTGAAAACTTCATACAGAGTGGTTGCAGCAGCATCCAGCAATGTGACAACATGTGAACTGTGGAATGTTTATGCATGTTCATGTATGCTGTGGTACACAGCAGAAGGATATTCACAGATCAGTAAACGCGACAGAATGCTGAAGCACCTTGGAAACCTCATACACCCCCCCACGCACTGTAGATAAGGAAGTTGAGGTCCAGAAAGGTTTTAGGGTTTATCTGGATCATTGCAGAGGCAACCCGGTACGCAGGTGAGCACTGGCTCTGCTTGCTGAGTCAGTTTGTAATTTACTAGATTCCCCTACCCAAGAGTTAGGTGAGTCTCCCTCAAAACATCTGGTAGATTCCCCTGCTTTTAACGCCCACTGCAGTGCCCATCATTTTGGGCCTGGAGTACTGCAACAGGTTTCTGCTGGTTCCTTCCAAATATTTTAACTCTCCCAACCCACCTGGGTACAATTACTTTAAGTAAAAATGAAGAGAAAAGACCTTGGCACAAAGGTTACTCTTTGTTACATCTGCCATGTTTTGCTGTCCCCTACCCCTCCCTCATGATTGTGCTGGACACCCCCTCTTCCATCCCCATGGTAACTTAACTCCTTCCCTTTCAGCATAAGTACCACTTCCTCTAGCAACTTTTCCCTCAAGATTCCAGGTCACATTGATTCCTCTCTTCCGAATCATACATGTTCTTCTAGATAATATTATACCCCTGCACTTTTCTGTGTGTCCTCCTTCTGTCTCCCCTCAGAGATTATAGCTGCGAGAATGTATTATTAACTGAAAAAAGCAAGTTGAGAATCAGAATGTATGTACCTTGATCCCATTTACGTTTAAACACACAAGCGTGCACATGAGACATACATACACGTATGCAAACATCTGGAAGTATATACATTATGCTTTTAATAGTATTAATCTCAGGGGTAACATTATAGGGAACTTTTACTTTTTCAGGTACACATTGCAGTAATTAAAATTTTTTTTCTTAACTGAATTACAATCAGGAAAGAAAAGATTTTTGAAAGTAAAGAAATCTTGTTTGACTTACAGAAGGTCATTAAATAAATGTCCATATGCAGTGAAATAATCAAAGTGGTTACTCAAGAGGCAGAAAATCACAGAGAGATAGCAGAGGCTTGGATATATGTTCTCAGTGAGATAGAGTGAAAGAGGGAGAGAAAGGAGAATGTTACTGCAATGTTAAGGGAGCCAACTCGGAATTCTGACTGATGTAATCTTGAAATCAAAAGTTCATTTAAGTTTGACCCCGAATTTTCTAACTGAATAAAAATACAATATATTTCCTAGTCTAAAAATAAAGGTTTCCGTTGGTGTTGATTTGCTCCCCCAGAGTGATTTTTATAATCCACCAGTTTTATGTGTCCAAGGTATTAAGAATGTATTGTAATAGCTATATGAAGTTTCCCAAGGAAATAGCTGTAGACTCTAGGAGAACATTCAAGGGATTTAAAAGGAATTTTGTGCTAAAAATAAGTGAGTAATTCTCAGCAAGTACAAAGCATCAGTGATTGAGAAATACACAAAAGGATATTTGTGACATTAGTTCATAATAGAGTTGTTTCAAAATATTGGATTTTTTGGGGTCTATACTCTTTGGGTCTAAATATATTAATGTTAATATAGGAGTTTTTTAATTTTCTATATATTTTAAACTATGAAGAATGAGCATGATTGGTTATATAAGGAAAATACAGTTGTTATTAAAAATCAAAATACTACACTTTAAATTGGGGTAATGCCTGCTTCAAAGTTTTTAATCTGAATTTATTAAGCTAGTAGTGGGGAGAATTGTTCCCAATAAAATATTTCCTGTCTTGGGATAAAATGTGTGCTAAGAAAAGTATTACTTTTTTTCAATAACTTAGTACCAAACAACCTAATCCCATGTTTAGTTGTAAACCCTCATGTAGTATTAGTACTAATTTTTACTGATGTTTTCCTGAAATTGTAAACATGCTCTGTAATAACTAAGTTGGCAAATAATATAAAAAGCTATGTGAGTTTCTGCCCAAACTAGTTCTTTAAAGTGATAGAAGACTGACTTCTTTTTTATGTTCCTGATTGAGGGTGCTATAACCCTTTCTTGTGGTTTCTATTTGGCTGTATATCCAAAAGTGAACATATCAGGTTAATATATGTAGGCTCTTTAGGTATTCTGAATAATATTCCTAAAAATTCTCATAGGTTTATGTAATATCCAGATGAGTCGACATAACTTTAGAGTCTAGCAAATGTACAAGGATACAGTTAAATATTTTGGTCATTTAGGGTAAAACTTTACAACTGGAAAATATGTATATAAAGCAACTATTGCACAAAATTTAATTCATACTCTCTTTAATCTTGAGTGAGAGTTGCAGACCTTTCCATTTTGATTTAGTCAAGAGCAAATTCTCAAGCAGTCCAACACGCATACTGAACGCAGGCTGGCTTCACTTATATAGTGGGAAAGTCTGGCACCTTTAAAATAAAATCCTGTGAAGCAGGGAGCCTGTCAGTACAGCATGGCCCTCACCATCCTCTTCAAGGATCCATGGAACTCTGCACAGAACAAGGGAGAGTCCCCCTTGAAATTTCCCTTTGTTGTTACTATGTGATACATCTGAGTGTTTTCACCAAGGATTTTTTTTTAATATGTGAAAATAACATTTTTTATCTTAGTTCACTTCATTGATTAATTCCCTCTAAGCAAGTTCCATGAGCTCTACCTTTATTTTTATTTATTTATTTATATTATTATTTTTTAACATCTTTATTGAAGTATAATTGCTTTACAATGGTTAGTTTCTGCTTTATAACAAAGTGAATCAGCTATACGTATACATATATCCCCATATCTCCTCCCTCTTGCATCTCCTTTCTCCCACCCTCCCTATCCCACCCCTCTAGGTGGACACAAAGCACGGAGCTGATCTCCCTGTGCTATGCAGCTGCTTCCCACTAGCTATCTATTTTACATTTGGTAGTGTATATATGTCCATGCCATTCTCTCACTTCGTCCCAGCTTACCCTTCCCCCTCCCCATGTCCTCAAGTCCATTCTCTACGTCTGCGTCTTTATTCCTGCCCTGCCCCTAGGTTCTTCATAACCATTTCTTTTTTTTTTAGATTCCATATATATGTGTTAGCATACGGTATTTGTTTTTCTCCTTCTGACTTACTTCACTCTTGTGACAGACTCTAGGTCCATCCACCTCACTACAAATAACTCAATTTCGTTTCTTTTTATGGCTGAGTAATATTCCATTGTATATATGTGCCACATATTCTTTATCCATTCATCTGTCGATGGACACTTTGGTTGCTTCCATGTCCTGGCCATTGTAAATAGTGCTGCAATGAACATTGTGGTACATGACTCTTTTTGAATTATGGTTTTCCATGAGCTCTACCTTTAAAAATGTATCTGGAATAAACTACTTTTCATGCCCTTCCACTGTCACTGCTACTCCTCTGGTCCAAGCCATCATCATCATCATCTCTCCCTCGGATTACTGCGATAATCTCCTAATGGGTCTTCCTGCTTCCACTCTTCCTCCTCTCCTATCCCCACCCCTGACCGTCTATTCACCAAGCAATGGCCAGAGTGATCTTTTAAAAAATGAAAATCAGATCATGCTATTTATGATCAAAACTTCCATGTATCTATTCCTTCCAATATAAAATAAAAATTAAAACAAAACAAACAAAAAATTCCAACAGCTTCTCATCACACATAGAAGAAAAGCCTAAACCCTCAGAATGGCCTATAAATCCCAACGTCATCTGGTTCCCTATTACTCTCAGATCTCACCTCCTACCACTCCCCTTCTCACTCCACTCTAGCCACACTGGCCTATCCTGAACTTTCTAGAAAATGCCAAATACATTCCCACACCAGGGCCTTTGCATTTATCATACTCTGTCCAGAATATCTTACCCCCACATCACTGTCTGGCTTGCTCCCTCACTTCCATCAGGTCTCTGTTCAAAAGTCACCTTACCAGAGAAGCAGTTTATGGCCACTTAATATAAAATAGCAGCTCCCCCAGGTCACTCTCTATCCATTACTTTGCTTCATTTTTCTTCATAGCTCTTACTACCATCTGCCACAATAACATTATATACTTATTTGTTTATTGTCTATTTCTCCTCAACTAGAATGTAAGTTCCCTGACAGCACAGACTATGTCTATTTTATTCAGTGCTAAATCCTCACAGCCTCTACAGAGCTTGACACATAGTAGTGTTTCATAAATATTGGTGGAACAAACCCATAAATACTTTTTTCTATATTTTTTATATATAAAAATTAATACCTCTAAGGCAGGGTTTCTCAATCTTGGCACTATTGACATTTTACGCTGAATAATTCTTTGTTGTGGGTCTGTCCTATGCCCTGTAGGATGTTTAGCAGCATCCCTGACCTCTACCCACTAGATGCCAATAGCATCTGCCCACCACTTCGTAGGCTATGAAAAACAAAATGTCTCTAAACATCGCCAAATGTCCCAATGGGGGCAAAATCACACCCAGTTAAGAATCACTAGTCTAGGGGGAAGGGGACTAACACCGGCTGACTCACTACTATGTGTGGGTGCCACACTTCGTCCTTTCATTATCTCTTTCAATTCTTCCAATAATCTCAATGGGCAGATATAGTCCCTGTTTTTAAAATGAAGCATCTATGGCTCAGATACGTTAGGTAACTTAGATCTAAGTTTGCTAAGCAGGTAAGGCACGTGCATTCTGAAACCAGGTCTGTCTCACTCGAAAGTCTATGCTTTTTTTACTGTGAATCCTCATTAATGAAACTGTTAAAGCAGAGGTGATAGAAGGGAGGGAAAGAGTCTTAGAGCCCTCCAATTTTCCCTCTCCTCTGCAAGGTATTTCTCAGTGAAACTCCAAAAATTGCAGGGCAGAACCTGAAAAGCACTGTGCTGTCCTATGCTGCCTGCCCTTCAAGGAACAAGCACTGTGCCTCTACATCTGGTTTCAAAACAGAGGCCACTTCACCTGTGAGACTCACGGGATGACCACGATGCTGAAGGAACAACTGATCCCCACATGCCAGTCAGAGTGACCTTTCAAAAATGCAGTCATGTGTCATTTCTATCAAATCCCTCCTTGGTTCTGACATCATGGTCTGTTGCAAAAAGGACAGGCTTATCTGTGGAGCACGGACGAAAGAGAGCTCCTAAAACAGGGACCAGAACAAACGCTGCTCCTTTCAACCCTCCTGGACCAATACACCAGGACCTGCCCTCGCCTCTCATCAGAATCCTACTCCCTATCTCAAAGCTACACTACTGCTGCCAGAAAAGTGGAGAAGTAGCAGAGATAACTGGCTCAGTGATGGATTAGAATAACCAGTTCACAGTCTCTGCTTCCTATAATTTATGTTGATAGTTTCAATCTCTTAGTTTATAAAGCAATTAAAAAATTGGCACTTCAGGACTTCCCTGGTGGCATAGTGGTTAAGAATCCGCCTGCCAATGCAGGGCACATGGGTTAGAGCCCTGGTCCGGGAAGATCCCACATGCTGCAGAGCAACTAAGCCCGTGCGCCACAACTACTGAGCCTGTGCTCTAGAGCCCGCGAGCCACAACTACCGAGCCCACGTGCCACAACTACCGAAGCCCACGCGCCTAGAGCCCGTGCTCCGCAACAAGAGAAGCCACCGCAATGAGAAGCCCGCGCACTGCAACGAAGAGTAGCCCCCGCTCGCCGCAACTAGAGAAAGCCCGCGCGCAGCAACGAAGACCCAATGCAGCCAAAAAAGAAAATTGGCACTTCATATAGTAAACCTTAAGTACTCTAGCTAAGAAGGTATTCTAGTAAGATGGTTGAATTTTTCATTTAGGAATTTTCAACTGAAGGAAAATACTGCTGTAAACAAACTGTGAGATAAATAGGGATACAAAAAACCATGTTTAACAATAAATTTGAATCACACATGCTTTAAAAATTAAAAAAGAAGAAAGAAGAAATTATGAAAAGAGGAATAATGAAGTCTATTACATTATGCACCAGTGAAGAAACAAAGTCACCAATCTAGGAAAAATTCTCAAGGAAATATGTTATAGAGGAAAAATATGCTTTTATAACTGGACACCATCTGAGTTAGAATTAGAAACAAAACCAGATTAAATTGTTTATTCCCCTGAAGAGAATGCTCTTAATCATTTTAAAGCTGACGTTTCTTTTCTCATAACTGGCTGAGCTGTTTTCATGAGTCAGAAATGAGCAAGTTCATCAACAGAAACCTGCCACAGAGACTGATGTAGCTGCAAGCATGAGTTAGCCCCAAACAGAAAGAAAAGGATTTCCTGACTATGCCAAGATGTGCTCACTGAAAAAAACCCAGAAACAGACTTGACCAAATATGACTATAATGAGAATACAAGACAAATCATAGCTATCCAAACTGCTTTTGTTTCAAATGTAATAAATGAAAATTCCTAAATTATTAACAGGAAAAAGCAGAAATGTCTACACATTAAAAAAATTAATGTCTATTTTCACTTCTTACCTTAAAAAACTGTACCTAATTAAAAAAAAAAAACAAAACCAGAAATCATCTTTAAGATAATTGTGGGTTCAAAACCTTGGAAAGATGAAATCCTGTAGGGCTTTATCTCCTGAAGAAGCCCTGGATGTACTTAGATTCAGTATTTCAAGCAGCCTGAATGCTATGACAGCCTCTTGGGCTTCAAAGAATGCAGAACAGCAAAATCCCCTAGAATCATAAATGTAAAACCTATAATTATGGTTATTTAACAAAATGGTTTCTATTAAGATATTTGATGATGAAATTCCCATCCTCAGATGTCGGTGCCCAAGTTTAAATCAGCCTTTACTCATGAGTAAATGTATCATAACTGTTATTTGATTAAATGTCAGTGGCCATTAGGCTGGGTTTTTCAGTAAGAAGGCTTAAAGAAGGCATGCCACAGAGGGTGTGGAATGGATTACAAAGAGAGGAAGAAAGGAGAATTGTTTTAGTAACTGGTGATGTTAGGCAGTGCTTCACCTTACATAAAGTAACTACAAAAGTTTTAAAGAAACAAAGACAACTTTGGCAGCAAGAAAAATGGAAGATCAGAGGTGGTAAAACAGGTGAGGTCAAGAGAGGAAGACTCAGCACAGAAGAGCAGCATTGTTGAGTTTTATGTATTGCTTTACTTGTTGATTCTTTCAACTGTGTGAGGTAAGGTCAGCTATTACTATCATCTCCATTTTATAGATGAAGACGCTGATGTCACTGACCCTCTGTGGCTTTTAAAAAACAACTTCTCATTTTGAAATAATTTTAATTTACAGAAAATTTACAAAAACAGTACAGAGAGTTCCTGTGTACTCTTCCCCCAGCTTCACCACCAGCCCAAAGACTCCTTGTCCCTTCTGATCTCAGCAGCCAAGCAGGGTCAGGTGTGTTCAGTTCTTGGATGAGTTTCTGTGGCTTTTCCTTAAGGTAAGGCATATTGCTAGAAAGAGTTAAGGCTCCTTCTTCAAAACCAGTGCTCTTTCCACTATATCTCTGACTTCTAGAACAAAATTCCTTGCTCAGATATAAAATTTTCTGCCTGAATATAGATAGAATTATCCAAGTAAATTTTGCCCAAGTAAAATTATCCAAAGAATTCAACTGGAGATTGCTACCACATGTTATAACTCTAGACACGTATAAATGTGCAATAATCTAAAAAATTCTACCTGAAATGCACTTTAGTGGCTCCGAAAACCCTAAAACTTGAGCTATGTGTGGCTTTGATAAGATTTAGAAATGCATTCTAACATGAATAAGATATTTATAGTGCCTTCTGAAGATACACTGTACATTTTCTGAGTCATTTTACTGAGAGATAGCAGTCAAAGTTAGAAAGATACCCCAGTAACCTGATCTTTCATATATGTTGTAAATTCTTTGACTGGTTCTGATTGTAGTCACTATGAAAGGAAGACGGTACCTAAACTATATCCCATTTGTATGTATATCCACAGGAATGCAGCCTTATTGTACATTTTTATAAAGAAGATTTTGTCGAAGACAGATACTGTTTCTTAAACTCACATGTGCCGGGCACTGAACTAGGTACATTACATACGTTTTCACAGATCCTTCCCAACAGTTCTAAGATGTGGCTCCAGTTAAAGAATCTGAGAGTCAGAAACATTAAGTAACTTCTCTAGGGTACTAACAAGGATACCCTGGACAAGATAAGGGACGGAACCATGATTTGAGTACCTAGGTCTGTCTGACCCCAAAGCTGATGCTCTGATCATAATACCATGCTTGGTAATAGCTTGGTAAAAGATTTTAAAAAACTGTCATTCTATAATAAAGACTTTGTACTCTTTTGTGATGACTGACATCCTTAAGAAAGTGATGCCAAGGAAACAAATACATTGGCTAAATACTTTGAGAACATGTAGTGTGTGTGTGTGTGTGTGTGTGTGTGTGTGTGTGTTGTTAGCTTGTAGGGGTTTTTTTTGTTTTAATAAATTTATTTATTTATTTATTGAATTTTTGGCTGCGTTGGGTCTTCATTGCTGCACACAGGTTTTTCTCTAGTTGCGGCGAGCGGGGGGCTACTCTTCGTTGCAGTGCGCGGGCTTCTCACTGCGGTGGCTTCTCTCGTTGCAGAGCACGGGCTCTAGGTGCATGGGCTTCAGTAGTTGTGGCACGTGGCAGGCGGGCTCAGCAGTTGTGGCTCATGGGCTCTAGAGTGCAGGCTCAGTAGTTGTGACGCACGGGCTTAGTTGCTCTGCGGCATGTGGGATCTTCCCAGACCAGGGCTCGAACCCATGTCCCCTGCATTGGCAGGCGGATTCCTAACCACTGCGCCACCAAGGAAGTCCAGTTTGTAGGTTTTAAGTGGGGAATGCACTGTAGTAACATAAGCATGTTCTCATCTGTCTTGGATGATTCTCTTCCAAAGAGTAAGAAGCAACAAGAAGGCTCCACGTGGGAGGATCAGGGTGAAAGTGAGGTGGGGAGAGCAGAATTTAATTAGCCAGTTAGAGAAGTCCAATAACACTGATGATTACTGGGGTTTCATATTACAGGTTTCATAACCAGATTGCCCAAATGTTAGAGGTGAATTTAAAAAAAAAACAACACACAGACAACATTGAAATGAATGATGACATTTGTTAATGATGACCTTAACAAAATAACACATTAAGATTCTTCATAGCACAAAAGCAATCCTCTAGAGTTGTTTTATATTGGTGCTTTCCTGGTTTACAATATGATGAAATAAACAACAATTTGATTTATGTACAACATTTTTCTTTTTTAATTTTATTGAAGTATAGTTGATTTACAATGTTGTATTAATTCCTTCTGTACAGCAAAATGACTCAAACATATATATATATATACACACACACATATATATACACACACACACACACATATATATATATATTCTTTTACATACTCTTTTCCATTATGGTTTGTCACAGGATACTGAATATAGTTCCTGGTGCTATACAACAGAACCTTGCTATTTATAAATTTATATACAATTTTTAAGTAATACTCCTATTTACCACATCAGGTATCCCATAAGTATAGTTAAATGAAGCATGCCTTGTTACGTTGCACACCCTCCTTTGCATAGTATTCTTTAGAGGAGGTAGAAAAACACACAGGCCAGATGGTACTTATTTTCTACAGCCCAGTATTTTAATTTCTTAAGTAGCAGGATGGATATTTTGAATAACAAACAGAAAATCTAAAATCAAATCCTTTCCTGTATTTTCCTCTGGAATTTAAGCAGGAAACATATTAATAAATGGTGAGTGATTTCTTCAACCTTTTGATGTTGGTAAGTTTTGATAAACAAAACTCTTTTAATTAATATGAGACTTAGGCTGAAACACATTAAGATATTAACGCTTGTCCTGTGGCTATGACAGTTCTTTGAAAATCACAGGCCACATGACAGAATATTCCTTCAATATGAAAAACAGACTTAATTTGTCAATTATCTTGGAATTAACAAAGGGGAAAAAAATCAATGCCTTAAGTAAAAGACCCAGACCAGGTCTACCCTAAGAAACTAATTACTTTCTAGAAGTATATTCTCAATTTTATCAACCTAGGGGTCTCATTCACAGGTTTTACTAGTTAAATATTTTTGGCTGAATACAATATGATTACAAATTATAGTTTCTTAAGCAAGACAGAAGTTTATTTTTCCTCATATATATGAATTCTGGAGGCAAGTAATTCAGGCTTAACATAACTGCTTGCTGACATTGCGAGAACCTCAGTCACTTCCAGCGTCTGTTCTGTCATTTCTAAACTGTGGCTTTTTTTCACCTTTTATTTATATATGTATTTATGCATTCATTCATTCATTCCCCGTCACCCCCTCCCCTGCTTTACTGAGATACATTTGATGTATAAAATTGTGTAGGCTGTAGCTTTCTTTTCATTATGCAGAATGGCTTCTAAAGCTCCAGGTATCACATCTGTATAATCAAATGTAGAAAGATAAGAAAAAAGGTGTACCCCTTCCCCTCTAAGAAAACTAACGGAAGTCCAATAGAATATTTATGCTTACATTTCATTGGCCACAACTCAGTGGTACGATTAAACCTAGCTGCAAGGTAAGAAGAGGGATGTGATACTTTGGATGGCAATATATCCAGCTACAAATCAGAGTTTTGTTACAAAGAAAGATGGAGAGGATGGATATTGGGTGACAAGCAGCTGTCTCCATCATGTTGGTGTAAGACTGAAGTATAAAAGTCATTACACATTTATGTGATCTATTATATTGATTTCTAGACCGGATTTTTAGTAGTCAGAGGGATTGTGAATGAGCTTAAGAGTGAGGATTCTCTCTCCTCACAACACTCACCAACATTTTTTAAAAATGCAACTTATTTTATATATTTTTTAACTTCAGGGAGTGCGTTCAGGGGATAAGGATAGGACAACATTAAGTCAAACAAATAACCAATAATGTTATCCTAACTCCAGAAAGACTGAGATGCTCTAGTTTAAAAAGAAATAGATTTACTTGCATTTACCTATTCACAATTAGGGATAGCATAAAACAATTCAACAAAGGTGAGTGACTTGACAAGGGGCTTGACAAACAATTCACTCCAAGGGGTGCTTAAATGCTTACCATTTTTAATCTATGCATTTTACATAAATGTTGGCTGGCAGGATGGGGACACTGCTTTTGACCTGTCCTATTTTAATGCTTTAGTGGGATCCTAGATATAGCCAATGAAAAGCCACCCATCTCAAACTTCATCAATGAGAGAAAAGATGACTGAAGCAGACTGGGGGTGGTGAGGGCTGAAGTGATCCTGAGAACAACAGAACTTGAAAGTAATAAAGGATATCTTGAGAGATGGATATAAATAAATGCAGGATGGATTTTAATGAAGATGCAGGCCATAATAACTGAAAAATACTGCTTCGCTTCTTAATGAAAAACTTAAAATTGCCAAAAAAAAAAAATAAAGGGCGAACACTGTATACATCTCAAGAAGTTCTCCTTTTATGCACTGTTTTATTTTGATGATAAAAGATACAAACAGAAAGCAAATAAGATGGCATTCAAGATATATTTGAAAAGGAATGGATAGGGTACATTATAGGGTTAATACAATTCCAATTCAATCTCTATATATTCTAAATCAACAGTTCTTAATAGTAACTACTGAGTTTTAATCATAATCTAAAGCTCTGATATATATTTTTATATAATACTGAGAGTCATTCTATTCCAAAAGAAAAATACTAAAGTGACCACTGAAGAGAATGCTGACCTGGGAATCAGAAGACCTGTACTTTAGGTCTTGTTTTGCCTCTAACACAAAATGGGAATCTCTAGGTTAAGGTGCTTCATCTCACTGTGACTGAGTTCTCTCTTCTTTGTATAGCGCTGATGTTCCATGGTTCTATGTGTATCCTGTATTTAGGGAAGTCCTGAAATCTTTAGAAATACTTCAGAGCCAGAGTTCCTAAGATTTCAGAGATCAGACAACCTATTCAAGTCCACACTGGAAAACAGCCTCAGTCTATTTGCAGTGATTCTTATAAAGAAGAAATATCACTGGGAGAAGCCATCAGGTTCCTAACTTCTGGGAAACAGCTACATATTTCAAAACTGAAAACGTGTGTGAACCACTTCACCTGTAGAAATGAGACAGCTAATTAACTACTGCATCAACTTTTGTTATGCTTCCCTTCTCTCACACAGAAGGGCACTGGATTTAGGAAATCAGGAGGTCTTGTAATACTGATAATTGAAGAGAGACTGTGGCATTCATAAGAATCTGTACTTTCATTATAGATGGAGAAAGGAAAAGGAATTCTAGGTACACTTTTTCCGGCAAGTTAGAGGTTAGGGAGATCACTACCACTATGGCTTCAAATACCTCCCCCTCAAGATGCTCTTACTGTAGTGAGTTAGGTCCAATATAAGAAACCTAAGATGTACTAATAAGCTTTGCAAAAAGTACAAACCACTATGCAATTCATATGAAGGCTAAATAGTAAATCTTTTTAAAATAAATAAGATATACGTTGAAAGTTATTAGTTCTTTTTAGATAAGTATATCTAAGAGACTACAATATTCAAAGGTATACAAATGTTCTTTGAAAATAAGAACAAAATTTTCAAATGGATGTTTGATCACATAAACATAGATTAGCAGAAGGAAAGGGAAACCTCGTAATCAAATAAATTACTGTAGCCTAATACTTTTTCATTGTACTAGTCTATACAGAGTCACTTGTTAGATAAAACTAGACACTCTACAATACGAGAAAAGTCTTTGGTATTTTGATTGTAAGGAAATAACAGTGAGGCTTCAAAAATGTAGGCAAACGCAATGGACACGTTTTAAACTTCCTTTAAGAAAGTTAATGTCTATTTTCCAACAGCTAACATAGTAGACACCTTCTGTAGGTAGGAAATGTGAATATACCTTTGCATATTCCTTAAGAGAAGCATACCCTTTACCATTAACTGAAGAAAGAAAAAAATCCCTACCAAGTCCCCATTAAAAAGAAATCAGATTTGGTATGCCTGTGACACTTTAAAGAACATATTATGTGGGAAAACAAAATAAACATTTAACCTGGCAAATGAAAATGGATTTGGAGTTTCAACATATTTGGCAGACAGGTAGAATTAAATTCAAGTATTCAGAGAAACTAATATAGTATTTAAATATTTGCTTAAGTAATATAGTATTTAAAATAACATATTTGAAGAAATGTTTTTGTTGAAATGTTTTACAGTTTTAAGTGAGGGTATTTTTTATGAGAAAAGGCTTGACTGAAGAATATTTTACTTTCTTTGTCGTTCTGTGAACTTTAGCGGGATTTTTATATTTACTCTTTCATTAGCCATTTTCTTTTAAGTCTAAGATAACTGGATAGTATCCCCTGTAGCTTTTAAAATGAAATTAGATTTAGATTAAGATAATCATTTTTGAAGTAAGACACTCACAGTCTCAAGGTCAACTCTACCATATGTGTGGGCACGCTATAAATGATGAGCGGATGAATGGAGGGATGGCTGGGTGCAGTAAGCACCTAACGTACTGGCTGCCAAGTGTTGCTGCCTCCATCACTATAAGGCTGCCCTACAAACCTTCACAGCAGAGTGGTTACAGCATGGCCCTGGCTTCCAGCCACGCTGCCAGGCCCCAGCCTGCACACCCAACACAAACCGGGTCAATTAGATGTCATTTGCTGAGATTTGAGATTGTTATCCCAGAGAGCTGGGTCTGCCTCTCTCTAGGTGAGGAAGCTAAGTTGGGAGCACCTGCTGGTGGAATATTATCCAAGCAGTAAGTTGACAGGAAGAGAAAAATTAAGCCTATGCAGAGAGAGAGAGGCAAGAGATCAGAAACAGTGAACAAAACATTGATTTCATTGGTGTCTGAGTTGCAGTTCCTGAGGCTCACCTGTATTTCCGTTTTTGGGTTGCTTAGAAGATATAGATCCTTACACAATAAATTTGTCTATGTGCAGAGCTAAATATTTTTCTAAACAACATATCAAATGGGTTATAAGTGAATGAACAAATTTAGCTTGTCATCCTTAGCCTCTAAATGAATCCATGATGTTTGTACAGTCTGTACACCAATCACAGAAAGAATAGTGGTAACTCTTACTGAAGTGTAACTCCCATGACAACTGTGCATCATCACCCTGAAAAAAACTGACCTCTTTCCTATATGGAACCAACACTTTTTAAATTTAATAGCACACTGAATTAATACACCTCTTTAATTTACCATCAGGACATTGCCAGTAGCTTGGACATAAATTATATAAAGTCCTAAATGCAATCATGAAGTCCTTCACTCAGTAGGAAATATGATCATCCTAAGTAACCTTACAAAATATCAGGTGGAGGTGCCAATTTTTTTTACTGGTCTCTAATACCAGTAGTTTTCTGCTTCCAGAGAAAACAAGCCGGAAAACACAGTTTCTAGAGATGATAAGCAGTCCTGTTGCACTGAAAATTTGAAACATGTAAAAATTCACTTTTAAAACTAAAATACAAAATCCTCCAACTTATATTATATCCTGAAAGTTTGCTTTAAATTCAGACTGTATCTTCTCATAGAAATATTATCTTAAATGGTGGGTAGATTCCCAAGTAATCTTACAAAAACCTCTTTAACACCCACGTGCATCTGGACTATATCCAGTTTATGTAAGGATCAGAAGAGGCATAATTAATTGAGAATTTTGTCCATGTCCAGTATCATGCAAAATTATAAAAACACAAAGTTGGTGTTTGACGTCTTCTCACTTTATTTCTGAAATCTCAACTTCCTAGCATACCTCTCTTGAATTTTCTCTTTCCTGCAAACATACAATATAGCACATTGCTTAATGTTTTCTACTCTTTAAATTTCTCTAAAGTTCAAAACTACTTTACCTATTCTCTTTGCTGACCTTTAAAAGTCTTTAAAGAAAGACCCTTTCAGCTAATGATTAAGAGGTAAGCAATCTGATTCACATCAGTATGTAAATAACCGAGTGTCCTTGGCCCTGCATGTGTTTTTAAAAATTTTGAAAGAAGAAACAGTAATCTCTTATCAACTATGGCTTTGAAAATTGTGGATTTAAGATAATGAGGTTTCACATTTTTAAAACAAATATGAAAAAATCTGTTATCTTTTAAAATGTGTGATTCTGTTCAGACATTACCTGAAATGGCCAAAGAAAAGCAAAAGTAAAACAAAATAACTTTCTTTGCCTTGAAGCTAGGGAGGCTAGTAATCATATACAATATAACTCAATGTCTTCCAGATACATTTTTCCAGGTTGGAAGAAACAGGACACTTTCCTGCTATTTTCCTTTTCCAGATAGTGCTGGTACCCATGAGTTTTCCTTCCCAGCACTTCTGCTTTGTAACTGTGATCTTCGGCAAGTGCTTTAGGGTCCTCACTGCAAAAGGGGAATAATAACAGAACCGACCTCATGAGTAGACTGTGACGTGAGCTGATGTCTATGTTAGGATTTAGAACAGTGTCTGGCACTGTGTGGCATGTACCGCATAGGACTCTGTTGTTATTACTACTATGTCTACTTCTCTGGTATATTACAAGTTCTGTCAAGAAAACAACTGTATTGTGAACATTACTTTATGTCCCCACGATCTAGTACAGTAGCTGGCATAAAAAAATAAAATAGGGACTTCCCTGGCGGTCCAGTGGCTAAGACGCCACACTCCCACTGCAGGGGGCATGGGTTTGATCGCTGGTCAGGGAACTAAGATCCCACATGCAGCGCAGTATGGCCAAACAAAATAAAACAAAACAAAAACCGAATTCATTTTTAAGGTTCATAAACTAAGACATATAGATTTATGATTCCTCAGAATTTAAAAATAACCATTGAAAGATTTAACTGCAAGTTAATTCTGAAACTACAGTTTAAAAAAAATTAAAGGAAACGGGCACGGAAGCAAAAAAAGCAGAGGAATACAGTAAGATAAAAACATAAACTAAAAATAGAACTAAAAACAAAACTAAAAATAGAATTACCATATGATCCAGCAATCCCACTACTGGGCATATACCCAGAGAAAACCATAATTCAAAAAGACACGTGCACCCCAATGTTCATTGCAACACTATTTACAATAGCCAGGTCATGGAAGCAACCTAAATGCCCATCGACAGACGAATGGATAAAGAAGTAGTGGTACATATATACAATGGAATATTACTCAGCCATAAAAAGGAACAAAATTGAGTCATTTGTTGAGACGTGGATGGATCTAGAGACTGTCATACAGAGTGAAGTAAGTCAGAAAGAGAAAAACAAATATCGTATATTAACGCATGTATGTGGAACCTAGAAAAATGGTACAGATGAACCTGTTTGCAGGGCAGAAGTTGAGACACAGATGTAGAGAACAAACGTATGGACACCAAGGGGGGGAAACTGCAGTGGGGTGGGGATGGTGGTGTGCTGAATTGGGCGATTGGGATTGACACGTATACACTCATGTGTATAAAATTGATGACTGATAAGAACCTGCAATACAAACAAACAAACAAACAAACAAAAAAACTAATACTGAACTTTCTTTGGGTTGTTTGTATGGAAGTATGTTAAAACAAATGTTTCAGACATTACGTGAAATTTCTAAAAATCTTATATGTTTTGCTATAATGTTATAAGTCATAGTTCTAGTTATTACTTTAAAATGTATATCTCAGAAATAACTAAATATCCTTGTCAATTGCATTATTATGAACTTTCATCAAATCTTTAACCATGGTCATTTTTAAGTCTTTTGTCAGTTACAGACAGTTCTGGGTGTACTCTGATGCTTTCGCAAAAATGTTCCTATAAAAAGGGTTTCATCTTCAAGGAATTCATGGAAAAGACTCTGACAAGTACAGGTTTCTGGTAACTGACTATACTGCTGAACTGAGTGAATAAGCATTTTCAGAACTCTAATGGAAAACTGATGAATTCATAAAAGTGCTAACAAAAGATCAAGATGAAAAAAAAATTAATTACATGGGACTGAGTGAACTGATGAGGATGATTATAATTTTTGTGACTTTCTGTTTGAATAAAAAAAAAAAAAATCCCACAAGGACTCAGAGGCAAAAAATATACAAATCAATTTTCACTGCAAAGTAAAGGAGCTGTTACAGTGGAGGATTACTGGACTGAATGTCAATATTATGACATAGTATGAGTGTGTTTCGTGTTTGGTAATTGCAATCATTGTTGCTTTTGTTGTGGTCATCCATTTACAATGCTTGGTGTCAGTTTATTTATCTCTTGTAAAAATAAAATACAGTGTGTGTGTGTGAAAAAAAAATTACAGGGAAAAGAAAAAGAAGTAAAAAAAAAGAATCTGAAAAAGAATGGTTATATGTATATGTATAACTGAATCACTTTGCTGTACACCTGAAACTAACACAACATTGTAAATCAACTATACTCCAATATAAAATAAAAACTAAATTAAAAAAATAATAAAAAGAAAAAAAACCGTATGTGCTATGTAAATAAAGGTAAATAGGGTAATGTCATCAATTGAAAGAAATTAAAGGAAATAATCTTAATATACTATTAATGACAGTTACACCCAAACTAATTGGTTCAGAAAAATTAACAGTAAAGACAGGCAAAGATATAACAAGCCTGGTATTCACTGGACCAAGAGAACCAGTTTCTACTGATGAAGAGTCTATCAACAATGAAGAAAAACTCTTGAACTTCTCCCTCCTAATGTAGGAGAACTGGACTATATACAAGAAAAATGGTGGGACATTAAAGGAGATATTTACAAACACATCACAGCAATAAAAGGCTTACTTTTAAGAAAGAAGATGAAAAGCAAGTGAATACTATTAATAATAATGATATAATAGATGCATAAACATCTCCTTACCCTGTCCATGAGTCATTTATAAAAAGTTGCAACATATTGGGATACCTACTAAGTTCTAATGAATTCCTAACACTAAAAATAATATAGCTAACAATCTGACTACTATGCAATAAACCTACTAAAACACCCAAATAGAGGCTGAAACAGACAAAACATCCAGCCTGGAAAATGTATACCTATATATGTCAAATATTCTCCTACATAAATTAGGCTAAAGGGCAATTCTAGAGAATATTTACAAAACAGTATTTAAATAATAGAAGTATTATATATTGTTAAAATCTATGGGCTATAGCAAAAGCTATGCTAAGAAGAAACTTTACAGCTTTAATATTTCCATTGTTAAACAAAAATTTTGCTATAAAAAGACAATGAATACATTTGATTTTTCAAAAAAGTCTCTGTTCAATTATATCCTTAATATAGTACCTAGAAAGGCAATTTCTGGATCAAAGGCATATAGCTTTTTTTTTATTAATGTGTTTGATAGATATGGCTACACTTTTCTCCAGAAAGCTATATATCAACTTATGTTCCCACTAATGTAGTCTATTTCTCCACACCCAAGTGAACATTAAATAATCCTAGGTACAATTTAAACAAAAACATTTTCTAGCTTAAATAAAATGTGATTCCCACCCCCCCGCCCCCCCCAGCTTTGGTTTGGTTTCTGGGAAGGAAGGGGGTAGATTGAGAGATGAGGTTCATTATTATTAAAGTGTATTAAAATGAGTTATAAATTTTCTTGCCTCAGAGAATCCACAATTCTTTGAATAACTCCTGAAGATAACCAACTGGCCTATAGTCATTATATATGAAAGTACCCAAGTCCCAAACAAGTGGATGGAAGGATTTAAAATAATACCAAGGGGTACTAGTAGAAGAATTTTTTAAAAGAGTTGATGAGTTTGAGATGACCGATAGCCCAAAGAAATAATATCCAGGCCATCAAGATACCTCATCACTCTTTGGTTACAATAAATTAAATGATGAGTTTCTATAAGTCACAGGAAAAGTTTAAGCAATATTTAATTATACAAATGATGTACTACATTGTCTACTTCAAAACCATATGATGGGGCTTCCCTGGTGGCGCAGTGGTTAAGAATCCGCCTGCCAATGCAGGGGACATGGGTTTGAGACCTGGTCCGGGAAGATCCCACATGCCGCAGAGCAACTAAGCCCGTGAGTCACAACTACTGAGCCTGTGCTCTGGAGCCCGTGCTCCGCAACAAAAGAAGCCACCGCTATGAGAAGCCCGCACACCGCAACGAAGAGTAGCCCCTGCTCGCCGCAACTAGAGAAAGCCAGCGCGCAGCAACGAAGACCCAATGCAGCCAAAATAAATAAATAAAAAACAAACAAACAAACAAAAAACATACGATGGATTATCAATAAGAACTGCTTAAGGGAGTTCCCTGGCAGTCCAGTGGTTAAGACTCTGCGCTCTCAATGCAGGGGGCACGGGTTCAATCTCTGGTCGGAGAACTAAGAACCCACATTCACAGCCAAAAAAAAAAAAAAAAAAAGAACTGCGTAAGAGGATGGGGGAAATTCCCAAAAATTTCACTTGAAGCCTTTTTTTTTTAAACGAAGAGTGATAACTGTCTTACATTAGGCTATTTTATTTTGATTGTAATGAACTTATTGTAGGGCTACAAGGAACAAGTCTTCCAAGATTCAAATATCTTCCCTGCTAAACCCAGATGGATAATAGAACTTTACACAGAGCTACTGTCTAGGGAAAATGGTTTCAATTCTTTCTTTCTTCCTCTTTCCTTCTCTCTCTCTCACTCTCTTTCTCTCTCTCTGTCTCCATCTCCATCTCCCTCTTTCCCTCCTTCCCTCCCTCTCTTGTTAGTCCTCTTTCAGTCTCTCCCTCACTTGGATAATTTCCACAGATACAACAAAGGAATACAGCAGTATTTTGAGATATTTGTGTACTTACTGAATTTTGGTAAATAAAGTCTAATTTTAAATTATTTAAAAGCTCTGATAGAGCTTTTATATAATAAGATATTTTTTCAAAATTAAAACAATTACCTCAGTGATTTTGGATTTTTCCACAGTGTGTCTTCCCAAAGGTGGTCACTTCTGTACGTACAGCTTCTCCATATTTGAGAGGTCAATAAACCCACTATTAATGGCTGTCTTCTATTTAAGGTGCAGAATTACTACAAGAAATAGATGTCTTTTCTTCAAGGACTTTTAAAAGGACTTTTAAAATTTAAATTCTTTTCCCATATAGGCCATTACAAAGTATTGCAAAGAGTTCCCTGTGCTATACAGTAGGTCCTTATTAGTTATCTATTTTATATACAGTAGTGTGTATATGTCAATCCCAAAAGAGTGGACATATGTATATGTATAACAGATCTACTTTGCTGTACACCTGAAACTAACACAACATTGTAAATCAACTATACTCCAATTAAAAAAAACCAAAACTCCCCATGTGATTGGGAACCACTGATCTAAGCAAATGATATTAGACTCATCTGAGAGACGCAGCAGCTAACCATACTCAACATGAGAAATGATAAAGACCAATTCTGGTTGAGATTTTTTACAAAATTTTAATAGAATTAACATAATCTGTTGATTGATTTGTACAATGATGAGTGTCTAAGATATATTAACATTTTCAAAAGAATGGAAACCAAAAGAATAAAAAATTTAAAAAAGTAAGGGCGTTTAAAATAAGATTTAATAAATATTTTTAAAGAGTAGGATAAAATGCCCAAATTGTTAATACTTATTACTTGGTCACTTTAAAATTAAATACCACACTTTAAAAAGTTCATTACATGGCTATGTTATTAACTGTGGGAGTATGGCAAAACACTTCCCTTTGTAACTGAATATAATAGCCAAAGTAGTGATGGTAAAAATTAATGATGAATGTAATATTAATTTGCATTGAATATTAAATTCAAGCCCACAGTCTTATCAATATAGTAGATGAGGCAGATAAATGCAAAAGTAACTTTTGTGAATTTGGTGATTTGTTGGTGAATTGTTCCTTAGTGTTAGAAGGACTGAGTGAAACAACAGTTTCCTATTGTATGAAGTAGAATGAATGGAAATGCAAAATTTCCATGCCACAAAAAATTCAACAGTAACCTAAGGCATATGCAAATTCAAACTATTGATATTTTCTAAGTAGAAATCAACCAATAACTAAAAGAATTGTCCAGAGGAGATATTTAATGGATCAGAGAAGTGAATAAGCATATGTTATTATTTGAAGATGCTAAATCATAAAATCTTATAATAATAGCAAATACACAAGGAAAAGTGTATAACATTTACTACCAAATGTTCTGAATTGGTAACTAGAGAGAATGAACCAATAGTCACATATGGTATTGGCCCATTTGAAAAAAAAGTCTGTTAATTGAAATTAGAACTGATGCTCAGTATCAGCCTGCAGACAGATCTGGAACACTGCAGGTCAATACTGAAGCAGTGTGGTTAGGAGAACTTCTACAGCTAGAACTGTGGAAAAGCCACTAGTCTAATTTGAACAGGAAGTTATCCAAGCAATGAAAACCATTAGCAACTGGAAAGCACCTGTAAAAGATGTGTTGAAGAGCTCCTGACACAAAAATTTCATAAAGATCTATAGCTTTCTTTGTAATCCTACGTGAATCAGAAGAAAAGACTAACTTTATACACCCAGAAACTGCATTCTTTAAGCAAAAGAGAAAAAAACATTCACATCATCCAAAGGATAGATTAATAATATTTGCATATATCACCTATTTTATTCACCATATTTGGACAAATATTTAATGAAAGTTTATAATGTTCAAGGCACTGTGCTGGGTACAGAAGATATGAAAGTAAATAAAATAAGTCCATGCTTTCAAGGACCTTATTCAGTAAGTCAAACTAAGAAAAAACTACTAGTTACAATCTATCACATACTAAAATATCAGAACTGAGATGTTGCCAGATGGAGAAAGCTCAGGGGAAGGGAAGAAAAGCTGAATGCCTATTTAGGGAACTATAAGTCCGAGGGGGTTCCTTAAATCGTGTGTGGTGGTGGTGGTTGTGTGTGTGTGTGTGTGTGTGTGTATACATGTGTGTTTGGGGAGGTAATATGGGAAAAGGGGGGGGAGCAGGAATGGTGGGAGATGAAGATGAAAAGGTCTGTTGGGGCCAGATCATGAAAGATGCATGAATAACGTGCTAAGGACTTAAGCTTCTACTGTAGAAAATGGAGAGTCATGAAAAGCAGAAGCCTGGCAGCACCTGATCTGTCCTTCGGACCAATGCTTATGAAAAGGAGAGTTCCCAACAGACATCCACATGCAACAGATTACACGGATCACTAAATATTTACAGCTTACTCCAGAATTCTAAATGAGGAATACAATGAGCTAAGAATAAGTCTAATTGCATTAAGCAGCTTGATTTGCATGATTTACCATAAAGTGGTGAACAATAAGAGCCGATCTTAAGGCAGCAAATAAATTAAGGGATAGAGGGAAATTATCTATACCAAACAATTAATGATCTGTTAATGCCACTAAAGAAGTGATAGCATTAAAAAGACAAAACTCTTTCCACAGAACAAATTTATTTTCATATTTAGAAGGACTAACTTGTTGAGATTAAACCAATAAGATAAAAAAAGGCCAGACTATGTAACAACAATCTGCCCGCCTACTGTGGGGAATGTGGGTGAAGGAGAAAGAATCAGGAAACATAATCTACAAAATATTCAGGGAAAAAACATTTTGGTTATTACAACAGCCACAACTTGAGAACTACAAACATTAAATGTAAATTAGTGGTAAATCCTGTGGCGTTCTGAAATTCGATGATATTTTAAAACTCTTCCCTGCCAAGGTGTTTTATACACAAGCTGGTGGAGTGATCTCTGAGAAAACCCTTGAAATGTATCTTTTAAAAGAGAAGGGTTTCATTTTCAAAAGGACAAATTGAAATTATTTGAGAAAGAAAATATTGATTCTATTAAAAACTTAACTGGACAGTATATTCAGGTGTGTTAGTCGAATATCCACTTAGCAAGACTGAACAGTGCAGCGCAGTAAGGCCCGCACCGGCACATCAGCGCTGGGAGACACGGATGATCAGTTTGCAGTACTGGTGCATATCTTCACCCTAGAAATGATTCTCTACTTTACTGAAGCTGAAACTCCTCGGTGGGGAAGGTGGAAGTGAATGGCAATCACTGTTCCTATATTTTACTACCAAGGCCTGATTTAAAATATGCTGTCTCCATAACAAAAGATACTTGTGGACATCAGATCATAAGCCCTGATTTGCATTAAAGGAAATATGACTACTATGAGTACTGTTTCAATGCTGTTACCATGTATTTTACTCCTCAATAGACTAGGGAAAGGGCAGGGAGAAGAATCTTTTAAACTTCACCCACACTAAATAGCAAAAAATTCTAAATGGGTCTGAGGGTGGAAGATAAAAATGGAAGTGATACTAAATTTTTTATCATAAAGATGGTAGTTATTTGACTGATCTTGCTCTAAAATTTTTCTATAGCAAAGCATAACCCAACAGATTAAACATCTTGAATGTAAGAGAATGATTAAACTACTACCACCACCACCCAACCACTTCTAGCTTCACACCTGGTATGTGGGGCACTCTGAGCAAAGCAGAAGTCTGACTCTACCCTCAGTTCACATGGTTAAGAAAAGCCTAAAAGAATCCCTTGAGAACCATCTGTCCAATCTGATGTGTTAAGCTACAGAATGATAAGTACCTGGGTAAGAGTTAGGGAATGTTCTATTTTTATAAGATCTGTAACTTACTTTTCATGTCATTAATTGAAAAATGTCTTCTCCAGATGTTTTATGGTAATGAATATACAGATCTCTACCATTACATAATCAGAAGGTGTGGATAAAAAGTAGTTTGATAGAGTTGGAAATCAGTTTCAGAGCTACACATTACACCAAACTTTGGGTTCTCCTAAAGTCACGTAATACTCCCTGTTCTGCAGTTTCTAGGCCAGAAAAACATATACTAAGTTACATTAATTCTGCTCTGTGTAGCTAGAATTACCAAAGGTTTTGGGTGGTATTTCTATTAATATTCCCTGAAGAATGATTTCATAGAGTATTTTTAAATTATCTGAACAGAAGTTACTTTCAAAAGAATAAAAAAGACATACTGATGTGTTCTCTTGAATCTCTTTCAGAAACTAATCCTGACATATTACACTATTTCATGTTTTAAAATGGAGCCTACTTCTAATTTTTCTGTTCTGTGTCCTCTTCAGCAAACCACACTGAAGTTAATTCTATGGACCTGTCTGAAGTTAATAATAAAAAACTTCTTGAAGATGTAATGTGCTTTACTTCAGGATAAACAAAATTTCAAATAAAATAGCAAGTGAAATAGAATATACATGGCTCCATCACACAACCAATAATCCACCTAGAGGGTTCAAAATTCAAGATCAAATATAGTAATAATAATAAAAATGGCAACCATTTATTGGGCTTGTATTCCCCTCACCAGAGTACTTAGTTACCTTTTGATTTGCCAGTTACTACTAAAGGATTGTGAGGGCAGAAACCATATTTTGTCTTTTTCATAGTCATAAGCTCAGGACCTAGAAATAGTGACTGATTTACAAAAGAAGCTCAAATAAATGCTGAATGAATTAAAGAGTGAAAGGATGGGTGGATGGTTTGCCTGAATCCAAAGAAAATGATTTCCACTCATTCTAACACGCTGTCTCTTAGGGAAAACTTCCCAGAGATCTGAGCAGAGAGTCAAGATTGTGATGCACCACTCTCAATTCTTACACATAACGTAGAGGTCCTTTACACTTAAGAACCTTCGTGGCTGCCTTTCCAGCATCCATTCCTTCTTCCTAAAGCTTCAGGGATCCATGCTTTTACAGAGGTTAACTGCACCCTCTTTGGAGATGGAGCATATGACTTAGGCTAAGCCAATCAGGGCATGTCATCCTATCAGCTGCTGTGGGTGGGAGGGGTTTTGGAAGATACATACATACACACATGTAGGCATAGTATATGCATGTGTGTAAATATATATGCATATTTATATATATCATGAATGTATATATGTATATAAACTATATCTCTCTAGTATATAAATTCTGCATTTCTTAATCCCATATATATGTACATTTTAAACTTTGTTCTGGGTTTCAGTTTTTTAACTCAATCTTTTCAAGTTTTTTGGTATTTGTAAACATTTATCTTATTGGGATTAGCCTTTTGATGATAAATCTTATCTAAGATATTATATTTGAACTCAGTCTTGAAGGCATTTTATTTTACTTTCCTTTATAACTAAAAATCCATGACAGATAGAAAAGGGGAAGTGTTGAACTATCACATTTCATAAACAGGAGAAAATGGAGAACTTCTATAGTCATCCACCTCTCTCACCGAGGTTTCCAGTCTACTGAGCTCCAAAAACTATAACACTGGGACTCAAAACCCCCAGGGATCATAAGCTTATTACACTTGGAGCATAACTGAATGGTATACCTGATTTCTGTGATCATTCAACCTTTATGAGAAACTTTGTATTTAAAAAATCTATGACTAGGGCTTCCCTGGTGGCGCAGTGGTTGAGAGTCTGCCTGCCAATGCGGGGGACACGGGTTCGAGCCCTGGTCTGGGAGGATCCCACATGCCGCGGAGCAGCTGGGCCCGTGAGCCACAACTACTGAGCCTGCGCGTCTGGAGCCTGTGCTCCGCAACAAGAGAGGCCGCGATAGTGGGAGGCCCGCGCACCGCGATGAGGGGTGGCCCCCGCTTGCCGCAACTAGAGAAAGCCCTCGCACAGAAGCGAAGACCCAACACAGCCAAAATAAATAAATAATTAATTAAAAAGGGGTATATTAAAAAAAAAAAAATCTATGACTAGTCACTTCAGGTTAAATTCAGATGACCACCTGGGATCTTACTCAACTTTCAGTCAAACAATTTTTAAGCTGCCTTACATTTTACGTATTCCATTCTGCTTTTTCTCTAGATTCCAGAATTAGGCCTCTAACTTAAAAACACAAGATAAACAGTCACTTGGGATTTTCAGCCCCCTAAGCTGTTTAAAGGCTGCTCTTTGGTGAGCTCTAATCTTTGTTCTCCTGTTTATTTTACCAGTTTGAGGGTTAGTCAGAAGGTAGAGAGTTCACCCAATTTTTTAGGCGTTCCTTATTTACATCTTCTTCACAAAACCTAGCAGGTTCAGTAGACCAGATATTTTACTTGATTAATGACAAACTTGAGCTTCTCCAAGTTCCTTCACAGTAGAGCAGTGGGGTGTTAGGCAAGCTATTCTGTGAGTGACCACAGGTCCTCTGGTAAGAAAACACAAAGCTATCTGCAGGCTTTAGTGACCCTTCCTTGGCCTTTGGTTGACACAGTCACATTTAGTTGATTAAATCTCAAAAACTTAGAATGTAAGAAACAGGATCAACAGCCAAACACACGTGGGTCATTCTGGGGTGGGTTTAGGGGGTCTGAGGGGTGGTTGGAGGGGAGTTGTATTTATATGTATTATGCTTAACATTTCCCTGCTTCTCTTTCCCAGTCCCTCAAATACACTAAAGCAATTCTGAACATTATTTAATCTTTATTTGATAATTTAGAAGGGTCTTCAGAGGTCATGGATCACACAGATCTCTACTACACACACAGCAAAGTGTTAAAAATTTGGTGCTGGAGAAAAATAAATGGGGTAAGCATTAGTTAATATGATAATGGACTAGCAAGTAGAAATGGATATAAAAATTCAGACATTTTTTATATTTCAAATCACATAATACTTAATGAAGTAAATTATGAGTAAAACACAAAGCCAGGCACACAAAGAAATCAGCTGAAAACAATGGGAAAGAACTCAGTTTTTCATATGCTTGCTCAATATTTTGAGAAAAATCTAGGGTCCCAAGTGAGCTTGTGTCTATAAATTTTTTTTGTCTTCTAAATTACATTTAAATGAAAAAAAAAGAAAAAAAAACCAATAACAAGCTTTGTTGGTAGGTCCATACCATTTTCATACATTCTAGGGGAGAAGGTAGTAAACAAAGTTTCTACAACTGTAAGTGATGCTTAGAGGAAAATTAAATCACTGAGTGATGCCAGGACTGATTATTCTACTGCACTTTAAAAGCAAGGGATTGCAGTCTGTGAGTCCAAAGTGGTTTCATATGGACTGCCACAGTTGTGGTTTACGCTTGAAACTATAACCTGTCAAATTAGAAGCAGGCAAGGCCTATGCTCTTAACGGTTCCACTTTTTACTGTCTATAGTTATGTCTACAAGTTCAGCATTTTAAAATCCAGTTTAAACTCTATTATTTGGATGAAGAGAATCTCAAAACTACTCTTTGTTATCTTGGTTAGAGATTTTAGTTATGATACAAAGCTTAGAGAAACTGCCAATCTAATTTTTATTGTATAGGTGAAGCTGACTTTCTTGTAACTATTTTTATCAACTACTGATATTTTATTATCCTGGTTACCACTATGTAATATACAATATAACTACAGGGGAGAGAAATATAAACCACATAAGCTCCCAAGCTTTTTCTATCCTGCACTTCCAAATATTTTATTCACTTGAACTTGTACCTTACTGGCTCATCACTCCTCCAGGCCTACAGTAGCCTGCTATTATGAGCTCAGTGTTACAACATGCTCCATTTCTTCTCTTCTCCTTGACTGTGAAATGCCCTTCCGGGCAATAGGCTTGGTTGACAGAGATCTTCCCTTCAAAACTGAAAGGCTACTTGTTCAATTTTACTAATGTTTTCTGTAGAGTCCTTCCTTAATAAATTTTTCTTAATGCCCATTTGTATAATATAAAAATGTTTAAAAAATAAAGCATAAACAATATTTGCTCTCTGTGTAATGCATCATAAGTGAAACCATGCCACGAAACAATCATATCCTGTTTAGGCCATAATGACATCAGAAATACATGTTTATCATCTGCGTTGGACAACTTAGCATGTTTTTGGCCCAAGGCGAACTAAAATCATTTGCAGTTGCCTCAAACCAAGATAACCACACATTTCTAAGGTAATTGATACCTAAGAAGAACATTGCCTTTAGATCACAGTTCATGATCTAAGCATACTAATTCTTTAAAGAAGGTGGTTAAATTTTATAAAGCATATATGTCTATTGGACTTCCTCCAAAATTTAACATGAAATAATTATATTTTTAGCATGCACAGACTACGATAAAGTCAGCACTTAGCACGATCTTTTCGGAGCTCTGGAATTACCTTTCTTGACCAATTTAAAGAGAAGGGGAAAAATGGAGATTTGTTTTTTTACATGTAAAAGTATTATAAGAATAAGAATGATAAGAATAATGCCTTATATTTTGGAAGGCACTCAGATGAAATCAATCACTACTTTTATTTTTCCACAAGTATTTAAGGAAACCATTTTAGGAATAGAAAGCTAGGGTAAATAGAAGGCATACAATTTTCATATTCATTGTTAAAACATACCCAGGGAATCCAAACACATGTCACTAACTGTGTTTTACAGTGATATAAAGCATGGAATTGCCCTGGATCCTACCTTATCTGGTGAGTCCAACCAGAGGCTGCAACTACAACTGGAAAAATAGCTCTTCACACTACATGCCAACACAAAAGCAGTAAGGATTACCTTTGTCCACAAAGATAACTGGATGCTTTGGTACAAAAACTAAGTAAATATTTAATCATAAACTAGCTTTTACGGAATAAAATAATATCAGTAAAAGTAAGATCCAGAAGGAAGCTTAGGGAAACCTACTCATATTCAAAGGAGGAAACAAAGAAACAGAAAACTGAAGTTGTTTCCCAAAGTCAGCTATGAAGGCAGAGTTTGACATCCTTTCCAGGGTTACTCCACTGTACAATGCTGCCTTCAGACATGAAACCACTGATTTGGACATTTCAGACCACATTTAAAGAACATAAGAATAGAACCAAATAGTATATGCACTGCAGTTATTCTATTACCCTAAAAAGGGAAGCATGTACTATACCTCCATTCTTTCTTGTTTAACTTCATCAATTTCATCATCTTCAAACATTGCCAAGAGTTCTCCTGTTTGGTCTATAGAGTTGAGAAAGTCTTGAGCGATTTTTTGTCTTTTGTTCGCATTATTACTGCCACTCAATTTGTCTTCATGAAGATAAGGGAAGGAAAAAAGAAATGTTCTTAAATAGGTTACATCAGCCCCAATCATCATATGTATTGAATACTGCATATAAAATTCAGAACTGGAATTCTCTCAAAATAATCTTCATAAGGAGAATCCTTGCATCCAAAACAAAAGCATATGTCATGCAGAATTAAATCATCTATTTATGTCATGAATAAGATTGAGAGAATAAAACCAAATGATCAATTAGCACAATAAGTGTGAATGGATTGATTAAAGTTCCTTACAAAAAAAAGAAAAAGGAAAGGCTCTCAGATTTGGAAAAAGAATCCTGCTACAGCAAGCCTAATTAAGAAAATAAATAAAAACAAAGACATAAATAAAAAACATCAGGATTGAGACATGAAATTAAAAGAAGAAAATACTAGGTACACTACTGTGGCAATATATTTGAAACCTATGGGATGAGATCTTACTCTTTTTCTCATAAGAGATAAAACTACCATACTTATTTAGAAGCAAAACATAACTCTGAGAAAGTTACTGCAAAAAGCCAGGAAGGAATGTAATATTGCAAAAGGTAATTAATACAGTTTAATACACAAAAGTATCAGTGTGAATTAGTGAGGAAGAGCTAGATTATTTTTTAATGTGACAAATTACGTGCTCCTATACCAAATAAAGACAACCCAAACATCTTAGGGTGAATAAAAAAACTGTCACTCCCTACTCCAATACAGCTTTGTTACCACCCACCTCACTCATGTTGCTACTATCAAATATATTATACATCTATATATTATAGACCCAATATTACAATTATATATCTTGTTTTATACAATTGCTTTTAAATCTATTAAGAGAAGAAAGGAAAATAAATAACACAATTATATATTCTCTTATATTTACCTACATAATTATCTTTATAGATACTCTTTGTTGTGTGTGTGTGTGTGTGTGTGTGTGGTGTGTGTAGGTCTGGATTCAAATTGTTGTCTGGTACAACTTGCTTTCAGCCAGAATAACTTCCTTTAGTATTTTTTATATGGGTCTGCTAGCAAAAAAATTCTCCAGTTTTAGTGTATCTGAGAATATCTTTATTTTGCCTTCATTTTTGAAACACAGTTTTGCTGAACATGTTTCTTGACATATTTGTTGTTGACAGTTTTTCTTTTCAGCACTTGGAATATGTCATCCCACTGCTATCTGACCTGTATTGTTAATGAGAAGTCGGCTGTTGATATTGTTGAGGTTCCACTGTATTTGATGAGGTGATTTTCTCGTCTTTCACGATTTTCTTTTTGTCTTTGTCTTTCAGCATTTCTACTAGAATGTGTCTGAGTGTGGATCGCTATATGTTTATCCTACTTGGAGCTTGCTGAGCTGTTTGGATGTGATTAATAATTTTCACCAAGGTTGAGAAGTTTTCCATCGTTATTTCTTTGAATATTTTTTCTGCTCCTTTTTTTCTTTCCTTCCCTTTTGTAGTCCCATTGCATATGCTGGCTCACTTAATGGTGTCTCATATTTTTCTGAAGCACTATTAATTTTTCTTCATTCTTTTTTCTATTTGTTCTTTAGACTGTATAATCTTTTTTTTTTTATAAATTTATTTATTTATTTATTTATTTATTTATTTATGGCTGTGTTGGGTCCTCGTTTCTGCGCGAGGGACTTCTCCAGTTGCGGCGAGCGGGGGCCACTCTTCATCACGGTGCGCGGGCCTCTCACTCACTGTCGCGGCCTCTCCCGTTGCGGAGCACAGGCTCCAGACGCGCAGGCTCAGTAGTTGTGGCTCACAGGCCTAGTTGCTCCGCGGCATGTGGGATCCTCCCAGACCAGGGCTCGAACCCGTGTCTCCTGCATTGGCAGGCAGATTCTCAAACACTGCACCACCAGGGAAGCCCTAGACTGTATAATCTTTAACAATCTGTCTTCAAGTTCACTGATTCTTCCTTCTGTTAGTTCAAAGTTACTATTGAGCCCCTCTACTGAATTTTTCATGTCAGTCATTGTACTTTTCAACCCCAGTATTTCCACTTGTTTCTATAATTTCTATCTCTTAATTGATATTCTCTATTTTGTGAGACACAGTAACCATACCTTCCTTTTGTTATTTACACATGGTTTCTTTTAGTTCTCTGAACACCATTTATAATAGCTATTTAAAGTTTTTGTCTGCTAAGCCTAACATCTGGACCCCCTCAAAGGCAGTTTGTGTTGTCTGCTTATTCTTCCTGTTTTCATGGATCATACATATCTGTTTCTTTGAACGTCTAGTATTTTGTTGTTGTTGTTGAAAATGGACATTTTAGGTAATATATTGGAGCAACTCTAGATAATTATTCCCTCTCCTTCCTGGGGCTTGTTGTTATTGTTTGCTTGTTTGGTTGTTTATTTGCTTAGTGACTTGGCTGGGCTAATTCAGTAAAGTCTCTTTCCCTCTCGGTGTGCAGCCTTGGATGTTGCTCCTCAGAGGGTACAGCCTTGAGCATGTGAACAGTCTCCTCAATCACCAGGGATGACTGTGGTTTTAGTCAAGTTCTCTTTACCTGTCACTTTTCCTGATCTCTCCACTAAGTTTCTGGCTGGTGTGACTCTATTGGTATCATACACAGCTGTTACCTTCCACTAACTGCTGGCTGACAGTTCTATTGTTTTGATAATACTCTTGGGCATAAATTGCTCCACAGATTAATCTAAATAATTTCAGGTCACTCTGCAGAGTCAAGGTTGGCCAGCCTTTAAGTTTTGCTCTGACCCCAGGAAGACTCTTTTTAGCTATCTCTTTCCTTTGTTAAACTTTTAGCCGGTGCACTGTTTTGTTTGTTGTTAGTAGTATCACAGAGTGACCAGCTTCCCCTTAATTGTTCACCACCAGGATCTCCATTGTTTTAAAACACCCTTAGCCATGAACTTCAAATGTTCTTTTCCAAATAGTCAGTCCCTACAGGGAGAGGTGCAGAGCTCTCTGTTATTAAGGGCTGGCTCTCTCTTACAAGCTGAATCTTTGTACTTCAGTACTAGAGCTGGGGTTGGGAATAGCAAGCAGCTTCTCCCTGAAAGACTCTCCTGGATCTAAGAGTGAGGATCTGGACAGAGATGGCAGCCCCTTGTCTTCAAGGCTTGTCTCTTCTGGTGTGAAGCTTATTCCCTGTGAGCAAGCCAGGATGCGGCGAGCAGGGTCCATCTGGGGTAGAGCTTCCCTATGACTAGAAGATGAGAGGAAGGCCCAGTCCTTTTAGCTGTGCTTGCCTAGCACAGAGGTTCTGCAACACAGAGATGAAGGAGATGAGAGATGCTGATCTCCTGCCCCTCTTGGGGTGAACCTGTCACCCTAGATTGGGAGGTAGAGAAGCAGGTGCCCATGGTTCTTGGACACATTTGCCCAGAGTAAAGCTTCTATCATTTTGATCTGGGGCAGCAGGGTAGGAGGGGAGGAGAGAAATGAGGGGAGTATATTGTGGCTCAAACACAACAGACTCTCACTGTTCTTAATTAGATTTAGTAGATTTTTTTGAATATGTTTCTCCATTTGCTGTCTGCCCTTAGGACAATTTCTAAAGATTTTAAACTATTATTTTTTAAAATGTTCACCAGTTAAATGTGTTTCACTGGGAAAAGAGTCTACCATGTTCCTCACAAGGCCACTCTAGAACTCCCATCTCAGTATTAGATGTATTTTACCTGAGTATTTTATCTTACAAATTATATCAACTACAGTGAACCCTTGAAGAACACAGGTTTGAACCGCGTGTATCCACTTACACATGAATTTTTTCATTAAATACGTACTACAGTACTACGTGACTCTATGGGGCTGGTTGAATCTGGGGACATGGAACCGCATACATGGAGGGCCAACTGTAAAGTTATAGGCAGATTTGACTGTACAGACAGTTGGCACCCCTAACCCCTGCATTGTTCAAGGGTCAACTGTATTTTAAAACTTTATATGAGACACACAAGATTAGAAAATTTAAATGATAAAGAGGAGAGGTTTGAAATAACTAAGGAGGAGAGGGCATCAAACTGATATGACAGTGTTAGTAAAACTGAATACTAGTCTCACTACTCTGAGCTTCTTGGTATTCGAAGCATAGTATTAACAGCTATCACTTATTCAGTGGCGGGAATGTATCAGGTGCTTTTCATACATTATGTTGAACTCTCATGGTCAGTAGTATAATTTATGACTTACAAATGAGAAAACTGACCCTCAA
The DNA here is from genome assembly GCF_028564815.1 of Eubalaena glacialis. Classification (NCBI taxonomy): domain Eukaryota; kingdom Metazoa; phylum Chordata; class Mammalia; order Artiodactyla; family Balaenidae; genus Eubalaena; species Eubalaena glacialis. The sequence goes on along the minus strand of NC_083722.1, from coordinate 31,224,808 downwards.
GGACACATAGAAAGAAAGCAGAGAACTGGGATTAATAGGAATTTAGGTCTGTTTTGCTCCAAGTCTGTATTCTTTATGCTCTCCATAAAGGGAAGCATTTAAATTCATTTGGAGTTAAATTCTATGAGAACTGCAGGAATATTAAATAGACAACACTGATTAGACATTTGATCAGAATTTTTTTTGGCATCGTCATTACACTTGCTGACTTACTGAGGATCAATGAAAGTAACTGGTTCTCTTTCAAATTTAGTTAACTCTTCAGTTGGTTTTGAGCAATTTTCTGGAATTCTTCTGAATACAGTAGAGTTTGTTTAGCTACTTTATCAGTGTATCTACTAGCAAAGGATACTACAATGCAGTGACTATATTCAATACAAAATAGATGAATTACTTCAAAAATACAACATATTTATTTTGATTAATAAGTATTATTTAATAATTATACATTTTCAGCTTATCACTGTCTGATTTTGCAACATAAATATTTTCTTTAAATATCCTAAAATGGGGAATTGAGTTGGAAAATCAGCTAAGGAAAATTTCCCACTCTGTGTCAGACTTTTTGTTAGATTTCAAACAGCACAGAAATAACACATTAAAATGAGGTGACTTTACATTATAAAACATATCAGATAATTTCTATAATAAATTAACAAAAAACCATACATGCCAATTTCAAAGATATAATAGTTCTAGCTCCCTCCATTCAGGACAGAAAAATTATGCTTGCTAAAATCAATTATGTTTTAAATCAACACAATTTTCTTAGTTTCATGATATTCTGGTATAAAGCAGGTCATTTTATTAAAAAAAGAATTAAAATACCAGATTACTCTGAAGTCACATAATTGGAAAATACAAGATTTAACTGCCAACTATATAAATATTTGGACAGTTTCTAAACTACATTATTTAACAGAAGTACGTATATTCTACTGTGATGGGAATATCTACATTGACATTGTATAAATGTGTCATCAGCATACATGTGTTATATTGGTTTTCATTTAGTGCTTTAAGTTACCTTCCAGAAGATCATCCTCGTCGATGCCTTTGACAATCTTTGATTTGTAGTCTCGGAAAAACATGTATTTTAGCAGTCTTCTAAGTTTTTTCTATTAAAAATATGAAATAAGTAAATAAAAAACCTTACACATACATTCGCTTTACTGATTAAAGACTATTGTGATAACTAAATTTAATAACGTGTACCCCAGGATCACTGCAGGGGGGGGTATAGCAATTCTCAGCATAGTACTGTGAATACAAAATTTAGTCATCAAATTAAACATAAAAGCTACAACACTAGCATTTTTAAAAGCACTTTTCATTTGCAAGTATCCAGATACTCCAGAATCACAATGATTTTTGTTTTTTTGGTTTTTTTGGTTAAATTCCTTCTGAAGATTGTGATAAACTCTACACACTATGCTGAAAATACTGACTTTATGGAATTTTGTACACATTCAGAACCAAATTTTATTTTTTAAAATGATTTACAAACAGCTAGACAAGGAGTTTGTAACAACTGCTTTAAAAAGCCAAGCACTCTCCTTTTTATTGTTTTTTTATTCTCTGAGAAGCTTTTATTTAGAAGAGTTGGTTTATGTTTTATATTTCTGGAAAACATTCTGTAATCTGAGAAACATATTTTTATGAAACTCAAAGCTGATGAATGATAGTTGAGTCTTAATGATGGCTTTCTTTAGGTTTATTAGAAGACTATAATACTGTTTAACTTTAAAAGTAACTGATAATACTTTGTCATCTGTTGTATGCTTACACTTAGAATGGATTATTACTGGTTCCTGATCTTCATGTTTAAGATTCCTAATGACAGCTGAAATAAATTGTATTTTACAAAGCTCTTTTACATGCATTCTATTTGAAATTTTCAATAGCCCTGAGATACAGACAAATATAATCATCTCCTTTTTATATATAGGGAAACTGAGGTTAAAGATAGTCTCACAACTGGAGCTTATAGCAGGACCAGAAGTAGAACATGACTTCTGAACCCCAGTTTCCTTATTTACAAAGTAAGTAAAGTACTTACCTTAGAGGACTATTGTGAGGAATAAATGAGAAAATGAGTGAAGCTGCCTAGTGCAGTATGTAAAACATAGTAGGCAGTCAATGACTTCTGCTTGAATATAAACCAGAATTATTAAGAGAAAAAACATATACCTGTATATAGGTGTTTGCTATCCTTTTTTTCTCTTTCCTCTGATTCCTGAAAATTCAGTACTTTAGATTTTATTTTGTCTCATATTACAGTCATGTAAACTACTTTAAATTCTGTTTGGAACGCACCAGCATATAAATAAAATTATTATTTTGAGGAGAAAGATGAGAATACTGGCAACTATCATATTACAGCTCGGCTCTTGGTTGCTAAAAAGGTTCTGATTAACAGTCCTTCTAGACAATAGAAGGGTTTTGACAATCAGTGTGTATTCCTGAAGTTTCCATAGGATTTAAAACTTTGACTTCCCCGAAAGGCAGGAAAAAGTGTCAATGTGGACTATTTTTTGTGCTGGCTTGTTTACCTCTGTCGATGAAAAAGAAAAACTGACTGGACATATTCTGTAAAGTACTGATGCGAACTCCACTGCCCTCCAGCTGCCTTCGTAAAGGATCTTGGCTCAAGGTCCCTGCTCCTGCCAACGGCACCTTCAGGCTCTTTCCTCACAGCACCACTGCTATATGGTGCCTACTTCTCCGTCTTCCTAATGAAGTCACTAAATCCTGAACATTCTTACTCTTCACCATCTCTCTGAATTCTTCCTTCCCATCCACTTTCAGAGCCATCATACTAATCACAGTTTGCCTTGATTACTGAGCCTGCATCCTGGTTAGTTCCATTCTACATATAGCTGCATATAGCTGCATGCGTCTCACCCTAGGCAGAAACCGCCACTTCAACAAATCCTACAGCCTCTCCAATCTAATCACACAACCTTAAAATGCTGTGAGTCTCAAAACGCTTCTTCAACTAAATCATACAGATTTCCTAAACCAGATTATAGCTTCTTGATAGTGAAGACATTTCTTTTCTCTTTATAGTCCTCATACCATATAAGAGTTAATGAACTAAAAATTTATAAAATTTAATGGTAGACTGGTCAAGGTGCAGTTTGTAGATCTCTGAATCCCACTGCAGAAGGAAGAGAAGTTTAGTCATCCAAGTTTAGTCAATCTTCAGTCAGTCAGAAGGAAAGGTTTCACAGATATAAAGTAACTGGGTATCACAGAAAGGATGTTAACCAGGATATCCAGAAGGTCAGATGGGATGATGCCTTCTGATAAAAACCAGAGCCACACACATACAAAAATGGGTAAATGTAATTAAAATGCCAGGGGAAAACAATGGAGAAATGAAAGATGGAACATTAGGAACTAAGCACTGCATGCTCACTTGGGTTAGAGTCTACCATAACATGCTGTGGTTATTCAGTTAGTTTTTCCACATGTAACTTTTAGATGAAAATTTTATTAAAAACATGCAAAATGTCACAAAATATTTTCAAACTAGCTACTCTTGGAAGATAGTTATGACACAATTGTACATGTAAATACCAGCATAAATATTTTAATGCCAGAGTTTAAAGAGTAAGAAAGATAGATCTTTAACTATTAAAAAACCTAGATATTATGGTATACATTTATCTTATACAATATTCATCTTGATTGATTTGCTTTTTTCCTTTTAACCAGTGTCACAGAAAAAACTTTGTATTTCAAGTGAAAAAAACTATTCTATGAAAGCCTGTATAAAATTAGAAGAAAAATAAATATGCCACTTAGTTATATCCCAGTTACCAGAACAAAGCACCTGGTCAATATCTAGTGAACATTATGTAGCAATGAAAATGTCTAAATATATATTTAAGGATAAGTGAGAATTAGTTGTCAGCACACTTTTACATAAGTGCCCTTGTCCATGTAAAAATAAAAAATAAATTCTTTTGTAGTAAACCATTTTGTTGTGCAAACTATGAGGACTCAAATATCAGTTCAACGGTTATGATTCCAATGTGAAAGCTAGAAAACAAGGGTAGCTTCCTTACATAAGTGTAATTAATCACCAAGCTTGGCATTTCAATACGATGAAATTATTTTATATTACCTTATCTTTGCGTATCAAAAATAGAAGATCTTCAGCAGAGATTACCCTTGCTCCCCGAAGCTGAGAAACTTCAGCAGCTTGCTGTAACTAACAACAAAGGAAATTTTTCTCAATAATCTAAATTAAATATACTACAGTCAAGATGTCTCAAGAGAGATAAACATTCTAAGAGTTAAAAACCTTTGGGAATAATCCAGCAATCACAGTACTGCTTTTAAAAGCAAAATGTCTTATGTTTTAAGGTATAAAAAAATGCAATTAAATTAACTTATACGCCCACCTGTAACTGATACAATAAAGAGAAATCCTTGACTTCTTTCATGCAAAAGAAAAATCATATGCAGCTTCCAGAAATGCATTAATGCACCTGAAAATAATTTTATGAAATTTTATCCTCATATCCATGTGAGCAATGGTTTCGCTCAGTATCACTAGTTGAATAAGTATATTATTAATCTGAGCTCCCATGCTGGTATGATTTGAAATAGGCCCATTCAGAACTTTAAAAGATCAACAAAAACAGTAGCTGTTTCTAATATCCAAAGGAAAAAAAATAGTTTTAGTTTTGGCAAGTCTTCAGTGGGCAAAGGATTCAGTCCATAAATCATAATACTGGACTGCATTAATTTCTTTCCACACTAATCACATACACACAAAAAGTTAACTGTATCTGGAATGCACAACACAAAACATACTGCATGAAAAGTTAGATTCCCCCTGAAATGTTCATCTGGGCGCTTATATCTACAAAGTTGAGAGTTTTCTGGGATTCAGAAGTCCTAGAAACACAATCTTACTTGAAAATGACCTGGAAAATAAAAGAATGTGAAAAATGATAGTTCTATTTTTTGGCACAGGCAAAATCAGTTTCTTATTTTGATTAGTTAGAAGGAACATAAAATACATCCAGCTGAAAAAAATAAAGATGCTGGAGAAAACACTACAAAAATGTGCCTGTAACTTCTTCCAAATTTGATCAAACCATGGTGATTGCACCAAACCAACTCTATCCAATATTATAAAAATATTTACATATAAAAGCTGTTCCTGAATGCATCTTTCTTTGAAAGGAATAAATCTAACACATATTCCTAAGAACTAATCTTTAAAAAATGACACACTGTTATCTTAACAAGTATAAGAAATCAAATAGTGCATTTGTACTAAAGAAATTCTGAATGGTCAAGAGATTTTGCTAAGTAAGCTTCAAACCTTGTCTAAATACACAGACTACAAAATAGACTATAAACTCCCTATGTGTCAGCCTTACCACTGAATTTCCTGGATACTGGTGGTTGGTATATAAACATAATTCTACCTAAATATAGAAATTTAAATTTAACTGTGAACCATTTAAAAAGAAATCTTGGGGGAAAGGTTTTTAAAAAGATGATATATCTACCCAGAAAGAAACTAAGTTTTCAGTGGGAAAAATGTGAACATATTTTTATAAAAACTGGAAGAATGTCAGGGGAATATGTGTACATGTGTTTTTTCAAACAAAAACATTTCTATGACAGAATAAAATACACATAATCAATGTGGAGAAGAATATGGGCTCAGTATCCATTTGTCTGGACACAGAGAACCAGGAGGCCGCACTGTCAAGTAACTTTTTATTTTCTTAAATGGAGGATGGTGATGATTTGAAAACTCTAAAATACTATACAGATATAAGTAATTTTACTCATGTTAAGAAAGGACCAGGATAAGTATACCTCCCTAAATTGTCTTCCCAATAAATCAACTGTTTATCCACAATACATGTAAATAATCTGTATTTATAACACTCTCCAAAATGTCAGTGTATAAACACATTCAGTAGGGAAAAAAAAGAAGAAAATGGAAAATAAACACATAGAAGAGTTAGCCATTTTAAAACACCTTTTCGAAACCAGTACACAACTATGGTAGAGATCTGGAATTTATGTCACAGTTATGTTGTCATAATTAGCAGGAAAACTTTATCTTTAGCTTTCATCTACCTTATTTACTAATTTCCCTCACCCAACCTAGTACCCTCACTAGCACTGGCACTGCTGGCACCCTCCAGTATGCCTTGGACTCCCATGCAGTGAGTCCTCAGGGCTGAAAGTTATCATTGCGTTACTGCACCGCAAGCCCATCTGGCCCCGACGTGTCCCACACTCCAAAATCACCTCCTCCACACTCTCACCTCTTTTCTACAAAGTGAGGAGGGCAAGCTTCTTAACTAATTACAATGATCACACTGAAGTGTGTATTGCCCACTGGCTAACTTCTAGAACTTTTGTCTACAATTACCAAAAAGACTAAAGAAACTTCTCTTTAACAACGTAAGCTTAAAAAGCAAGTTAGCAGCCTGGCAGTCCAGTTCCACAGGAGGCTGAGCTCAGGACCGGTGCACTCAGCGTGAAAACAATACTAGAACCAGGAAACCAGAATCAAGAAATATTTCTAATACCTTCAGTGTTCAAAAAAAAAAAAGTTGATTCTATCAATATATTGTAAGAAACCCCTCAATTTTTTTAATCCCTGAAAATAAATGGAAGTTGTACTTCATTATTCACTGCAACAAGTATTTCTGGCAGTAACTAAAATGACATGAAATGATAGTACATTTTATGATTTTTTTATTACAATTAAAGTAGTATACATTTAATTGCATTTATAAAATATGCAAGAATTGACAGAGCAGAGGAATCCTTTAAGACCAATTATTGGTTGAATGGGTATACAAATTTTTTTAACTATATGGATAAAGGTATGGTGATAGTAACTTTATGGATTTATTTGTAACTTAGTAAAATATTTTGCTAAAAGCATTATTCTACAAAAGGAACTCTTACAGCATTTATTTGTTTCTGATAAATATTATTTCTATTTTTCAAAGTAAATTAAAAATAATATTATACTTGTAACAACTGTTTCAAAGAAAATAATTTCCCCTAGCATATTAACACTCATCATGTTTGCATTTTAAATACTTTATGATACTTTATTTGCAGGTTGAGCATAAAAGGTACACTTTAAACTTTACATCTTTGAGACCACAAATAAATCTCTTCTCAATTTCTCATTTCTATCAATGACACTAACAATCGAACAATTTTTTTTTCTCTATTTTATTTTCACCAACTTCTGTTGATTTTGTTGTTTTAATTGGCTCAGGGTCTTGAATTTGCTCTCTACTTCCACAGTATTCATCTGAATGTAGGCCTCTGGGGCTTTTTGCTTACTGCTTTCTAAATTTCAATGTCTCCAATGTCTCCTATATTAAGTGTTAACATGATCTTCTTCAAATATAATGTCCACAATTCTTGTTCCAGGATCTATGATAATTCAGTGTTACTGACTTCAGTGCGGTCTTTAAAGACTGACTGACTGACAGATTTTTTTCCGTATACCTTCATTCTCTTCATTATATTTCTTGTTTTTCTGTCATTATTCTACATTTAAGCTCCAATAATTTCAGTTCTATCTTAAGCCTTTGTGTACTTGTGACAGTTAATTTTATATGTCAACTTGACTGGATTACAGGGTGCCCAGACATTTGGTCAAATGTTAATTCTGAGTGTGATTGTGAAGGTATTTCTGGATGAGATTAAGATTTGAATCCCTAGGCTGAGTAAAGTAGATTGCCACTCCCCACCACCAGCCCCTGCTAATGTTAGTGGGCCTCAACCAATCAGTTGAAGAGGTGAATGGAACAAAAAGGCTGAATAAGAGGGAAGTCCGTCTGCCTGACTGCCTTGAACTGGGACATAGACCTTTCTAGCCTTTTGACTTGGACTAAACCATCTCTTGGTTCTCAGGTTTTTGGATTTGGGCTCGAACTACATTCTGTCTCTCCTGAGTCTCTGGCATGCCAACTACAGAACTTGGGATTCTCAGCCTCCAAAGCCATGCGAGCCAATTCCTTATAATAAATCTATCTATCTGTGTACACATACACACACACACACACGTATCCTATTGGTTCTGTTTTTCTGGAGACTCCTAATATAGTACTATACTCGAATTATGAGAAATTCTTGATTCTTTATGGGATGCAGCACTTTCTCCTTTAAAACACAGACTTCAAAATAATTTTCCAAAAAAATAAGAGATCTATGATTATCGTCATACAATAGTGTTTATTACCTAACCTAGGCATGGAACTTACATGCTCAGTTTACAGTATCTTAATTGTACTTGTGAACAAGTTTCTTCTTTATCTTCCTCAACCAGATAGTTACCTAATGCTCTCACCTCCCAACTTCCTTCTGAATAATATCTCTAGGTCCAGGACCGCCATTCCCCCAACAGGCAGTTTATAAATGTTGGGTAAATGTTGGCAATCCATTTCCCCTTGACTGTTTTCAGTTTTCCCATCTATAATATAAATAAATTGAGCTAGATGAAGTCAATAACCCCCGCAATTGGCTGGGGCCCATGTAAATTCAGCAGAAAGATTTCTCTAAAGTTCTAAAAAGTTTCAAAAGTACAGCAAAATCAATTCAATGATTTCACAATCATTAGCATCCTGAAGGTGTTTCATTTTAACTACACTTCTATTGCACCTCTTTCTTTTGGATTCTGGCTAAATCTCTGGATCCTTCCTTTCTGAGAATAAATAGTAAACGAATACATAGTACATATAGGAATTGTTAAAAGCTACGTGATGAAGAGGTAAAATCTTAGGGTAGGTTATCACTTGGCCTAAGGTTTATTTGTCTTTCTATCCATTTGTCTATCACACACTAGTTATCGGGCCAGATACGAGGTTAGGCTAGGAAAGAACAGCTCTGCTTGCAACCATATTTGTCAGCCACGGATAACCTCAAAGATCCTCTCTGAATCCTCCATGTTGTGACTGAAAGAACTAAGAGATAGGAAATCTGGACTCCAGTTCTGGCCACTAAGTAACTACATAACTTCAGATACTTCAAATAACTTCCCTAGATTTGTAGGTTTATGTATTCTTTTTCATTTGAAATGGATAAGCAATGATTTTAACAACTAGAAGGAGAGTTAATAAAAAATCTTAGTAGTAATAATTTATTAAGTACCTAATTTGTTCTTAGGCAGTACAGGAACTGTGCTATGTGCATTATAAATATTTAATTCTAATTTTAAAATTATTATCTAAGTTAAAATGTATATAATATTAAAAGTCAAATAATACTCTAAGTTTTATAATGACAGAAATACCTAGCCATACTTCTTTCCAATCTGTAATTCTACTTCCGAAGGAAAATACTTTCAACTTTTCTAGCTTGTTCTTCTGTTATTTACCTCCACATGTGAAATATGCTTACAAGGCTGTTTTATTTTTCAGCTTTAAATACTATCGATTGACTTTTTACTAAGGAAGATGAAGATTTAGTGTTCACAGATGTCTCATATTTACCATCTCCTTCCTCCCCTCTTGATATTATTTTAAAAATGTAATTTTTTGTTAAATTAATATCTAGTGTTTATATTATTATGACTGCATAAACACTGTTACAGCTTGGCCACCATGATCAAATTTCTTTTTATAAATTAAAAAAAATTTTTTTGTAGTTCCAAATTTCCTTTTCTTTTTTTGCTTAATTTATTGTGAATCTAACACTATTTCATCTACATTATTTAAAAGATTTGAAACATGTAAGGATTTCTTTCAATTTCATTGTTTTTTGTTTTTCCTCAGAGACTCATCCGGAGTCTGCCAGGCTCTCTTCAACAATTACATTTTGGATTTTTGTTTTCTTGATCCCATTTTGTTCTTAATTTACTTCCTTTATTTTGGTAGAGCACATTCCCTGGAGGTTTCTCTTTTTTGTTTTCGAGCATAGCTACAATAGCTGCTTTATAAAATCCCTGTCTGCTATTTCAATACCTGGGTCATCTTAGAGTCAGTCACCATTTTGTCTTTTCTCTTGGCTATGAGTCATGCTTCCCTGTTACTTCATATTTTAAGGATAATCTGTGGTTTATCTGAGATATTATAAACGATACATTGTAAGGACTCTGGATTCTGCTATGCTCCTCTGAAGAATACTGATCAATTTTTTTAAACAGGCAGATAAGTAAAATGAATTCAAACTGCAGTATCTATCTCCTTCCTCCAGTGGTGGGCTGCAGCTGAAAAATACCTCTGATAGGTTCCTGAGAAAGGGTGCATGGAAAATAAAGTTTTAAAGATCCTGTATGTCTGAAAATTCATTTATGCCACCCTTATATTCAATTTATAATCTACCTAGATATAGGATTTGAGATTAAAAATCATTTTCCTTCAGAAATTTAAACACATTGCTCCATTGTCTTCCAGCTTAAAATGTTGCTGTTGAGAAGTCAGGTGTCTTTTTTTTTTTGATTCCTAAGCCTTTAGGTGACTTCCCCTGCACCGCCCCCCCCTCCCCCCCCGCCAATGAGAAACTTTTACTACTGTTCTCTTTATACCTGAAATTTTAAAATTTCACAGTGCTATGTCTTGGTGAGGCTCTTTCTTCATACATTTTCCTGGTACTCACACGGATACTGTAACCTATATATTCTTGTCCTGCAAGTCTGGGAAATTTTCTGGGATTACTCTGAAAATTTCCTTCCTTCTGTTTTCTGGATTTTTTTCAGAATATCTACTAATCAAATGCCAGTGGTCTTTGTGCCTGGGATCTCTAATACCGGAGTTCTTTCTATTCAACCTCTCCAGAGGTAAACCTACATTGTTTTGTCAGAATGGCAAAGAGGCAGTTGACTGCCTATGTGGTTGTGATAGGGCACTGGAATAAAACTGCTCCTTTACTTTCTACCAGTGCTCCTGTTTCTTCAGAGGTATCTTGAATGCTGATTTTTTTCTAGGTTCCAAGGTTTCATTTTTCTCAAATCTGTTAAACCTTTAAGCATTTCTATCCACTTTTAAACTTCCATGATTATTTGATATGTCTCATCTGCTATTTAATCTCCCATTTTCTTGATCTTCATAGATTTATGCTTTTAAAAATTATTTTGCTGTCATTTAGTAGGGTTTTGAGAAGGTTTGGAGATAAGCAATGTATCACCTATGTTTAAACAGAAGCTGTTGCTTCTTTTTGTGTGCTGACATTTACTGAATGTACTATCCTACGCTTCCTGCCTTCTATATATCATCTCATTTAACCCTCACAACAAACCTATGAGAGATGTCCAGGTACACAAAACTGGTACTAATTAATAAATGCTTAACATCAAGCCATTCATCTTTCTCTCCAAGATTAATTTCTTATTCAGAATACAGGAAGGTATGTAAGGCTTAATGAAGTTTTACATTGCATAGAAAATCTACCCACAAAAACATTTATTTGCCTTTCAAAACATTTTCATTGCTGGCAAATAAATGGTTGCCAAAAAAGAAGGTTTGGATCAAAACATTCAAGTCAGTTGCTTCATGCAGACACAGCTTAAGGATTGAGAACTCAGCAAATGTTTGAAAGGAAAGGGATTTGTAACTAAATACAGTCAACATTCCGAATACTATAAATGTAAGATATTTGACTTAGTCTTTTCCTATCATATGATCTCCTTATTCTTTTTGGTGACTAGTCTTCCACTGTCTTAGACATTTGAAACATAAACAAGTATATAAATTGATAAAAGATGTGCCTAACTTTTTAGAATTCCATTTTAATTCTTCTTTTTAGAATAGTAAGTCAAACACAGTTAGTCAAGTTTTTAAAAATATGATAAGGCTATAATTATCAGTATCTCATGACTCAAATAATTCATATTTATTTATATATGCATTTTAAAGAATGACCAAGACACAATCAATATAAGCCTGCAATGCTTAAAAAATGTCCAATGAGAACAGCAACCCTGACAAGAAACTAATTCTTTGGTTATTCTTATTTAAATGTGAAAGTGGGAGAACAACAACCATCTGAAAGTTTTCTTTTAAACTATTTTGCATATAAGTTATTCATAAGCAATTTTCAAGTCTAAACACATCAGGTTTTGAAAGCAAAAGGATATTTTGAAAATTTTTTAAGGTTGAAATTAAAATAATAAACTAGACTATAATTTAAATATTATACTATACCTTAAATACTATACTATACTATAATTTAAATATTATGCTATTAACTATAGTTAATACTATTTAAAATTTATTTATTATTTAACTATTAAAACTAAACTACTACTTAACTATTTAAACTAAAATACAATTAAAATTGTACACAGATGGTAGCAGATCTTCAATTTGTTCAATGTTATATACAGCTATCTTTCCGTTAGTCAATAACTGAAAAACGGTAGCGTTTACATGTACAAATATGTACATTTGCATTTCTTAAAATTTTAGAAGCATAATTTCTGGTAGCCTACAAAATGTATACTTTCTTTATCTACAATTAATAATGTCTCTTTTTTTTCTCTGCTTATTTCTTGGCATCTTTGTGCCTCCCTCCATGTTCCCTTCTGTTCACACTTTTAAAAAGGCATCTACCAAAAGAACTGTAGCCATAACTTATTTCTCCAAAGGACAAAAAAATAACAAAGATTCAGTTAATTACTTTTCTTCAGAATGCTACCTAATTTTTCACATGATAACCTGGTTTCATTTCACCCTAGAGTGTTTAGGAATAAACACAGGTCTTGTCCTAAATCTTCATGTTTAGATCAGGGTATTAAAAGCACTGAATTACACCAGACCACACACAGACCAATGTAATGACTGGAAAAATTACCAAATGGAAAGAATAATGTTAAAGAATAATCATGAGGAATGAGGAAAACTGATATCTCTGTTACTATCACCCTTATTTTGACAAAAGCAATTTTATAATTTTGTCTTTTTGTTGAGAAAATACATGGATAAAGTGCCAACTTTAGAATTTTAGCACTGCACCCATGCTGGGTCTCAGAACCTCATACATGCACAAGGAGGGCAAGGGTCTGCTATGAAACTCAGTTAAAGTTTGGTTTTCTCTGTCAGTACTGTGTATCCTGAAGAGAGTTCCAGAGAATTTAGATTATTGCCTCCATTTTAAGATCTAACTAACTCAACAGATTATCTCCATGTAAGGCACTATACAAATTGATTTCACAAGTAGTTTAATAAAGAAGCTTTAAAAAAGCATTACTTTAAAAAAGTTTCCAAAACCATCTTAACTTCTTTCCTCTCATAAAATTTTTTAAAATGCCTACGGTTTGATGTTTAAGGGAGATTATATCATGCGGCATATAGTAAGCCCTGAATAAAGGCTATCTACATTTATTTAGAAATGAGAAATTAAATTTCAGGGTCATCATAAAAAAGTTTATAACTTCTAGGCTACTACTGGACTATTACTTAGCATTTATGATTTTACCATAAACAAATTTAGAATGTAAATAATTTGTGTGGATAAGTTATATGTATGTGTATATATATGTATATATATACACACACACACATATTATTTGTATGTATATACACACTCATATACACATGTGTATATATCACTAGAACCATTTTCTTACAAGTTTTAAGAAAGTAACTCTACCTAAATTTAACGGGGAAAACTATATGGACTTCTTTTGATAGAGAACTAATAGCTTCTCTAATAAATTCTCTTGTGGAATCAACTCACCATGAAGTACAATGCATGTGTTCGTGTGCATACATTTTTGAAGCTATACTTTTGAACAGAATAGCTGATCTTTCTGATCCTCAAGTTCTTCAAGTGGGAACTGAACAGATGTGAACAATGAAAAGCCTTTTGGCTTTTCCTTTCTGATTCTAGTATTTAAACCTAGGTGTACTTTACTTTTGGCTCCATAATTAAGCACTTGCATCAATGAGAGAAGAAATAAAAAAGAAGAATGCAAGGAAAAATAGTACAACTTGGTGAGAGGCAGATGGGAGTCAATTTTCAAAGGAAAATCCTCTTAGTTATACCAGTGGAAATGGCAACCAATCCAACTATCTGTATGAGTGTGGCACAGGTGATAAGTTAACTATTCCAGTATCCTAGCCAATAGTTCCAGATACATTTGAAAGCCAAAGACAGTTGCAAAATGGGATTAAAGCAATGCAGTTACTAATGCATAGAAGAGACTGATCTCTATCCATTTCCACTGTGCCCTATGCTTTTATCATATGATGAGCAGAGGTAATTTGTACATACTTCCCCCTTAGTCTGTCAGAGAAAGTAGCCCTTATTCAAATTTTGTATCCAAACACTGCTTACATAGGCAAACCAATCAATGTTGTATATAGTATTTATCAAATTAGCTGTAGTATATGTAAAACTAAATGAGAATCAGGTTTCCGAGGCTCAGACGTCAGTCCCATATTCCACTCAAGAATTAAAAAGGTTATTTATTAAAATGGGCTCACGAAGGTGATATAGTACAGATCTTGTTACACTCATAGGTCACCGTGAAGATGAGATGAAATGATGTAGGGCAGGCACTTGGAGAGCTACCAAGCACTCTGCCAGCATAAGATACTGCGTGGAGATGAATAAGGTGGAATAGCAGTCGACGTAAGAAAAGAAAAAAAATTTACCGATAATTTGGTAGGCAGAGAAAATTTTAGATTTGCTATTAAAACCCAAAACAGGATATTCTGAAAAGATTCATTCACATCAGACATAAAAGGGTACAACTTTCCAACAATATTCATACAGTCACATCCTAAGAAAGCAGACAGCATAGAGAAGATAGAACCCTATGTCCTTCAAAAATGCAAGGTGGATACGACCCAGCAATCCCACTACTGGGCATATACCCTGAGAAAACCGTAATTCAAAAAGAGTCATGTACCACAATGTTCACTGCAGATCTATTTACAATAGCCAGGACATGGAAGCAACCTAAGTGTCCATCGACAGATGAATAGATAAAGAAGATGTGGCACATATATATAATGGAATATTACTCAGCCATAAAAAGAAACGAAATTGAGTTATTCGTAGTGAGGTGGATGGACCTTGAGTCTGTCATACATAGTGAAGTAAGTCAGAAAGGGAAAAACAAATACCGTATGCTAACACATATATATGGAATCTAAAAAAACAAAAAAAACAAAAAAAAACTGGTTATGAAGAACCTACGGGCAGGACAGGAATAAAGACGCAGACGTAGAGAATGGACTTGAGGACACGGGGAGGGGGAAGGATAAGCTGGGACGAAGTGAGAGAGTGGCATGGACATATATACACTACCAAACGTAAAATAGATAGCTAGTGGGAAGCAGCTGCATAGCACAGGGAGATCAGCTCGGTGCTTTGTGACCATCTAGAGGGGTGGGATAGGGAGGGTGGGAGGGAGACGCAAGAGGGAGGAGATATGGGGATATGTGTATATGTATAGCTGATTCATTTTGTTATAAAGCAGAAACTAACACACCACCGTAGAGCAATTATACTCCAATAAAGACGTTAAAAAAAAAAAAATGCAAGGTAGGTGCCACAGCCTCTGAGATCTCCTCTAACTCAAGCACAGACCTAATCATCCCCTTTCCATTGTGCTTCCTGGGGACCTTGTATGACTTCAGTCAGCTTACTATTATCACCCTATTTTGTAAAGATCTTTTTACGAGATAAAGGCTTCCCTTCCAGAATGCAAACTCTCCATTAAAACGTGTTAGAAAAACGTGAAACGGTAGTTAAGCAATTTGGCAAAAGCCACGTAAAACAAGAAGCGGCATGACTGGCGCGTGGAAACTGGCGCAGGGACTAGAGGGAGAAGGCTGAGGGCCGCTGGTCCTCGTGTGAGCTCTGTGTGAACGTGGCCAGTAAGTAAACATAACTGAGACTGTGCTAGCCGAAACAAACAAACAAACAAATCCAGGAATAATAACAGTTATCTTTTAACATCCTGTAACAGGGATGTTAAAAAGAACAAGTGAGGAAGAAAAAATGAACACAGAAAAGATAATGCCTAAAACATAATTATCTGCCTCCCAAATATTAGTCTTTTATTTCCTTCTGTGGATTTGCAGGGCAGTGATATTACAAAAAGAGAAGCCACGGAAGGGCAGCCTTTCAAACTGTAGTCTTGTAGATGAGGCGAAAATGAAATAAGTAAGCATGGAGGTTAAAAATCTATCACTTTTAATTGAACACTGGCCCTTGGTTTGTTCAATACATATTTATTGAGCACCTAGTATAGGCCAACCACTGGGCTTGGAACTGGTCAGAAGCAAAGCAAGCAAGCAAACAACAAGAAAAAAAAATCAAAACATGGTTCCTAATCTCATAGATTTTATAGACTGTGCTTATTTTTTAGTAAAGATGCATAATAAATAATAGCATACATTACAAAATTTTTATTTAAAATAAGTTAAACAAGTTAATGCTGAAAATCAAAGAATTGGGAAATAAGTACCATAACTTGTATACTGTGTTGAAGAGTACAATCAGCTAACACCTTTGCAAATGTTCCACAAGGAAGCCACACACTACATTAAGGTTATTAATCTGAAAAGAGACCCAAAACATTGCTACAAATTATCTAAAATGCCTAAAAAAAATATCCTGACTCCACTGGAGTTAGTTCAGTTAAGATATCAGCCATGATTAATTTCCAGCCTAAAGGCAAATCAAATTGTGCCTCCTAGTCTCTAATCAGGATTTAGAGAAAACCTCAATTTTTAGAATTTATCTGGCTGAGTCTCAGCTAACGTATGTGTGTCTGGGGCATCTTTGGGGATGACCCACATGGGATCGTTGATAGTTATTTGATGTTTATCAGTCAGGGGCCTGGAAGGAAAAAGCATAGTTAAACCGGGTAGCTGGAGGAAGAGCTGAAACAGAAACTATTTACAAAGATGAGGGGAGGGTTTTGGGAAATTCCAAGGGGTAGTGTGGTATCCTCCTGGATCTAACAACAACAGGAAACCACTGTTAAATTAGGCTTAGAGGGTTAAGGGAAAGGCAGTCGTCCTATGAACCTAGAAGCTGGAAAAGTCACCTGACAGGGACACAAGCAACCTTGGCCTTACATTCATACCACTCTCAGGTCTCCTGCTGGCGTCTCCCACTGGCCACACTGAACCAGAAGTGAGAGGGCAAGCAGATTAAAAGAGATGAGCCTCCCAGGTTACAGAAAAGGAGGAAGGGTGAATAGTGGATCTGGAGGGACAAACATGAGATATCCACTATCACGTGAGTCTTCAGATTTATCAAGGATAACCTTACTAGGGCCACTTTTCCCCCAAACACCTAAAGCAGAATGTTTTTCATCCCATGCCAAAAATATTTCTGTTCAGACAATTTAAATATAGAAATGGGTGGGAGGTGTTCTCCTCCAAATAAACTATGTGATCCAGCAATAGAAATTGTAACTACAGATTTCAATACTTAATTTTAGAAAGGATAGCACCAATACTAAGAGTAACAAGAACATAAACTAGCATTTATTGAATACACTACAAGATGTCTGACATTTTTTACATATTTTAAAAATTGTTAGTTTTTCTAATCTTCACAAAAATCTTACAGGTTAAGCAATATTAGTTTTTTATAGATTTGTTATAGATAAGGAATCAGCAGCTCAGAGCATTTAAATGACTAAGATGGGATTAGACCAAGTCTGTCAGACAATATCTCTGTTTCCACTGTATCCCACAGCTAGTTGACAGCTAACTTTTCCATTTTCCTCATGTAAACTACACTTAATAGTATCCTTATATAAAATAATATTTAAATACATAAAATTCAGTAACTCGACCAGTCAACATGTAGCACTTTCCAGGACTTAGAATTAGCAGTTCAGTATAGATTTAATGGCGTTTTTAAAGTCTCTGGTAAGTTTCTGTAAATATTTTTGTGTAAGCGTGTTTTGTTTTTTGGAGTAGGAAAAGAATTTTTCATATGGCCCATACAGATCTACTCTTAGACACATAGCAATTATTTTAGAAGTCTTAACATTGCTATTTAGACAATTATAACAAAACAGAAACAGACTCACAAATACAGAGGTCAAACTAGTGGTTACCAGAGGGGAGAGTGTTGGGGGGAGGGGCAAAATAGGTGAAGGGGATTAAGTGATACAAACTACTAGACATAAAATTCAAAGTTACAAGAATGTAATGTACAGCACAGGGAATATAGTCAATATTTTATAATAACTTTGTATGGCATATAATCTATAAAAATATCAAATTACTATGTTGTATACCTAAAACTAATAATATAATATTGTAAGTCAACTATACTTCAATAAAATAAAAAACTTTAAACTCAAAGTTACCAGTTGATGTTTCAGATCTGATACTGATTGTGTGACCTCGTGCTAAGTCATTAATGTGTCTTACCTGCAATTTCCCATTTTTAATATGGATGTGATGACATTTGTGTTTCAGGATTGTGTAAGGACCATATTAAATTATATATGCAAAGTGGCTGGTACCATTTCTCATATCAAATTCTCAAGAAATATTCATTCCTACTGTACCTTAGTCATTTTCTTCCCAAAAGGATGTATGTAGGAGTTAATGTGAAAACTACTAGCACAGAACCTGACTAGAAGCTCTTCTCCCTGCCCCCTTATAGGTAAGGGTGGAGGTTGGAAGGGGAATTTTCACCAACTAATTGGATTCAGGTGTCATATACTTATAGATTCTGGTGTTTCACCTGCCCCTATCAATATTTATGACATGTATTTGTTTAAATAATTTTTTTACATATGTATTGCCACAGTCATAGCTATGAATTAGAAACGAAAAACCACCCCAAATGATTTACTTCTGTGATAAAGCCAGTTGGTAAATAAATATAAGTAATTACTATAGATTAAAAAATAATCGTAAGTAGAAAACTCACTTTGCGTTTTTACTTCTCCAACACACTTAACCTAGTATATAGTATAAGTAATTAACTAAGACAAGAAATGAAAAATTAGAGGATTAATCCAGGTCTACCATCCTGAAACAGAAGTCTAGAAGAGAAAAAGGAGGTGAAGAAATAATTCAAGAGAACTTCCCAGAACTGAAGAACATAAGATTCCAAACTGAATCTACTAATTGCTCAACACGATGGATGTAAAAGGGCACACCAAGTCACATTCACTTATTCATTCACAAATTTCTACTGAGAACCAGGCACGATTCTAAGCAATACAACATTGAACAAAATAGACAAAGTCCACACTGTCATGGAGCTTATATTTTAGTGGTCAGGAGACGAATAATAAACAAATTAAGATGTCATAATAATCCCTTTGCCAAAATAAAAAGAGTGAGTAGGATAAGGTGTACTGGAGAGGTGCCTGTGGGTTGTTATTTTATCAGGGTGATCAGAGAAGGACTCATTATTAGTGTAACATTTGAGCAGAAATAAGGGGGTGAGCCACACGGATATCTGGGAGAACTTTCCATGCAGGGGGAACCGGAAGCACAGAGGCTCTGAGACAAGACCATGCATGATCATGCTGGAGGAAGAGAAAGGAGGCTAGTCTGGCTGTGGAGAGGAGAACAGTCAGGGTTAAAATCAGAGAAGCGGCCAAGGGGGAGTGGTGCATGTCATGTAAAACATTCTAGATGTATCATTATGAAATTTCAGAATTCTGAGGACAAACAGTAGATATTAAAAACTTACAGAAGAAAGGAAAAAACGAGGTTACATGTAAAGGTTAAATAATTAGAATGTCATTACAACAACAACTTTTAACACCAGAAAGTAATGGAGACATGCCTTCAAAATCCTGAGGTAAAATAATTTCTAACCTATAAGTTTTCACACATAGGCAGACCGTCAAAAATCTGTGAAGGTAGAATAAAGCAATTTAAGACACGCAAACTATATAAACATTCACCTTCCGTGGACTCTTTCTTAGGAAGCTAACGGACAATGTGTTCCAACAAAACACAGGAATAAACCAAGAAACAAGAAGAATTTTCCTTGATTTACTGCCTTGTAGGAAGTAATGTAAGACATAAGTGATCCCACAGAGAATGAAGGAAGTTCCCATGATGTGAAAGTAGATCTACCCGGGATGGCAGACGTATAACGAGCGAAAGAGCAACCTCTCCAGACTGGAGGGAGCTGGGAGAGGTGTTCCTTAAAACAGATGGAATTATGGGACATACCTTTTTTATTTATACTGAAAGGAGATACACACTTGAGGAGATCTGGGTATGAATTACTGGTAGATAAATAATAAAACTAAAAAGAAGTTAAGACGATTGTTTCAAGGAAACTAAAACAAAAATTACAAGTAAGAAAATGCAAATATGGTATACTACACAACTCAGCTAAGAAGTCAGGTGATCTGAAAGTCAAAACAATGTAAACAATGACTAAAAAACTTACTGAACTTATAACTGTAATCTGTAATTACAATTTCTATCGCTGGATCACATAGTTTATTTGGAGGAGAACACCTCCCACTTGGAGTCGAAGTGGCTGCAGTGAAAGGGGGTGATGGATGGAGGGAGAAAAGGAAAGGCAAAGGAATAAAAAGGAAGGAAGAGGTTATGTGTGAAAGTAGAACAGAATGAGAAATAGATGAGGATTTAAGACAGAAGGAAAGGGACAGTTTATTTCAGTGAGAAAACAGAATTTTTCATCAATGGTTTGAAAAACAGCTAACTATCTGAAGAGAAAAAAGATTTCATCTTTTTCAATATATAAAAATAAATTTCAGATGAATTAAAAACTTAAAATGGCAGGAAATGGAAGCAAAGGTTCTCAACTGTGAATGAAATTGAGAAAGGTAGTAACTATTCCTCAGCAGTTTGGTTAGTTAGATGTGTTAATATTGAATACTTTTGGAACAAAAGAGTAGCAGTACTCTTCATGTCTTAACACATACGACATGCACTGATAGAAAAGCACAAAAGACATATCGGCAGAGTTTCTTTGTGCATTTCATTACTGTCCCAGGGCACTGCTGTCTCTAGTGGTCATTTTAGGTTTGTGTTTGGATCTTGTACAAGTACCTTTTAATTTCAAATGTGAGAGCCCAAAGAACTGATTCTTTAATTTTACTTTTTTGCTAATTTAATTCCAAAGTTAGGACAGGAGACAGCTAACCTGACTTCCATTTTATAAATATTATAAACTGTTTTTCTTCAGTAATAAATAGGGAAGGAAAATAAAACCATGAACTATTTTGCATATACATATATTTGTGTATATATATACACACAATATACGTATTTTTTCTAATTGTTTTTGAAGTTTGCTTATTAGCTTAATACTTTATAAAAAATTTGTCTTTGCTATCTATTGATTAATACAACTCAGATTTTTAATTTTACCTGTTTAATGAAAATTTAAAAGTCTTATTTCAGAATAAAATGATTAATCAAATGGAATTATGGTTCATGTATTAACTAATTTAAGTGACCATCAAAATAAGGGCATACAGTTTAGTTTGGATGGGAAAGGGAATAAGAATTGATTTCTTTATATTTCCCGCCTATTTCCAAAACAAGATTTGAAGTGTCTTTGATGCTGTGGAGACTAGGTAATGTGCATGGAAGATACGTAGTCTTAAAACAGTTTTCTTGGGAGTAGGTTTTAGTCTGAAAAAGGTGAAGATATTTATGCTGAGTCATGTTAAACAAGTAATTTGGGACCTACAAAATCTGGTAGAAAATAATTAATGAAATGGTTTCGCTAGACATGATATTCCACTTGAGAAAACTGAACTTTAGAGTAAATGTGATAACTAAATAGGTTTGTAAACTTTATTCAGTAATAATTTTTGTCTTGTGTAACATGATTTAACATTTAATTTTTACCTTAATTATAGCAGCGTTTTATTACTTTACCTTCTAGGGCATTTTAATGTTTAGAGAAAGACGGTGTAAGTAAACCATTGGAGGATTCTGTCTATGGTAGTAATGAAGTTTTTGGTGCTTGTTTTGATTGTCAAACATTTAGGAAAAGCAGAAAAGGAACCCCAAAACCAACCTTGTTGGTGCACCTTATAGTTAAATGAATTGATAACCTTTAGAGTGGTATTACTTATTGTGTTTCAGGGTTTATTACATTCTGACTGAATAGTTTTCTCTTTTCCCCTCAGTGTTAATGAAAGGATAAGGATTTTACTTATATTGATTTTCACTTATACTAAGTGTGTCTATCATAAGTAAAGGATTTCCAGTGACTCATGTTTATGAATCAGGAGTTCAAATGTTTGCAGGATTACTGAACTTCCAAAGTCGACTAGAAATGCCAGCTGTACTCTCCACTGAGAAAATGAACAAAGTCCTGTGTCTTAACAGTTATGCTCTTTTTGAAAGCTTTTGATGTAAGTAACACCAGTTGAGAAATGAGAAACCTTTTACCTTAAATACGGTTTGAATGATGGAAGGTTTCCTTTGTATTTTAAAACATTTTTACAGTTGATTGTTCAAATATTGGCTTTCCGTAAAAACATTACCATGTTAAATTTACTCTTAGTAGTGCAATACCAATAAATTTTGCTGCTTGGGCAGTTTTAATTACTACCTTAAAAAAAAAGCAAAACTTAAAATGTAAAAGACAAAATGATAAAAATCATGAAAGATTATCTAGGGAACTATGTATACAATCCAAGAGTATGGAAGACATTTGTAGGCGTGGCTAGAAGCTCACATAGAAAATGTAGATGTTGTGGTGGCTGGTCTCCAAAGAAGTCCCTCATGCCCACATGCCCTCATGTACTTCTCTCCAGCACTGAATCTGGGCTGCCTGCAACTCGTACTAATGGACAGAGTGTAGAGGCAGCGATGCTCCAGGACTTACCTGCCTAGGTAAGCAGGTAGCTGCGGAAGCTTCTACTTTCAAACTTTTGGGAGTTTGGTGATACCATGTAAGACTCTTTTGACAGACCATATAAAGAGACCAGACCAGACCAGATGGAGAGGAGAGGCTGTGAGTCTACACAGTGAAGCAGAGAGGTCCAGCCTTCCTAAGGATCCTGGCCAAGACCCCAGATGGCTTAGCTCCAGGTGCCACCAGAGCACAACCATGTGAGAGACCACAAGCAAGACGAGTGGAACACCCAGTCAAGGCAAGTCATTGAACCATGAGAAACAACAAAATAAGTTCTGATTTTAATCCCACCATGTTTTGAGGTGGTTTGTTACACAGCAAGAAACAAAACAATAAAAATCTTACAAGATGGTCTAGGACACAATGTATACAATCTAAGTTTTAGAGAGACATCCTTACTGAAAGCTGGAAGTTCAAAAAGGAAAATATAAACACAATTGATTATATAAAAATTTAAAACATTTTCATGGAATATTTGAAAAAAATTTGCCGTGTAAATTAAAGAGATGTAATATATCTAATAAAAGTTTTTAGAAATTTATAAGAAAATAATCCAATAGATAAATGGACAAAGAATAGGAACAGGCAATTTAAAGAGGATCAAATCCAAATGTCAACCAACACAAAGACGCTCAGAGTTACCAGTAATCAGATTGCAAATTCAAGTAAAACGAGCTATTTCTTCCAGTCAGTATTCAGGCAAAAATGAAAAGGAGTTACAACTTCTATTGTTAACAGGAATATGAGGAAAAGAATCTGACTATATATTAAGATTAATCAAATAAACTAATGATGAAAAAAGAATGCTTAAACAGAGGAAAGGTAAATAAATTAAGGTGTCCCTATGTCATGGTACATCCTGCAGTCATTAAAAAACAATGAAATAGAGTTTCACTAGTTGACTGAAAGGAATTGCCATGAAGAATTTTTTAGCAAGAAAAACAAGATGCAGAAAAGTGTATATAATATAGTCCCATTTTTATATAAAAAAGTAACGATGGGGGAAACACCTTATATATGTTGATGTTTCTGTATATTTATACATACATAACCTAAGTATATTATGTTATATTATACATATATAACACAAATAAGTGAATGTAGCACATTAAATAAAAAATACAATTTGAAGAGAAGGCATGATTTTTAGAAGGTTTAAGTACCTGCTTCTCTTGGTATAAAAACTAAGACTTACTTGATAAGGATTAAGTTGGCAACTAGTTAAATTACACCTCACTGTGTGTATATTATGGCACTGATTTTTAAATGTTATTAAAAATCTTAGTATTATTTTCAGTGTAGCATTTAACTTAGATTTAACCATTAGATATTTCCAGAAAAAAATTACGTTTCTGTTCTTAAAGTGTATTTTAATTAACATTCATTTTCCAGGAACACTGATTTGAAAGGGCTATTTTACTTCCCTTTAGTGTAGAGAGAAAGGATCCCATTTAAACTTTAGAAGGGCACAGAAAAAAATAAACAAGTCTGCTGAACATAATTTCCCCTTTATTCCTTCTGAAAAGTTATGAAATAAAATCTATTATTTAATTACATTGGATCAAGAAACAGGAAGAAAAAGATGCATTTTAGTCACAACACCCCTAAAAGAATAAATTACTATACTTCCTCTGGGAAGAAAAGTGTTTTACTATGTGGATAGGCATTGCCTAAACATTTCAAATCTACTTTCCTAAGGTGTGAAAGGCTTTCAACAAAAATCAACCATAAAATAGCAATGTCAAAACTGAAGGAAGAAATAAAAAACTGCTTGTTAGGATTGATTTATGAGTATTTCTGTAGTATTAAAGAATTTAGGTTTTGCTCTGAAATGTTTCCATCAGTTTACTTAAAAAACAAAAAACAAACAAACAAAAAAACTCTGACATAACACAGCTAAGAAAATTTTATTAGACAAGTAGGATTTATCTTTGCCATGCTTGGATAAAATTTACAAGATGTACCAAGTTCAGGACAATGGTTATGGACATAAGAATAAAGACTTTCAGCTTTTTTAACCTGCAAGAGGATTTTGGAGTTGGCCAGACTCTAGCAGGGCACTAAGCAGATGAGCAGTGATGGACAGATCAGACACGGTCACAGCCTTCATATGATCTGCAGCAGAGGCCAACAAGCTCTTTGTGTAAAGGGACGAAGAGTAAATATTTTCAGCTTTGCAGGCCATACTCTCTGTCACATCTACTCAACTCTGCCACTGTAGCACACATCTAGCCATGCACAATACATAAATGAATGAGCATGGCTGTGTTCCAGTAAAACTCTATTTACAAAAATAGGCAAAGGGCCAGATTTGGCCCATGGGCCATAGTTTGCTGGCCCCTGGTCTAAAGTATCATGGGGAAAATATAAAAATCTACTGTGTTAGAAAAACAATGCTATTCTGTAAAGTAAAACAAAACTAAAAAAAAGCACTCAAAACCCAACACAAACATAAGAGTTTAAATATGTAATCCATGTATGTACATGCACATACAGAATAGTCGGAAAAACACATGATTAGTTATATTAGCTGTTCAGAAGTTTTGATATGGTCTTATAAACTATTTTATTAAAATAGCATTCAGAACTTCTGAACTTTATTTGAAAAGTGTACACTTGCCAAGTCCTATCTTCTCTGAATGCTTTTACTCTTACACAGACTATAGCACCAAAAACAGAAACAAAAACCTTTTTCAAATAGAAATTTGTACTCTTGAGCAACACACTAAATATTGTATTTCTACTATATTCTCCTGATACTGATTATCAATAATTCTGCTGAATGACAGAGAATCACCACAACGTTAAGATGTATAATTGATTAAATATATTGCCAGTGATAAGGAATCCAGAATACAAACCCCCAATGAGCCAATAGCTTTGGGTTTGTTACATTTAAATTAATTATCCCCCCCCCTCTCTTTTTTTTCTTTAAAGATTTTAAAATTTTTTTGATGTGGACCATTTTTTAAGTCTTTACTGAATTTGTTACAATATTGCCTCTGTTTTATGTTTTGGTTTTTTGGCCGCGAGGCATGTGGGATCTTAGCTCCCCGACCAGGGATCGAGCTCGCACCCCCTGCATTGGAAGGCAAAGACTTAACCACTGGACCTCCAGGGAAGTCCCAATCTCCTCTCTCTTCAGAGATTTTTTCCTCCTTTGTATGTGCGGTCAAAAAGTTGGATGTCAAGATCTTGATGTGTCATTTATTTCTTCCATTTCAAAAGTGAGTTAGTATTGATTCCAAGAAATTTCAACTGAGAACAGGTGGCAATTTTGTGTCATGTCTTATAGAAGTAAGACTAAAGCAAGCTTTGGCTTTCAATTTGTCTTCATTCATTCATTTATTCAACAAGTATTTATTGAGTGCCTACTATACACTACACACTGTGCTAGGAGCTAGGTTACCATATTGAAAAAAATAGCCATGGTCTCTGCCTTCAAGGAGTAGATATGTAAAGCTAAACTCAGATTTCTGGATATCTACTTCCTTAGTTTACAAAGACCAATATAATCAATAACAGATAAGGTTTTCATAGATTTGCAATATTTCATTAATTTACAAGTCTGTAAGTTCAAAGTTTAACTCAGATGCATTTCTTTATAAACCTTCAAAATTAATAAATTGTAAATGGCAAACTTTCCAAATCAGAAAATTGCTTATGAAACGGAAATTTCAAGGAACACAAAATGAAAAGAGAGAATGTGCCCTTATTCTTATCCTGCATTGATTGATAAAATAGAAGTCTAAACATCTCCTCCTCACTACTAGTCACAAGTCCTGAAACCAGGTAAAACTGTCTTGTGCCAATAGGACATTACAAAGGTATTTGTATATTCTTAGGACTCAGTGACTTTGTCTTTCTGGGCCTCAGTTTCCTCATTCGAAATGTGAGATAATAATAATTATTTCTC
This sequence comes from Eubalaena glacialis, assembly GCF_028564815.1. Taxonomy (NCBI): domain Eukaryota; kingdom Metazoa; phylum Chordata; class Mammalia; order Artiodactyla; family Balaenidae; genus Eubalaena; species Eubalaena glacialis. The sequence goes on along the minus strand of NC_083722.1, from coordinate 31,198,083 downwards.
CTTAGGTTACTATAAGATGATTATGGGCTTCTCCTATAAGGGTACAAAGATACTCCAGAGACCTATGCAATAAGGTAAAAAAAGCTAAAGATTAAGAAACATGCAGCACATCTTCCAGAAGTGTCAACTGTATTAGATAGTAAGTACAGAATACATTACATGATGGTACAGAATTAAATTTCATTATTATAAGACGTTTAAAAAGTCAAACTTACTTAAAAACCCATTTAGTCTAATTCCCCCTTATAGTGGTAAATGTATGCAAAATGCCTAGAACATGGTTTAAGACTGCTTACTATCTGCCTAGAACAGGGAGGGCACACCAGGTAAGGTATTATTAGGGAAAACTACCTTAGTGCTTAAGAAACTACTAGTACTAAGTTATATACATGGAATTATTTTTATTAAAGAAGTATCCCTTTCTTAACATTTTGTCCTAAAAAGGACTTTACAAAATGGCATTACCTTCCTTTTCTAAATATTTAAAACAGTGTAGTATCTGGCCTACATATATAAAAAGGATCTTTTCTGTCTCCTTGGTTATTTGGACTATCACGTAAAATGCATTCTGTTCTGGGAGACATATCTAAAAAACAAACAAACAAAAAACCAAGACTGACTATAAAGAGAATTTAAAATCCTTAATTAATCCCCATTTAATTGCCTTTTATTCTCCATCCATGAAAATAAGATAAACAACAACACCCATACACATAAGCACACACACACACAAGTGGAAATAAGTATTTTAATGTTGTTAGTTCTTTTAAAAAAGCCCCTCTCCTCCTTAGGCAAAATTCCCACAGGGAGCAATAATCAGACTTATACGTTAAGTTAAAAAAGCCTTTCTGACAAAATTCTGAACATTTGCTTTATTCTCCTTGCACAGCACATGTTACACATGCTATTTAGAGTTAAGAATAAAACAAGAATAAAAGAGAGTGGAAAACTATAAAGCATAAAGCCCCAGCCTGCCTTTAGGGAACCTATCCCAGTGTGGGAGCCCATACATACATCTCAGAAGCTGAAAATAAACATACAGAAATTCATAAATAAATATGACCTGATTATAGCTCTGCATAACTATTATTTGATAAAATCACATTAATTTAGCTTTCACTAATTTCAAATCTGTAACTGTTGGGACACGCTGGTCATGGAAATTCAGCTTTTACTCACTGAAGAGAACTGACTACTAAATGTATTGAAGTTACAAACAAGTCAGCCTTCCAAGGTGGAAGGGCTTTCAGGAACCACTCATTCATTGCCTTTCTAAAAAATGAGAAACTCAGAAATATGTAACTTAGGAAGAGAATCTAACGATTATCAGGTATGTGATTCAAGGAAAAGACATTTTTTCCTCTACTTGTAATTGCAACAAAGTGAGCTAAATGATTTCATTCAAGTGGAGCTGCTACAGTTCCCTCTCATTCATCTAGCCATCTGAAATGATAATAGTAAAATAGTAGTGGCAGTGTAGTATCTAGTTATTGATTTCTGAAGCCCCTGTCCAAATCCAATCTCTATCTTCATCGCCTACCCCTCTCCCCAGCCACTGTTCACTGCTACCAGGCCAAAAGCTCTCCACATAAGTCCTGCTGCTATGCCTTTGAATCTCTTGTTCCATCAGGCTTGAATAACCTTTCCAATTGTGTCTAGCTGACTCCTACTCAATCTTCAAAACTCAGCTCAGACTTCATGTCCTCTAGGAAACCCCTCCTAATCCCCTGTTCTCAGAATGCCTGGAGCACTGCTGAATAAATGATGGCTCTGAACCAGAAGGGTAGATTTCCTTTTCTATCTGTACCACTTACCTGCAAAATTCCTTGAGGTCAGGAATCACATCTTATCCAGCATCTAGCATTAGAATACACATTCAATATATTTTTGTTGAATGAATGAATGTGTCAGGCACTATTCTAGGAATTTCAATTTGGCATAATAAATACTTCAACATTTTATGAGTAATTTCAGAGATGGAAAATAACTTGATTAAGGTCTCATAGTTACTAGGTGATGGAATCAGGAATAAATCTAGGCCTGCTGGGTTTCAGGCCAGGTGACCCTATGCTGCCAACTGAAAGTATGATCTTAGATTCTTAGACATGATTTCTTCCAGTATGAAAATAGAGCCACCACCCTCTAGCCAGATGAAGAGTCATTTTAAATCATGCAAACCGGCATTTCACTTAGAAAAAAATTATTTTAGTGTTTCAAATTGCCAGTGAAGGACTTTTCAAAGCTTTAATAATCATATAAACAGTTTGCTATCTCTAAGGTAGCCGTTCTCAATTTCACCCTGTGGATTATTTCATGAGACGAAAAAAGAATGAGTGGACCACCAACCCCATCTATACTCACTTGCTACTGAAAAGAAACCTCATCATTACTCATGGGAAGAATGGCATCTGAGAAAATACTTTAGAAATGTCATTAAGTTATTAATCCAGGCCATAAAACAGACTACAGACAACTGTCATATTATAAACCTTAGAAGAAACCAGCTGGGAGACCACCCAGAGACTCCGAGGAGCCCATCAGCGGTCTGTGGGGACCACACTTTGAGAACCACTGTTATAAGAAATGAAACTGCTTCCTCCTCAGTAATTCAGGAACTCAATTCCCCACCCCCTTGGGGGAACACACTGTCCTCTTAAGCCAAAAATACCGAAGTATTAAAGACCTCTAAATTCTTCTAAAATACTGTCATAACCCCAAACTACCTTGTTTATGGGATGTAGTTATACAGTTGTAATTAATAAGGCACTGAATTTCTAATATGTGTGAACATGGATATCTGTACAGAATATGTACACAAAAACGCAGCTCTTATTTAGCTTTTTAAATTTCTTTCTTTTTTAGCAGTGGAACCACCAGTCATTCTGGAAAAATAGGACTTAATAAATGAATTTTATCAGATATTCCTAATGTCAGTATCCAAACAAAATAAAACCAAACCAGTGTGTCACTTAAAGCAGCCTGTCTAGATGGTTATATTCTTAGTCTATAAGGCTATCATCACTGAGAGCACTGCCTTCTCTAAAAGTTTATGAGCCACAGAAAAGTAGTCTTGATACTCTGCAGTAAGAACCCAAATATTTATCAGTCACTGGTTATGTGCCAGGAATATTTAAGGAGCCGAGGATACAACAGTGGGAAGAGAAAAGAAAACAGTCTAAAATCATTTTCTCACCTTAGAACTTATATTCTAGTAAGGAGAAAGAGGTAAATAAATAAGGAAAAGACAGAAGTATGTCAGGTGATCATAAGAAGTGCCACTGGGAAGGAAGAGGGATACTGTTACTGGTAACAGAGTAGTCAGAAGAATTCACTGAGAACGTGATTTGTAGGAAGTGAGGGAACAAGACAGGCAGGTACCTAGGGAAAGAATGTTCTAGGCAAGGAGGGTAGCAAATACAAAGGTCCAAAGGCAAGGAACAGCAAGGAGGCCCACGAGGCAGGAATGCACAGAGTAAAAGTCGTAAAGCATGAGGAAACGTGGCGGGAAACTAGATCTTGTAGGCCTCACAGGTGACTGTGAGATTCTGGTTTTTATACTGAGTGAGATGAGAAAACAGTGGAGGGCTTTGAGCAGAAGAGTGACACTATCTGATGTACATGTAAAAACGATCATTCTGTCCGCTCTGTTGAGAGTAAACTCTAGGGAGGACACATGAGAAGCAGAGAGACTAGTTGTAAAGCCTACTGTAAACTGGATATACAAGTCTGGAGACCAGTTAAGAGGTCTGGGCTAGAGATACAAATTTGGGACTTACCAGCATATATCTGGTATTTAAAGCAGTATCCTAGAAAAGAACAGCCAGGAGGGAGAGTAAAGACAAAGCAAAAAAGTGCTAAGACCGATATCTGGGAAACGCCAGACTGAGAAGAACAGCCAGCAAAGGAGCCTGAGGAAAGTGAGGCAAAGGAAAATAAAAGAGTGTAGTGCCCCAGAAGCAAATTTAAAAACTGTTTCACAGAGGAGAGAATGTATAACTGTATCAAATACGACTGATAAGTAAGATGAGGACTGAGAATCACCACCAGCCTCAGCAGCATGGAGGCCTCTTGTCTCAATAAGAGCAGTTTCAGAGGAGGTGGGGGAGGGTGAAATCTGACTGAGAGAGTCTAATAAAAATTGGATTCCAAAAACAAAATGATTCAATAAGGCAACACAGATATATAACATTAAAATACAAAAATCAATAGCTCTGTGATGCACAAACAATAACTATAAAGAGATAATGGAAGAAAACACCCTTTTTCGGTGAAAAAAAAAAAAACTTTAGGACTAAACAGCATAAAAAAATGTGCAAAACTTATAGGAGGAAAACATTTTTAAAACTCCTAGAAACTATTATAGACTTGAACATATGAAAAAAACATTCCTTATTTATAGATAGGATGACTCAATAGTATAAAGATAAGGGGAGGTGGTGACTGGAGAGCAGAACACTTTAAAGTGAAATTGTAGAGGGAGTGCAGTTATTGTTGACAAGGTCCCAGGTATGACCATGGGAATTCTGGCTGAAGCAGGCTGGATGACCGTATCACTGGAGAAGAGGAAATGAAAGTGAAAGACCGGGGTATTGGAAAGATCATGTATGTAACTACTGAACTGACCAAGAGGAGTATGCTGGACAGGAAAATGAACCAGATCTTTTAAGAAATCAGAGGGAATGATCTAGGTATTATTGATGGAATAATATTTTTAGTTATAATAGGGAGGTGAACAAAAAGGTTTTTTGAGATGAGTCAGTGATAGAAGACTTAAAACACATTTTCTGAAATGGGATAATTAATGGGGTGGAAGAATTATGCCATTATGGAGTTGTAAGTTTGAAAAAGCATATTTAAAATAAGATTGTTATGGTTTGTTTTGCTGTATTTGATTCATTCAGAAATTTAAATTAACATTACAGAAGGGCGTAAGATTTTGTTTCTCAGAGGTGTTAAGAGCTCAGAAAGATTGTTAAACAGATACACATTCATACCAAATTTCACTCAAAGTTTCTCTAGGAATGTGCTGAATATAATTTCCAAATTATGGCATGAGTATATTTCAATAGCTTTGCAAAAATTCAATCATACCAATGGTAGAATTTTGTACAGACTGCATTTCTCAGTAGATGATGATTGTCAATATAATTAAACACCTTTGATGCAGACACTCTTATTAAACCAAGTTTAAAGCCACAGCAAAACAAAACCTCTACATAAATACAGCTCTTAGAAAATGCCCCATTATTACTAAGAGACATTACCTTAGTCCTACTGTCAGGAGAAACAAATCCACAGACTGACTGTACCTTACCTCATGCTCCTGAGAGGATCTCCAGTGTACTGGATGCTACACAAGAGGCTGGGAATGCAAAGATGACTAAAATGTGGTCCTCATCCTCAGGGAGGTCATACTTTGATGGGCAAGACAGACCAGAAAAGGAGGGATGGGAGAAGAGTATGAAAAAGAAAAAGAGTGCTCTAGGCATTAGAAAGTATCAGCAAGGCAGAAGGCAAGAAAAAGGTATATGTGTGTGTGTGTGTGTGTGTGAGTGAGTGAGTGAGTGAGTGAGGCGCAGGCAGAGAGAGTGGGGAGTAGGAGGGAGAGAGGGGAGAGAGTGAGGAGAGAGAGAAGGAGAGAAAATAAGAAGTCAAGGATGACTTTATGGTTTTTAGTTTTATTAACTCGGTAAAAGGCAGTATCCCCACATGAGAAATTAAATATTTGCTGGCAAAGAGGAATCTGAAGGTAAGCTAAGGAATTTTGTTTCAGATGAATATGTGAAGGGCTCATAAGTGTCTAAGACTAGGGAGACAGGCTCAGGCCCATCGTAATACAGATGGTATTAACAACGTGAGCAAAGTACTTAGAGTAGTGTCTGACATGAAGCGTAAGAGTCTACAGAGTGATTTTCAATTTTAGGGAGAACACATACCTGAAAGGCCATATTAGATGTACCTGTGGGGCTCTTTAAAACCTCACATACACATTGATTTTCTTTTATCCTAAGGTTCTAACCCTTCCCACTAAAAGGAGGGCATAATTGTCATTGAGAAACATTGAGAAGTCTATAGTATGACTCCAGCTACTCTCCAGTTTCATTACCCTTTTCCCCTCATCGTTCTTAGCTCTAGCCAAACTCATTATTCACTATTTACTAATTAGTGAAGTTGTTCAAATGCACATGTTCACACTTATCTATTCCTCTTGGCCTTGAATGTCTGCCCTCTTCATTTATCCATCTTTCCACTTGAAATCCGATTCAAAACTCACCCCAAAATTCCCTATGCATTATAAAGATGTTTTTGATCTTTTAAGTAGATCTGATCTCTCCCTTGGTTGAATATCTAAGCACCTTGTATTCTTCTATGGTACTTATAATGTTTCATAGAAATGAGACAGGAAGCATCAGGAGGGTAGGATCTGTGTTTTGCTCATCTGTGCTTTGCTTTCCTCCAACATTTAGCACAATTTTTGGTAGACTGCATTGGAACATATCCTATTCAGAAATTATCAATTGTTGATACTTTTAAAACTAGAACTTATTACAATGTATATCCATAATTTTTATTATTTTAAACTTTTGCAATGTTATATGTGTATAATAGCTTAAAAATCCATTATATATGAGTATATAAATCAACATTAGACTAATATATTTTAAATAACATTCATGTCTAAAAGAATTCTAGCCATGCTATCCACTGTTGAAAGAGGCACCCACTGTTCTGAGCTGTTAAATTCAGAGTTCTGTTCCAAAACCAATTGTGGTACAGTAAGCTTTTTATCCTTGAGGTGCTTTTTTGGCAAGAGCCCAAATTCTAACTGAAGGGGATTCAACTGAGTGATAATGTGTTGTATGAACATCTACACACTGTTAAAATGAAAGAGTTATTCCATACCAAATTTTCTTAAACAATTTAAGCAGTACCCAGAGTCAATCTACTTCCCAATATAGAGTACACAAATTTTCATATGAATATACACCTTACCTAGTGTTTACACTGGAGTCTGATAGGGTAAAGGATACAGATGCGTCTTTTAAGCTAATCATTCAATCCAGCCCATGATAAACACAAGGCTGTTGTAGCACTTTTTTCAAAAGTTGAACCATGTATCTTACAAAGTAATTTATAAAGTACTTACGAAATAAAGTAACACATACAACACTGCAAAAATTAAAATAATAAAAATTAGTATACTGTAATAAATTCAATTTTTAAAAGCATAAAGCAGAGCATGCTGGTAAATATTATAAAATTATTATTCTTAGACAAATTCCTTAGCATTATGAGATACTCACCAACATTACAGCCAACAAACATTATATGGAGCATCAAAGTAGTTCAAGCTTCTTAGGAGTGTATTTTACAGCTTTCGTCTGTGTTTCCTCAATGTACTTTACAGTGCCCAGAGCACAGCAGAGGGTCAATAAATATAGAATATGTGACTATAAAATGCTGAATTAGAAGTTGGGGAGATAAAGAGAATTATGGATCCTGTCACCAAAAACATTACAAAGATAGTAAAACAAGGCAGCAAATTGTGAATACCACAATGATAGTATCAATACAAACAAAGGTATTAAATGAACAAAAGCAGAAGGTGTTAAACAACAGTATAGCGTTCTGAGTGGGAGGTGGGGGGCTCGAGTGGGGGGGGTGACATGATAAAAGTTGTGTTTACGGACTAACAGCATGTGTCAGAAGGGGAGCTAGGACTGAAATCCAGAGATCACCACGTGGACTAATTTTACAGTTGTAGGAAGAGGGAGAAAAAAGGATGGATCTGCGGTCCTAATACTGCTTAGATTTATAGGCCCTTATAAATTGGCACAGCATATTCGGCCTGGTTTAGGAAGTTTGGGAGGGAAAAAATGTACGTATGATTCATATAAGTACATGTAAACTAATGGAAGGAAACAGTATACTCATAGTCGCCTCCATATTTCCTAGAAAGTTCCTGTTAAGAGTTTTTTTTTAGAGAGTAACTGCTTCAGCACTATACCAAAAGAATCTGAGATATATGAGTAGAGTGGGAGGAAACCACCAAAAAATCCACAGTTTAACAAAATTATATTTTGTAGAGAACCCTTAAAGTAACTGAATTGGTTTTATTTTTTGAAAAATATTTGGTAATATTGGGCTACCTTCTCCTCTGCAGGTCTTAGGTAACTACTCTGACACAAAGGAAAAACACAGTAACTCCATTCCACCTCTTCAATTATGCTTAGAGAGAAGACCACCAGTAGCTACTGGTAGCAGCATTTGTTAACTGCTGGGAGAGGGAAATGGCTCGGCTCACTTCAGCAAAGTTATGCAACAAAGTGGCCACATGTAGAAGAGACCTCAGATCAATGCCATGTATCAAAACACTACATTTGGCCAGTTGTTTCCAAGAAAGGACTCCTAACAGAGCCTGCTCTGAAGTTACCGAATGCACTGAAGAAAATCTGCTCATTTTCATTGGCTATGAATGTAGTAAATAGCATATCATCATTTATTTCATATAATCTGGAAATTTAAGGGGAAAAAGATCATTGCTTATCCAACAAACCCATGTTATCCAAGGAACAGTCTAGATAGTTTAACTATCTAGACGGGAGTTAAAACATGTTGAAATTTATGAGAATTTATAGAGCTTTTAGATCAAAAGGTAGATTTCTGATTTTTTCAGACCACCCCAAAGCCGGTCTGTAAACTGTAGGATCTATCTATTCTTATTCAGTGTTCAGAGACCTAAGTTTCTGCTGAAGGGGTTGCATGCATGGACATGGGAAAACGAAATCCTTTCATCTCAAAATGGAAGCAATTTCTTTTTACAAACTGGAGTGATGACATGGAAGCAACTGTCACTACCAGTATACAGCAAGACGCCCACGAGTTCAAAACCACCAATGAAATCACAGGAAATGAAGCAGATGAATAAACAACAAACATCTGAGCCACAAAACAAACTTCCTATTCCTTTATGTCTTCTCTTGCTATTTATTCTTAACATAATCAGTATGTTCACTATACTTAAATTAAAATAAATATGATAAAGAGTAATAAACCCTTGATTGAAAAAGAAGTTTTTCAGTATTTTATTTCTGCCTACCTTTCTGGAAAATGTAAGATGAAGAAAAATGGATAAAGTAATAGAAAGATATGTATCTTCTTTGCAGGCAGGTTCCTATTTGGCAAGAGTTTCAAGTTTATTGAGTGATAGGAATAACGAAGCCATGGTTAAAAGACATCTGGGAAATCCACATTTTTATTCATTCCGTAGAACAGTGAACTAAGGATTCCTTAAGGTCAACATCAAGAAGCTCCAATCTACATTTTGAAATTATTGTTCAGAAAACATTTAGAAAAAGCTGCAAAAGTCACAGGTGAGGAACCTACCTAACCAAATAACTCTTCATTATTTGCCTATCTTTGCCTTGCCCCATTATATCTATTAAAGACCATTAACCTGCAAACTCACATCTTCCTAGGTATGGAGCCAATGAGAACGAGTCATCAGCCAAAAAAAGGCAAAAGAGAGTCTCTTGTTTTAGCTTGCTATCCAGTGTGCACAATAAGTTCTTATATGTTCACATGTCAACCAAGACGCAGCTTTCCCAGAACTCTGTCATGTATACCATACCTCCTGACCAGGTACCTCTTCTGGTTATTAGCATGCACTCCAGTTTTATTCTAGGGCTAGAGTCTTGTCATGAACATCAGTCTCTTGAAACTGAGTCCTGGTGACCCATCTTAGCTTTTATTGGATCCCTTCCCCTGGAAAGGCAGATCTTGACTTTGTATTAATTGCTTCCTAAAGACCTGCTTCAGCCCGTATAGATATCCCTCCTTAAATCTGACACAGATACCTGATGCCCAGACCTACCAGAAGAAACTCACAGGCTGTTGGTATTCCCTGAATTAAACCTGAGTTTATTGGTGCTTGATAGCCAGCTCTACAAAGAGAGGTAATCTCCTGTGACTTTTCCCAACGGGACCTGGCATGCTAATCACTCCTCTAAAGTGGTCTGTCATTGAGTTCCTAGGATAAAAAGTCTGGGTGAGAGTGACAATATGGCTTAATATATATAACACTCCTACTATGTCATGCCAAGCAACTGCCATGAATTTTCTTATTTAATCATCAAAACAATGCAATGAGGTTAGGAATGACAATATCCCCACTTTACAACAAGGAGATTGAGGATGCAGGACTTGCCCCCAAATTAATGAGGCAGTTTGACCCCAGAAACTCTGGTTTCAGAGAAATTAAGCCATATATACCAAATATTTCATCAAACCTCTAATACCATCAAGTGTTAAGATCACCATTATTTTAGCACTAAGAAAAAAAATACACTGCCAATTAAACTGATACAATGCTTTCTTATCAGCGCCACTCAAAATATGGGCCCTGACTAGCACCACACCACAAACTGTTGTCAGTCTTCAGCAAGACAAGAACAGAAAATGAATGTTTAGAAACTTTTATAATATTTTGACATCACTATGATTTTTTATTATATTTTATAAATGTGGTAAAGGTAAAAAATACCAACAATAACAATAAAAACTGGACTTTTACTTCAAATAGTTTAAGAAGCACTGACTTAGAATTTTGACTCTTCCGAATCTGTTTCTGATGCAGAGTCATCTGTACTCATGCTCCTCTGTTACCAAGGCTGTTCCACAGTCAGCTCCTGGGTTTTAATCCCAGACAGGGACAAGCACTCTTCAAACTTGGATCCCCTCTTTATCTTACAAGAAGGACTCAGGCAATGAGAGCTGTGTCACTACACATTCAAACATCAGAAAGTTCCAGGGTAAAAAAGAAATCAGCTCAGAGTTCATAAAACAATGGTATCATTTGTTCCCCTGTCATTTCTAAAATTTCTTCATGCTCTCAACTGTTTATTTACCCAAATAAAAGTCTGAAAAAAACTACTTTTCCCCCTGTAGTCTGTTTTTCGTCCCTCATAAACAACATTTTGGCTGATACTTCAGCAGACAGTCTTCATTATCTACATAGAAGATGTATGGGTAGTCCACAAGCAGTATTATTTAAATATACAGATCTATATAGCCCAAACAATATAATTAAACACACCAACTCAAAGCATTCTAGAAGCCCAATTTTCTCCATCTCCTATTTATATTAATTTGAAAATTCATTAGCCAAAATACTCTGATATCTAAATATGTCTTGTTAGTTAATTAGGCATTGCCAGAAGTTTAGAGAACATACTGCACTCTTGGACATTGTTAATGGCTACTCTTTCTTTCCTGGTTATAAAAGCAATACATGTTTATCAAGGAAAGCTTGGAAACTATAGAGAAGAATAATAAAGATAAAAATCAGCCTTAAACCAAAGATCAAATTAATTATAATCAGTTTATAAATTAAGTCTAGGGTGAAAATAGACTACTCAATTAAATAAGATTATTTAATTTGAAAAACTGCAAATCAGTGTTTTGATAACTTCACTTATGGGAGTCATCAAAATGTTTTTAAAATGAACACAGAAACTTAAGAAATCTTATATAGATGAGCAACTGGGCTTCAACCATTACATTACACTACCACACCTAAAACACGTTAGGGGCATCATGTTCTAAAAATTCAGCTGAATAGTTTTAGAAAATACTTAAGATCTTATGGCTTGTGGGGTTCGTCTTTACACTTAGCTTTGAGAAGAGCAGGAAAAACAGATTAACTGAGATTCTGAGGAGAACTTTAAGATAGAAGTTAGATACAAATTCACCAAAAGTCACTGCATACTGACAAATAGAAGTAATTGGTCTATGAGTATACAAATGGAAGAGAACAGAGAACTAGAATGCATGATGACACCAACTCGTTGAAATGTTGTGAGCAGGTATTGTTTAGTGAATTCACTAGTGGACAAACTGTAATTAAATTAAAAGGAGCTAAGAATTGAAGTGTTGATGAATTGTACAAATAATTTAAAAGTCATATGGTCTTTTATCCAAAATGTTGCTGAAACATGGGTAACAAATGTGGCTGTAAGTACTGGATAGGAAAAATAAGCTCCAATATTTATCTTATTCCACAAGTAAAAATTAATTCAATGTAGATCACAGACTTAAGCATAAAATCGATAACGATAAAAATACCAGAAAAAAACCTGAGAGAGAATTTTCATGATCTTGGTGTACACAAAGATTCATTGGACAAGGCATGGGAAGTACAAATAACATGAAAAAAACAGGCAAAAAAACTGAACAGATATATCCCAAGGTGAGATGTATGAATGGCCAATAAACATATTAAAAGGTACTGAATATAATTCATCATTAAGGAAATAGAAATAAAGGTACTGAATGGCATTCATCATTAAGGAAATATCACACTGAGATAACACTACATACCCACTAGAATGTATGAAATAAAAAGACTAACAAACCCAAGGAAGCTAGATACAAGAAAGTACATTCTATACAATTCCATTTACATGAAATCTAAGAGCAGACAAGCTAATCTATGGTGAGAGCAATCACCTGGGGGCAGCAGGCAGGTTGTGACTGGAAAGGAGAATTTCCTTAAGGAATGGAAATGTTAGTCCTAAGTTTGGGGTGATGGTTACACGGTAATATAGAATTGTAAAAGCTCCCTGAACTGAGCAACTAAAATGTGCATTTTCTTGTGCTAATTTTAAATGTACAAATTTGTATATTTACTTATATTACATACATGTACATATTTATATATATTCTTTCTCTCTATATAAAACATATATATATATATGTAGTCTAAGAAAAAGTACTGAGTTTAGCTAAGCCTTCTTTACACAATGAGTAACTTAATAGACATACATATACTGAGTTCCTAGCATGTGCTAAATTACTTGTTTTTGTGTTAGAAATGAACATATCTTAAATTGACTTAAATGTCCCAATACAGGGCTTCCCTGGTGGCGCAGTGGTTGAGAATCTGCCTGCCAATGCAGGGGACACGGGTTCGAGCCCTGGTCTGGGATGATCCCACATGCCGCGGAGCAACTAGGCCCGTGAGCCACAACTACTGAGCCTGCGCGTCTGGAGCCTGTGCTCCACAACAAGAGAGGCCGTGACAGTGAGAGGCCCGTGCACCGCGATGAAGAGTGGCCCCCGCTCGCCGCAACTAGAGAAAGCCCTCACACAGAAACGAAGACCCAACACACCCAAAAATAAATAAATTAAAAAAAAAATGTTCCAATACAAATACTATGATTAAAGTAAAACACTCTTTAAATCTCCCTCCTAAGGAATGGTAACTTGTCAATTCTCTGATGGTAACATTGTTCAGTACTTTTTCTGCATACAAGATATCCCATATCTTTTAAAAACAGAATACGCCCCTATTTGCAGAAATGAAAACTACAATTACATTATTTTAATAATTATTAATGTTTGCTGTCAATTACTTTCTATTTATGTGCTTATACATTTTAGAATACCTTTCTAAAGCTAGATAGTTAACCAAGGCCTGAGAAAAGCACCTATACAACAGATTGTCAAATCTTGGTCACACTTGATATGGTGCTATACTTGGATGGTCAGAACTGTCCTTGGCTTCTCTGCCTAAATGGTATTTGTGAGCAATACTTAGGTTGCTACAGACCAGAACATTTCCAACAAAACAGTGCTAATCACTTGCAAAAGAACCACTGAATTTCAAAATATTTCTTTGGTAGAGAAATGCTTACTGTCTTCCGCCTAGATTGTTATGCCTGAGTCATTACATTATCTGCTGCATTTTCTTGATAGGAAATTCCATTTCATGATAGCAAATCCTCAATACTGTTGTTACAGATATTTCAAAAGTATGTGCTATTACAAATTCATGTGCTTCTTTGTGATTTCAAAATTTCTATATATATAACAACTGCAAGTTCCAGGCAGAAGAAACTGTTATTAAACATACACAATGTACCAACAGTAGGCAAAACACGGCCCAGAATGTTCCGATTTTTCCAAATTCTTTAGTTCTTCTAAATTCAATTAAAGAAAAAAAGTCATCTTGATTTAAAATTCACTGAGTCATTTCTTATCATAACCAATAATGATCTAAAATTACTGTGTTTTCATGTATCTAGAATTATAATAAATGCCATGTGTCAAAGGAGGTATTACTAGAGTAATTTTCATTATCTATAGAATTAGTTCACATAATACATTTAATGGCCTGTTACGTGTTTAGCTGGTGAGTTTCTACATTTACTAACCCCGTAATTTTATATTAGAAAATTCTATTTCAACCGAATGTTTTTATTTTGACTACATCCAAAATATATTAATTGTGGCACATATAGTTAATAAATGACCCATTATTTCTCCAAGGTGTGTAAAATACATACATAATGATGCCAAATGCATTAAATTTTCCTGCCAAACAGGAAAACAATTAAAGTTGTGTCAACTATAAAATCAGGATTACATTTATTTTAATAAAAGGAAAAGATTTACCTTATTATTTTTTTTAAACTTCAGACATGCAGTTATGTGAATGGTAACCTAATGCTGACTGTATAAAATATGAACTATGTAAAGGTTTTACAGCTGGTTTTGATCAGCTTCCTTTGTTTAACATTAAAAGTTAACTTCCAGAAGACACATACAAGCTACAGGTAATGATTACCAGATGGAGATGTTCTTCCTGTTACTATGTTTGACATCATAGAGCATACGCTATAAGAAGGGAAAAAAACAACTTGGGCAGAGATTCTGATGTTTTCTGTGGTACAAATAGGCTCTTCCCATCTAACACTGGCCAGCAAAGTCAAAGATTCTTTAGCATCAGAATGCTTCTGTACTGATAATAGAGCGAAATAAGGTTACAATCAGCATACATGACCAAACGTTTAAAAAATTTACATGAACACTTTTAATTATTAGCTCTTCTTTCCTGTCAAAATGACTAAGTTGCAGCCTATTGAGTAACATTAATGTTTTCTTACAATCAGCTCAGAACAAAAGGTTCGCTCTCCACTGCATACGCCACGTTCGCACACCATATCTTATAACCATCTAACTTAAGGTCAAGCCCTGGGGAGTCTAAATGCCCAGTATCCTAGCAGGGCCCCCAACAAGAGTCTCTCTGTCCCAAATTACTCCATGTACTGATATTAGGTTGTCATCTAAAAACAGCAACTGAAAAATAAGGTCAAAACTTCAAGAGACTCTCAATTTCTATTAAATATGGTCTCAGAGTTTTAAAATTTCTATTTCCTTTCGTTTCTCTTCATGGATGCTATAGTTCAAAATGAACTACTCCTTTTTCTCAAACTATTCTCCTATCTATACCTTCCACTATCTAACTCCAAGATTATTTCTAGTCTCTACGAGATCAGACAACATTAATTCCTAAGCCCAGCACAAAAATTATTTCCTTCATAAGGTTTTTCCTGATTCTTAGAGGAAGAACTAATTTCTCTCTCACTGAACCACTGTAACACCTCATATATTACATCTTCATTAGTAGTATATTCATTTAATAATTTATCATATCCTCTGCTGGACTGTATATAACCTCTCTGGTAAGGTATCCATAGAAGTCATCCTATATGGTACTTTTTGAAGGTTTTAGCCCTCATTGTACCCCTAAAGTACAATATAAGACATTCAGAAGACCTCAATACAGTTGAGCCAAAGGAATGACTTAAAATCAGGTCTTGCTTTGTTTTTTGAGAATTTCTAAATTACAAAATAAAATAATACCTTAATCATTTTGTAGAATACCAACCTACCTTACATTATATGAGTATTAGAAAAGCAAATCCTACTATATTAAAATTCTTCCCCTAAGTATAACCAACAAAAATGTGTTCATCAAAATACCTGTACAAGAATATTCACGGGAGCACTTTTAATAATAGCTCTAAATTGGATTAACCCAAGTATTTATCAAAAGTAAAACTGATAAATAAATTGTGTCAAATTTATACAATGGAATGCCACCTTGCACGAGAATAACAACATGATCAATCTCACGAACATGATGTTGAGTAAAAGAAGCTAGATTCAGAAGAATATACACTGTAAGATTTCATTTATATTATTAGATCCATTAGAATAATAATCAGGTTCACTAAAATCCTCCCTTGATACCACATTCCCTCGCAGTCTTTGACAGTAAACGGAGTGCTGATAATAATTATGCTAGGATGATGGGCACCAAGCAGGACTCCCTGAGCAAGCCAGGACGCGTTTATACTACTTTTAGAGCAAAGATCCCTTCAAGATTGACTATTACTTCTGCCTTCACTTTCTCGTCTCCAGTGCCCTTGGTAATTAATTCTAAAAAGACTTTTTGTTCCCACCGTTGAACTGGAACTATTCTTGCCACAACTTATCAAATGCAATAATCGACTCGCTGTCCTCATTTTAGTCAACTTCTCAACAGGATCTGAAACACTCTTCATTTGGCTACCAGGATACCATACGGTTGGTGTCACTCATCTCCTGGCCTGGGTCTTCATTTCTTCAACCTGTGTGTGTTGGGATACCTCCTGGGGCTGCTCTCCAGTCTTCTCTCTGTCTTCTCTCTTCTCTTCCTAAGAGACCTCATACTACCTTATATGACTTTAAATCCCATTAATATGCCAATGACTACAAAATTTTTATCTTTAGCACCAACCTCTCTCATGAATTCAAGTCATATATTAAACTGCCTACTCTACTCCTCCACTTAGCTGTCTTACAGGCTTCTCAACTTTAATATGATAAATGCATTTAACACATAAATGCTAAATTTTGGCCCCAAACCGCTATTCATCTAGCTGCTCAGATAAACATTCTAGAGGTCATCCTTGATTTCTTCCATATCTTCACATCTAATATCCACTCTGTTATTAGCAAGTCCTGTTGATACCACCTTCAAAATAAAGCCAGATTGGACCACTTCTCACCACTACAGTGAGTGAGCTACCAGAAACCACTACTGAAGTCTCTTAACTAGTTAGTCTCCCTGCTTCCACTCCGAAACACCTACAGCCAGCTGGAGTGATCTTTTAAAAATCTTAAATCATCCAGAGGGTTCTGGGGATCTGTTGCACAACAATGTACATGTTGAAAATACTGTACTGCACATTTAGAAATTGCTGGAATGGTGAAAAAAGAATTAGTGAATTTACTTCACTTGGACAAAAATATTTTTGAAACTCAAGTGCTTTTGTTTCAAAGTCAAATAAATTCTAAAAAAAGATAAATAAAATACCCTTAAATGAGAGCACAAATCACTCCCCTACTTATAAACTTTAGTAGTTTCCTATCAGACTTTGAACAAAATGCAACTCCTTAGCAAGATTTATCAATGTAAATCAAACCTTTTAAAAACTTCTGTCCGTACAAAGTCAAACAGTGAAAGTGACACAGAGAAACACAATGCATGCATAATCTGGCCCCTGCCTCCCTTTTACACATCATCTCCTACCATTTGACCCCACTCACTTCACTCCAAATACCCTGATATTTCTGTTTTTGAAGCACATTCCAGTCTCAGGACCTTTATACCTCCTGTCACTCAGTCTGGAATGCTCTTCCCCTAGACCTTTGTATGGTATTCTATTCAACATTATTTAATTTTTTACTCAAATACCATCTCCTCTGAAGTAATCTAACTTTACCTCTCCCTTTCCTTACCCTGCATTATTTTCTTCATAGCAGTTAACATTATCTGATATTATTTATTCATTTATTTATTATCTTTCTTGCACACCAAAAGACAAGCTCTATGGGGGCAGGGGCTTTATGTACCATGACATCCCCAATGCCTGAAACAACGCTTTGGCACATTCATCAGTAAATCTTTGATGAACCAATGAATGATGGAACCCATGTGAGGCTAACAATCCCATCCAGTCTAACTCTACCTCTTGTATACACAGTATATTGAGGAGACAGGATTTTACGTATATCAGAATCCACATAATTATACACTATTTTTAACAGAGTTCTGCCTTGAGAGTAGCAATATAAAATTGCCGTAGTTGCAGAATATTTTACTATTGGGCCTGATAAAACATTAAACCAGAAACTATTCTAAAATAACTGCCTGTCCCAGCAGTTTCGACCAATTTTTGCACCTGGAACAGAAAGGGGAAAAAGCCAGGTGAACTTTTACTCACTTATATGTGAGTGTGATGCCTTTCTTTAATTTTATTTGGGCTTCTAAATGAAATAAGCAATTTTGAATAAAATGGGAGCCAATGAACTTATAAATTTAAAAAGTGCCACATTACGCATTTTAATTAAGTGCCTGGGAAAAATGTGATTTGTAATCCTACTGCCCTGACTTACAACAGAAAGACTTAAATATTTGACTAAATATTCTGAAGTATCTATACACAGAGAATCACTGTATTTATGTACATTATCTACTACTGCTCCAATCTTCATTCAACATTAATGGATCTGATATTCCAAATTAAAAACTTCAACACATTTATGCCAAGGAAAAACTATGTACTCCACAACTGCTACCTACTTCATTACTCATTTTTGTTATATCTGACAAGGTCCTTTCATGTCACATAGTTAAAGGGACCGGGCACCTCTTTTCCAAGAACTTGGTTGATTTGGGGGTGAACTTGATAATCCTGAAAACACTAATTCAGAAATGTATTGAAATCCAACCCCCCAAATAATGTGAGAAATATATTGGAAATTATTAAAAATGAAGAAATGGTAATCAAAATTCTTTTGTAATTTCTTTCTACATTTCTTTATTCTTATCATTTCTGTTAACCAAAACAATATGAATGAAGACCTCATTAGACACTTATCTCAAGCATCAGAAACAGTGTCTATCAAATAGCAGATGATAAATATAAATTATAAATATTAATTACATAAATATAAATTATAAATTATATATAAAACAACAGCTTATGTGACAGAGTTCCCCTCTCAAAGTTCTTAGATTACCTAGAAACATCATAACTATTACTAACAATAAATCTAATTCAATTATGATTATCTCCTATATTTAAAATGTTTGATTTTTACTTATGAGAAAACTATACTCCATTGAAAGATACATTTCTATATTCAAATACTCTGAAGTTTGCAGCAAATTAAATTAGAAATGACTTGAAATCTACTCTGTCACTGACTTTGTAAATACTTAAGCAAATTAAATGTTCAAGCTTCTTTAAAATTTTCATCTTACCGATAATATCATTCCCTACTTTAATAAAAAATATAAAAAATGAAATGAACAAATTTCACTATGTGCACTGGCCAACTGGATTTCTGGTTTAACAACTGCTTACTGCATAAATAAATTTTCTCCAACTTATATATACATTTTCACTTAATTGCAGATAATCTGATATTAACCTTCTAGATCTTTAAAGTGTATTACCAGAAAGGCTGGAGTACTTAAATCATCCTTAGGAAGTCACAGGAAATAGTAAACACATAACATCACAAGGTTACCCATTACAAAAATTAGAAACTGTACAGCAATGGTGACCATAGTTAATAATACTGTATTGCAAATTGGAAAGTTGCTAAGAGAGTAGATCTTAAAAGTCCTCATCACAAGAAAAAAAATTTTTTTTAACTATGTATGGTGACGAATGTTAGCTAGACTTACTGTGGTGATCATTTTGCTATATATACAAATATTGAATCATTATGTTGTACACCTGAAACTAATATAATGTTCTATGTCAATTATACCTCAATAAAAAAAAAATCAGAAACAACTCAGTCTTACTTCCTGGCCAACTACTAATATCAAATCTTAAATGCTTACATGATTAAATGTGATTTGTTACCTCTATCGCCCAGGAACCAAATTCACATAAACAAAACCATCCACTTGGACTTGAAGGAATTGTGTACATAACAAAGCACTGGGGTCTTAAGAATCTTGGTTTTAAAAACGTCCTCAATTTCCTTTCACCTCTAAAACTCTATGCTTCTTTGAGTTTTGCTGTGTTCAAAATAGCCTCAGCAATTGATTCATAACGGTGTCATACACATAACTAGAAAAAATTCTGTCTCACTGATGTTGAAAATAGGAGTTATTGGTCTGTGAACAGGTGCACTGCTAAAAAAAAAAGTTTTAATGTAATTCTAGTTCCAGAGTTATTAATAACTAAATTTCGATATTCAAGATATCAGGAATAGTGAACACTAGGTGTCAGTGTAAGAAATGGAAAAATATTTTTAAAAACTTGTTTCCAATCAGGTGTATAACAAAGAAATCAAAAACAGCTGTGACCACATTTACTTATAATTGCATAATTCATTTAACAAGCTCTTTCAAACAAAAATTCCTGTTCCAAAACCATCAAGAGTTTAAGATCAGATTAAGCTGATTATTAGAAGTTACAAGTCTTTTGTAACTTCAGTTACATAAAGCACAGCAAGTACTTTTACTTTTAAGAATACATATTTTGAAGAATGGTGTTAAATACAGGTATAAGTATGGAAGTATTATGTTGCATGACTTTAGCTGGTAGAAAACAATTATTTAAAAAAATAATGCTGGGTGATTAATTTGAAAATACTGAATTTTAACTTTTTCTCCGAAGTCTCCTACATAAATACCAAGGTATTAGAAGTTAAGATGCTTAAAGGGTCAATTCACAGAGAAAAGAACACATGAACACAGGAAGGATGATTGACTCTCCCCAAATTTTGGTACCTAGAGGTTGTAACTTAACTATGAACGCTAATACTGATAATAAAAACTGCATCTATTAACTATAACAATATTTCAGATAAAAAGCTTTCTCTATAGACTCTTCAGGGTAAAGATTTTCAAAATAGGTTTTGAAAATATTATTATTAGCAATAATAATAAAATATAGTGCCTCATATTTTATAAAGTATATTCATTTATATTCATAAATACCTGATTTAGGTCCCAAAATAATTATACAATAAATCTATACTCATTAGCACAGTGGTCATTTTGGGGGCTTGAACTTTCTGTCCTCTGAACCCTCTCTCACCTACCCATTTATCCATTTCTCTGTTTCATCTCTCAAACTCCACATAACTATCGACTTAGTAAATCTTTCCATGTGTTTTTCAAGCATGTTGGGAAACTTTTTCATACAATATTCTGAAAGTCATTCATTTGGGGGAAAGGAAAAAACTAAACATAGTAGTCATCACTAAAATACAAAATGTTGGGACTCAAAAAATCATTTAGGAGAACATTCAAGTATCCAATGGAGAAACTCTTGTTTCACTGACAGTTAAGTTCTATTTGAACTGCAGTCATAAGAGGAGAAAGCATGAAGCTTATGGAAAAGCCTTCCAAGTCCCAGGATTCAAACAAAGGCAATTTAAACCACTCTGTATCTGACGGTTTCTTCTCAAGGACATAAAGTTAGATGGGAACAGACAAGGAAGAACAGGGAAATTCACATATAACAAATTATTTAAACTGATATCTAAGAATTTTAAGATATCTAAAGCATACCAGGAGTGAGAAGTAGAAGTAGGAGAAATCAAGACAGAACTGTATATAGTGTGACATTCAAAGCCAGGAAAGTGGCCCCAGAAATACATACAGCATATGATTCTTCAAGCTCTCTTCTGGCTCTTTAGTGTCTTTGCCCTTAACACTGTGTTACTCCAATTGTATAGTTTTTTGATTAAAATTTTTGGCTGGCATTAATGAAATCATGTTTTCATCAACAGTGTCGATGAGTGCTAAGCCATTTATGTACATCATCTTATATAATGCCTACGAGGTAGGTAAATTCCTATAGATGAGTAAACCAGGACTCAAAGGGATTAAGAAATAACGCTCAATAATGCATAACTAGCAAGTTATGAAGGAAGCCAAAATTCAAACCCAGGGATGTCTTTCTCCAAAAGCTTTCCACTCTACCAGCATTTCCCAGCTGAAGGTTCAAAAGCTCTTGTGGGTTTTGCAAAAGTAACCAGGAGAGTCACATTTAGAACAATGACTAGTAAGTGAGAATATGCCAAATTGGTACATCTAAATGTACTTAGAACTCAGAACTTCTACCTGTTTTTTACTCAGATAAACACTGATGTCTGTCATAATGGATTTGATTGATATATTGTTTTGAATTTGTTTATTCTTACAGATACAGGACTTAATTTACAGCCATAGTGGATTACTGTTTACAGATGGCAAATATAGTTCAGAAACCTGTCACCATCCAACTCAGAGGTAGTAATATCTCTCACCTAAATACTTCAACATCCTTCTTCAAACAGACCTCTCTGGAAGTGGCATCTTGAGTCTTTCACTACCTTATATAAAACAGCCAGGTTATTTTATCCACTTTCCTGACTATGCCACTTTCTAAAATTTTCAATATCCCCAGCAATCTATAGAATTACATAAAAATTCCTCAGTTTGAAATTCAATGACCTTGAATATCTAGTCCCAACCTTCTTTTTCATCCCTTTCTACAGAATGCATTTAAGAAACAATTATATTCCAGTGCGATATCCACATGGCTTGATCAAGGTGATTTCATATAAACCAATGGCTAAATTTGATTTCTTGGCATAAAATGCAAGCTCTGGGCAATTTATATGACATTTAAAAGTAGGAATTCTACTCCTGACAACATCTAAAACTTTTCTTCTTGAAGCCAATGACCAACGCAAGCAGCAAATGGTAAATTTCCAGAAAAGTTCACAATATCTTAAATATCTTTTTTGAGTATGTTTTAATCTCTTCTTTCTTAACATTTAATTACCTTTGTCCAGAGATCTATCAAATGATGCCTACTTTAATGTTATAAAATTATTCATCATGCCCAAAATGTTTTGCTGGCTATTACGACCATTTCTCACGTTGAAGAATGTTACTTTTTCTCTTTACAGACTTAAAATACAGGATATCTTTAACAGATACTTGATACTGAATTTGTATTTTCCACACCAAAAGAAGGTTCTACTTACTTTTCTTGGGGCTTCTCTTTTCTAACCATTTCTTTTTGTTCACTATTCTCCATAAACCCTCTGCAAAATATGAATCTATTCTGAAATCAATACTTTTCACTACAGAGAACCACAGAATATTCAAAAGTAGAAGGGACCTTAGAGATACATAGTAAATTCAGTCAGTAAGTACCAGAATAAAAGAATCAGAATTTTTCATCCTAAAGACTCCTCAAACTCTCTGAAAAAGAAATTACTTGAATTTCACATCTCCTATTTTATAAACTGTGCGACTTTTGCCAAGTTGCTTAATCTTTCTGTTCTTCAGTTTCCACACCTACAAAATATTTTCTAACTCTCCAGGTTTATCGCAAATATTAAGTAAAATGTTTATTATAAGAGATGTCATTCTCAAAGTATGCACAATTGAAAGTTTAGAAAGAAAATATACTTTTAAAATTTTCTTAAGGACATTACTAAATCAAGGAATCTTTATACAAAGTTTTAGGGAAAAAAGTTTTTTGATCTTTTGAGAAATATATGCTATATTATATATGACTAAATTTCCAGATTAAAAAAAATAAACTTTATTATTGAGAGACATCTTTCTAAGTGTATCACACACTATCTTTACTATCAAAGAGCATCCTGAATGTATCAATTTTTTCTAATTGTTTCAAGCCTTCAATATGAATATCAATCAATATACTTGTTGTATATAAGAGTGATGGTCTCTACAACCAAAGAAATGTATTAGGAGACGTTAGGTATTTCAATGCATACTTTATGGAACATAGTTTATAAGTTGTACTCCTAGACCAATTAGATACCTATAATTTTGTGTAGTTCTGTTTTTTAGCAATCATTTCCCTCTTAGCTCCTACACTCTCCCAACTTCTTGCTGCTTCTTATCAGCACTTGCCTCCTCACCATTCTGCTGCATCTACTCTACTGTGAAAAAGAAAAATATATAAACTTTTAGATTAAACCCACTCTGAGTAATGAGCATGATTACAGTAGTGTCTATTGCCTTTCTGTCGCTTACTGTCCGATTCTTAGCTGGATTAGAAGCGCAAAGTCAGCAAGATTCTACTCATAATAAAACATTACTTTCAAATTTAGTCTCAAAACATTCTTAACATGTTCTCTTAAGTCTTTTCTAATTGACACATTTATTTGATGGACCTTATTTCTCTTTCTATTCACTTTAAAAATCGGAAGTCAATTTTATATCAGTCTTCAAACATAAATAATGTCTTTTGAATTTCAGATTATCTACATCACTTAGAATTTCAGAACCACTTACTCTAGAGAAGTATCTAAGGATAGTTAGTGCATTCTTAGGAAACAGAATGTGATTTATAAATTCATCGAGAGATATAAAAATGACTAGAAACGTTTGAAACTATAAGCATAAACAAATTGCTCCCTATCACAATCAGTAAAATAAAACCCCTAATAAAACATCAGGATGAATGTGAATATCTGAAGGGATAAAAAACATATTTAAAAAAAGAACTGTTACATATTCTTCAAGTGTAGACTAATATATAATACTTGGATCTGGGAAATAAATAAAGCTGTCTAATGATATCTATATAACACATAAGGCAATGTCAAACTGGGTTAAACTATGTTAGAAAGCTACATAGAAATAATAGTTGTTATTTTTTTAAACCTGGAAAATGGCCTATGTATCTACAATAAAATAATATATAAAAAATGTTTAGAAGACTGGTTGGCACAAAGTAGATATGAACTAACTTTTATTTCCTTCTTCTCTGCATAATCTCCACACTAATCAAGAGAAACAGCAACTCTGGGAAAAGAAGATATAGGGTTATGAATAAATAAAAGACTTTCAAAGACCTTGGAAAAGGTACTGAAGAACAGGAGTCTGAAAACAAGTCTCTTGGTTCAGATACAGAACAGAACACAAAATGTGATGAAGGAGAATACAGTAGTTGGGAGATACCTGCCAAAGTAAAAGGCATTAGAAGAACAAACAGATAGGGGAGGAGAAACTCAGTGCCTGCTAATCCAGATGGGAGGTTAGTCACTCCTCACACATGTTAAGTTTATTCTTTACTAGTTTTCATAAAGATTATTAGAATAACTTTGAAAACCAATTCATATATGAACACAGAATTTAACAGATTGCATGGTTTACTACTTGGCTGATAAATTCATATAGTGAAAACTCAGTATGACTTTTAAGTAGAATGGTAGATAATTATATTCTGTGTATAAAACAAAGCGATTTTTCTGATATTTAACTGTGAGTAAATAGAGAAATAAAAGTAGTATACAGCCATCAAAAATTATGGAATTTTTTGAACTGCAAAAATGGGTATTATCAAAAGCATATTATTGACAGCATATAATATCAATTCAGTCACACAATTTCCAGTTGGCACAAATCTGTACCTATTTTAATTAACTG
Source organism: Eubalaena glacialis (assembly GCF_028564815.1). Classification (NCBI taxonomy): domain Eukaryota; kingdom Metazoa; phylum Chordata; class Mammalia; order Artiodactyla; family Balaenidae; genus Eubalaena; species Eubalaena glacialis. Next base: position 31,172,765 of record NC_083722.1, on the reverse strand, counting down.
ATGCAACTCAGTCTGGAGAGAGGGTATTTTATGAATGGTCTGCATGTCTTTGGTAAATCTGAAATTCTTGGAAACTACACATTAGGCATTTAATAGGAGCTGCAGCCAGAACTGAGTTTCAGCACAGGTCAGAAATCCAAACTTGGCATAGGATCCAAGTAGCTAGCAGAGCTTAGCTTAAGTTAGGTAACAGGATCCTAGCTGACCAGCAGGAATAAATGAAGAACACTGAAGGAAAAGCCTTGACACACATGGAAAGGAGGGAAGACACAGTTTTATACCTCTGCTAAGAAAACCATGTATAATAATATGAAACAGTGCTTTTAACTTTCTTGGAACTATGAACAATTTGTACGCTGAGATTCTCTTACCTTGAAGAGTTGAACAATTGACTATTAGTAGAATATACTACAGGAAGAAAAAGAAGACACGCTGAGAGTTGGGAAAGGACTGGAAATTCTTTCCTGGTTGGTCCTCTAGGTTATGCCCGTAGCAAATTACCCAGGGGAATTGGCGGGGAAAACGTAGCTAAAGAAGCAATCTACTTAGAATACGCCCATTTTGTGTCACAGATTAAAAACTAAATATCTGTCATCTGCAATACAAACATTATTTCTTAAAAAAGAGAAGATACAATACTATTTCTTGAGGTATGAGGTAGTAATATAAGAGAAAATCCAGCTAAGTAATAGAAAATATTAAGAGCAATCGATCAGAAACAAGTGCCATTCAAAACAATTAGTACATTTTCCACAATACATTATTTAAAAAGAAGCAAAAAAGAAGGAAACACTTTTCATGACATACAATGTTCTATATTTTGAACAATGCTGTGTGTGTATGTGTGCACATGTGTGTGTATATTCCACAAAGCAGGTGTGCTTTCAGTCTGTTTATGCTAAATATGTGGTACTTCATTTACTCTACAGTAGAAACAGACAAATAAGCCAAGAATTTTTTCCCAGATGGTATTTGTGAATTTCTCTATCCCATCCATGTAAACACAGAGTGGTGTGTTCCGGTTTGCTGAGTTACATATCCACGCTCTGACTTAGTACAAAGTCTGAATGTTTAGTCAGCTAAAAGACTGTTTCCATTCTGTGATTCATTAGGTCCCCATGGTACCTCTACTTCCTTTATTTTATGCAATCACAAATTATATTAGTTTGTCCTATTTTTATAACCCTTATAACTGAAGTTCTGCACAGGAAATTCTATCGCTATTTTAAAACATACTCATAAACCATTACGGAGGTGACATAAGTGACAGCCCCACAGAAGTGGTGATGAGGACTGAACATTGCCTTGCAGGAGCTCCTTCTACCAGGAAGATAAACTGTCAAATTAAAAAGCATTACAAGTAAGTGGGGTGGAGGAAGCGATGACTCAGTGTATGCTAATCCAGATGGGAGACTTAAGCAATCACTTTTGACACATATAAATTTGTTATTAATTTTCACAACTGAAGACTATTAGAATAACCCTGAGAAAGTTGTTCTGATGTGAAAACAGTACAACAAATTGAGGAGCTTACTAGTTGCCTGGTAGATTACAAAGTGAAAATCCGATATGTTTTGAAATGGAATGGTAGATAGTTATACTTTGTGCATACAATGAAGAGGGTCCTCTGATATTTAACTTGGAATGAATAAAAAAATGAAAGCAGCTATATAGCCATCAGATGTCATGACAGTTTTGGAACTTGAATGGATATTATTACTGACAGCATCATAATAGCAACTCTATCACACAATTTCAAGTTGGCATAAATCTTTACCTACTTCAAACAGATGTAGCTCACCCTGTGGAGTGGGAGAAGAGGGAAGCTTAGGATATGAAAATGTTTGCATCTTTCTGGAAAATTTGAAAGAGCATTTCAATGGATTTTTCAATCCAATTCTAATCTAAATCATGCCATTAAATAGCCCTGTTACCTTAGAATTAATCACGATAGTAACCATTTACTACTACTAACTTAGAGAAAGGATACTATGCCCCAGAAACTTCACTAAGTCCTTTAATATACAATATATCTAATTTTTATGACCCTCTATAACCACTGTAAAAAGTAAATATTAGTATTGTTATTTTACAAAATAAGAAAATTAAAAGTTTTGAAAACTCTCTCTAGTGACAACTAATTAGTATTGCACTGAATCATAAAATTGCTGATATTTAACCATTCATGACTTATAAAAAAGGCAATTTCATTTGGTTCAAACTATTATATAACAAATAATTTCTGAAGTATAATTCAACTTTAAAGTCCTATGACTTTAATATTCTAACTTGTTCTTGAATAAAGTCAAAAGCTTTATATAGATTTTAAACTATATGTTTTCATGATTTAACATATTCTATAATCTTCACGCAGAACTCCAGTGAAGAACAGTTAACTGGGGCCTGAGCTGGTCACAACCTAGCAAGTGGAACAGAGTAGAGTTAGGTGGAATCACTCAGACTGGAGGGCAGGCCTGGCTGAAGAACTGAGAAAGAACCAGGGGTAGGATGAGAGGGCACAGGTCTCAAATGGGAATCACAGGTCCAAGAAACAAGAGACAAAAGAAAAGATTTAAAGAAAACCTCTTCCCAAATGAAACAACACGCAACCGCTGCCAAAATGATCCAAGAGACTGAAGAATGGATTTTCTTCCCCTTTAAAGTTTTAGATTAAGGTATTAAGGGCCGGCAGTTGAGGAAAGAATGACTCAACTGAAGTTCTAGCTCACTACCCCAGTACTTGAAGGTGCTTTTTGAACAGGAGACACAGCACCACAGAGGTTGTAAGAGTGGAATCACATTCTTCTCTTCTAAATAGGCTGTAGCAAGAATCTAAATGCTTTTTATTTCTTCTATAAGTTATGTATTCCCTTTGATAGTACACTATCAAAGCACTTTGACAGATCTCTCTAGCATTAACTGAGCAAAGTCATAGGGGGAAAAAGTATATCACATAAAAACAACTTCCTTATTATATTTGTCTATGAACTTCTGTGACATACATAACACTGTTTCCACAGCTTTTGAGGAAAACTAAAATTCCTTTAAAAAACATCATTTCCTTCCAAAATTAAAAAGTATGTTTTCTTGAAAAATTGAAATTGAAGACGGATACGGGAAATATGGCAACAATGTGCTATATAAATCCATTAACACTGAATACTTTCCTGGTTAAGCAAATGAAGTCGGCCTGGTAAAAACCAGGTAGAAGTGGCTCCTGAGCTCAGATTTCCATATTAAAAGTCATACCTATGCTGTCAAACATTCCAATTTTAATCTTTCAAGAATAGCCAGAAATCCTAAGTTTTTATGTAAAAGTGATCTAATTTTAAAATGTTGGCAACTAAATTTGTATCTTAATATAGTGCAAGTAAAACCAGATTCTATGCTACATCTATGCATAGGTCAAGAGTTTTTTACCTCTATTCTGATGCTTACTTTCCTGAATTAAATTTAATAAATATATGTTGAATCCTATGAAAGATTTAACATATATTTTTATATAGACATGTATATACAAAAACAAGAAGAATTCCAGGCTAGATACCTCTTGTCAAAACCCCCATCTCTCCCTGTGAAAATCAGCAGTACCAGTTATCATAATGTTTAAAAATTAATTTATTTAAAAAAATTTTTTAATTCAATTTATTTAAACTAAAAAACCGTTCATCCCACTCCACCCCCTGCCTCTGGCAACCACCAATCTGTTTCTCTGTTTCTATGAAGTTGATTTGTTTTTCTTTTAGATTCCACATATAAAAGGGCTCATACGGTATTTGTCTTTCTATGTCTGTCTTACTTCACTTGGCATAATATCCTTGAGGTCCATTCATGGTATTGCAAATGGCAAGGTTTCATTATTTCTTATGGCTCAATAATATTCCACTGCATAGTTATACCACGATTTCTTTACCCATCCATCCATAGATGGACACTTAGGTTGTTTCCATATCTTGGCTACTACAAATAATGCTGCCACGAACATGGGCATGCATACACCTTTTTCAGTTAGTATTTTCATTTCTTTGGATAAATACCCAGAATTGGAATTGCTGGATGATATGGCAGTTCTGTTTTTAATTTTCTGAGAAACCTCCATACTGCTTTCCATAGTGGCTGCACAAATGCACAATCCAACAACGCACAAGGGCTCCCTTACTCCACATCCTCACCAACACTTGTTATTTTTAGTCTTTTTGATAACAGTCATTCTGACAAGTGTGAGGTGATATCTCATTTGGCTTTGATTTGCATTTCCCTGATGGTTAATGATGGTGAGCATCTTTTCAGGTACATGTTGGCCAGCTGTCTGTCTTCTTTGGAAAAGTGTCTATTCAGATCATCTGCCCATTTATTAATTGTTTATTTTTTGCTACTGAGTTGTATGACTTCTTCATATATTTTGAATATTAGCTCCTTATCAGATATATGATTTGCAAACATTTTCCTCCATTCAGTAGGTTACCTTTTCATTTTGTTGATGGTTTCCTTTGCTGTGCACAAGCTTTTTAGTTTGATGTAGTCTCACTTGTTTATTTTTGCTTTTGTTTTTGGGGTCAGATTCAAAAAATCATCACCAAGACCTATGTCAAGGAGCTTAGTGCTTATGTTTTCTTCTAGGCATTTCATGGTTGTAGGTCTTACATTTAAGTCTTTAATCCACTTTGAGTTAATTTTTGTGTACAGTGTAAAAGAGCATCTAGTTTCATTCTGTTGCATGTGGCTCTCCAATTTTGACTGCTTTCTCGTAAATTAATTGACCATATATGTGGGTTATTTCAGGGCTCTTATTCTGTTCCACTGATCTACGTGTATGTTTTAGGCCAACACTTGTTAGAATGGCTATTATGAAAAAGACATGAGATAACAAGTGCTGGTGAGGATGTGGAGAAAAGGGAATCCAGTACTTTAAAACTGTTGTGCTATTTCCTTCTAGTCTCCATATTTTCATGAAAATTCTGCTGTCTTTCAAATCATTGTTCCCCTATGGTAATAAATCTGGGTGCTTTTAAAATTTATATTATGCCGTTCATAGTCAGCAGTTTGAACATGCATTTCCTTGGGCTTATCCTTTTTGGAGTTTGCTCAGCTTCTTAAATCTATAGATTTAAGTATTTTAGTAAATTCCAGATGTTTTCAGCCATTATGTAATTATACAGAAAGCCTATTTGCAATAGCAAATAAGAAGGTTAAATACTTAGGAATATATCTAACAAGAAATACGTGAAGCCTATAAAAAGAAATGTTAAAACACTCATGAAAGACACAAAAATAGTCCTGAAAAAATGTAGACATTCCCTTTTCTTAGACTGACTCAACATTAAGATGCAGTTCTCTTTAAACTGATTTATAAATTCACACAATCCCCATAAAAATACCAGCAAGTTATTTTATGGAGCTAGAAAATTCAATACTAATGTTCACATGGAAAAATAAACATATAAGAATAATCAGGAACACACTGAGAAAAATTAGAAGGGGCGTCTTAGCTGTAACAATCTTTAAGATATACCATAAAACCTATATAATTAAAAATGTTGTATTAGCACATGCGTAGACAAATAAACCATTGGTATAGAATATAAAATCAGAAATAGACCCCAATACATATGCTAATTTAGTAATGATAAAGGAGGCATCTCAAATCATTAGGGAAAGTAGATACTTTTTAATAAATGATGATGGTATAATTGGGTAGTCATTTGGAAAAATCTATAGTTAGATCCATATCTCACACAATAACAAGAATAAACCACAAATGGTTAGGAATCTAAATGTTAAAAATGAAACCATACAGATACTAGAAGACAATATGGATGAATTTCTCTTTAAACTCAGTATAAGAAAAGTGTTCCTAACTATAACTCAAAATCCAAAGGAAATAAAAGATTGATGCATTCGACTACATTAAAATACTTGTATGCCCCCCCAAAAGCTCATAAAAACAAAGTCAAAAGATAACTGTAACTGACACAGAAGAAGAATATATTTGTATCATATGCCACAAAGGACTGATATACCTAATATTTATGAGACACAGGACCAAAAACTTGAGAGAAAAATGAGGAAAGGACATGAAAGCATTCCTAGTGGCCAACACTGAAACAACTTGAGAAATAAAAATAAATAATAATACTACTGCATAATGAACCAAAGAATAAAATTTAAATACACATTAGTCCATACATATGTACATTAAAAATTTAATAAATAAATGGTGATAAAGAATAGCTATTCCTTTCAGAATAACTGCAATTAAAAAAGATAAAAGGAAAGAAGAAAATAGAAAATCATTACTATGCAAATACCACGGTAATAACTGTCTCAGACTACATCCACTGATGAATGTTAAAATTAATAGGCAAAATTTTGCAGAGAAACAGTATTTGCATAGTCACAAAATATCTCCCACAAGACATTTATTAACAACAAAATGAAAAAAAAAAAAAAAACTTCATTACAGTGGAAAAATTCAGCATATACCACTTTACCCAAGTTATCAAGGTTAATTTAAGATCACAAACAACACATCAACAACATGAACCCACTGATATGATACAGTGAGAAAAGCCCATCACTTCTGTGGTATTCTTGCCAAAAAGGCATAGCCACATTCTAACCATAAGAAAACATTAGACCAATTGACAAAGAAGAGCATTCTACAGAATAATTGTCTAGTACTTTTCAAAAATGTCAAGGTCATGAAAGACTTTAAAGCAAGACTGAGGAACTATCACAGATAGAAGACCACAAAGACATGACAGCTCACTACAGTGTGTTATCCTGGATTAGCTTCTGGAACAGAAAAGGGACATTAATGGGAAAACTGATGAAATACATATAAGGTTGGTAATTTTATTAACAGTATTGTACCAATGTTATTCCTGGTTTTGATAATTGTACTATGGTTATGCAAGATGTTAACAGAGGAATGTGAATTGTATATGAGAATTCTCTGTGATACTTGTGCAATTCTCTTTCCAGACATCTAAAATTCAGAATAAAAGTTTTTTTAAACGTTCTGAAAAAACTATACTGATATAATGATAAAAAACAGATCAGTGTTAACCGAGGTCAGGAGCTGGAGAAAAGACTGATTACACAGGGTACAAAGGGATGTTTTTGGATGATGGAAATATTTCTATATAATGATTGCGTTGCTAGTCACATGACAATATTCATCTGTCAAAAGTCATGCACTGGTGAAATTTTGTTACATGAAAATTATACTTCAATAGAGCTGACAAAAAAAGAATTCCAAATGTAAAAAAATGTAAAAAAAAAAAATTCTTAAAAATATCTTGGGTTGTGATGCCAATATAAGCGGAATGCAGAGGAGAGATACCAAATAAGATTATATGCTCTTACCAGGTTAATTAACTGAGTGTGTACTACATCTTCTACCAAAACTGCTGTTTCATGAAGAGGCCTCCTAGAATCACCTAGAGAAAACCTGCAAAGAAAATCAAACATACCAATATTAAGGACTGTAAAACTAAGAAAGGCAAAAGTGAAAAATATTTATCATAATACTGTCTAATAAAGTACAAATTGTCCTCTCAAACGACAGAGTACGTATACAATTTTCTATGGACAAAGAATTGCATCTTTCCTACATAAGCTGAAACTTCCAGAGAAAAGTGCAGTGTCATCAATGTTATTTCTTGATTTGTGTAGGCATTTTTGAGGGCATTTACTATTTCAAAATGCAAAATTTTAAAGACAACCACTTTATAATATTGGCAACCAGAAAACTGTTACCATATCCAAATAACCAATACAGCTGGCCCTTCATATCTTCAGGTTCTGCAGGTTCCTCTGATTCAACCAACCACCAATTGAAAATATTCGAAATAAAAAAAAAATCCAGAAAGTTCTGAATAGCAAAACTTGATTTTGCCATGTGGTAGCAACAATTCACATATCATTTACATTGTATTTACAATTATTTACATGGCATTTACTTTGTATGAGGTATTATAAGTAATCTAGGGACAATTTAAAGTATATGGAAATTTCCCCAAAGAAGATATACAGATTGACAATAAACACATGAAAGGATGCTCAACATCACTAATCATTAGAGAAATGCAAATCAAAACTACAATTAGGTATCACCTCACACCGGTCAGAATGGCCATCATCAAAAAATCTACAAACAATAAATGCTGGAGAGGGTGTGGAGAAAAGGGAACCCTCTTGCATTGTTGGTGGGAACGTAAATTGATACAGCCACTATGGAGAAAAGTATGGAGGTTCCTTAAAAAACTAAAAATAGAACTACCATATGACCCAGCAATCCCACTACTGGGCATATACTCTGAAAAAACCATAATTCAAAAAGAGTCATATACCACAATGTTTATTGCAGCCCTATTTACAATAGCCAGGACATGGAAGCAACCTAAGTGTCCATCAACAAATGAATGGATAAAGAAGATATGGCACATATATACAATGGAATATTACTCAGCCATAAAAAGAAACGAAATTGAGTTATTTGTAGTGAAATGGATAGACCTAGAAACTGTCATACAGAGTGAAGTAAGTCAGAAGGAGAAAAACAAATACCGCATGCTAACACATATATATGGAATCTAAAAAAAAAAAAAAAAAGGTTATGAAGAACCTAGGGGCAGGACAGGAATAAAGACGCAGATGTAGAGAATGGACTTGAGGACATGGGGAGGGGGAAGGGTAAGCTGGGATGAAGTGAGAGAGTGGCATGGACATATATACACTACCAAATGTAAAACAGATAGCTAGTGGGAAGCAGCCGCATAGCACAGGGAGATCAGCTCCGTGCTTTGTGTCCACCTAGAGGAGTGGGATAGGGAGGGTGGGAGGGAGACGCAAGAGGGAGGAGATATGGGGCTATATGTACACATAAAGCTGATTCACTTTGTTATACAGCAGAAACTAACACACCATTGTAAAGCATTATACTCCAATAAAGGTGTTAAAAAAAAAAAAGAAAAGAAAAGAGACATGGGACACAGTCATGAGTAGATTACTTTCACTGAATTTCCTTGTCCAAGATTCACTTAGGAAGGCAAAGTGTGTTATTTTGAGAGGCATTTGAAGAAAATGGTAACTTTAACATTACCATGGAAGACTATGTGTGTAAATACTACAAATAATAATTCTGTTTATTAAATTTAAAAAAAGTATATGGAAAGATGTGCATAGGTTATATAGTAAATGCTATGTCATTTTATATAAGGGACTTGAGCATCTGACGATTTGGGTATCTGCAGGGGGTTCTTAGAACCAATCCCCCTCAGACACTGAGGGACAACTGTACAGTAACACAATAATAGCCACGTAGAAAACTAAAAAAGCATGTGATGTAATTAAAATGAAAACTGCTAAGAAAAATGCATGTAAATGGTGTAAACTATTATTTCAAATTATATACAAGCAGATTATCAAGAATGGATGACAAAGCTGATCTTAAAAGTCCTCTTCTCAATTTTCATATTGTGGACTAGATGGTCCTGGTAAAGAACATTTGAAAATATACAGTAATATATTAAAGACTTATATTTAAAGCATACTTTAACCAGCAGTAGAGAAAACAAAAAAGAAGTCAGAGAAAATGAGAAAACACAGTTTCACAGGATAAGAGAGCCCTGGAGCCAAAATTTATTCTGAAAGCATCTACTTCTTTATAGTAGCCTATAGCCTGGATTTCAACCAGCACAGTTTTCAAGGTATAGGAAAGAGGGCTGGGACCTCAAGAGAGGTATGAGGTCAGTTTGAGGAAACTACTCTGAAGTTGAGAAAAGCAACACCCAGATGGTGATACTTTCAGTGTGTGAACTAGGAAAATACCACTCCAAAGAAGGCACTTTGCCTGTCTTACCCCAGGTTGAGTGAAAGAGAAAAAAAATGTGGTACTGGCACAAACAGACTATAGGAAAAGAACAGAGAGTCTAGTAATAAACATATAATGGTCAACTGATTTTCAATAAGGGTGACAAGAGCACCCAATCTGGAAAGGACAGTCTTTTCAACAATTGGTGCAGGGAAACAAGATGTCCACATGCAAAAGAATGAAGTTGGACTCTTACCTTGTACCATATATTAAAATAAACTCAAAATAGATCAAAGACTTAAAACTATAAAACTCTTAGAATAAAATAGAAGGGGAGATCTTCATGACCTTGGATTTGGCAAAGGTTTCTTAAAGTGTGACACCAAAAGCACAGGCAACAAAAGAAAAAAATAAATTGGACTTCATCAAAATTAAAACCTTTTATAAATCAAAGAACACTATTAAGAGAGAGACAAGATAACCCACAGAATGGGAAAAAAAATGTTGGAAACTCATATATCAGATAAATAACCAGCGTATACAAAGAACGCCCACAACGCAAAAAAAACCCCAAAAATACCCAACTTAAAAATGGGCTATAGACTTGAATAGATATTTCTCCAATGAAAATAAACAAATGGCCAATTTCAAATGAAAAGATGCTCAAAATCATTAGCCATTAGGGAAATGCAAATGAAAAAAAACATGGAGATACTACTTCAAACCCATAAGAATGGCTACTATCAACAAAATGGAAAATAGTAAGTGTTGGCTAGGATATGGAGAAATTGAAAATGCTGTACATTGCTGGTGGGAATGCAAAATGGTGCAGCCACTGTAGAAATGTGCATGATATGTAGACACCACCCGAAACTGAACAGCTGTAGTGCTACAGTCCCCTTCTGGAACATCCCTGAAAGACAGTGGTAAAGGGAAATCCTCCCAGTGCACAGAACTTACAGCAGTGCACTTAGTTGTTTACTTGAAAGAAGAAATAGTTAGATGTGTAATTTTATACTGATTCATGGGCTATGACCAATGAGTGGCTAATGGTAAGGGACATGGAAGGAGTATGTTTGGGAAATTGGTAAATTTGGGGAAGAGGTAGACAGATGTCTCTAAATAGGCAAAACAACAACAACAACAACGTGAAGACGTCAACTATATTTCAATTTAAAAAAAACTAAAAAAAAAAAGAAGATATCTGTGTCTTGTGTGAATGCTCATAGGTGACCTCAGCAAAGGAAGATTTTAACAATCAAGTGGATACCATCAGCTTTTCCCGAATCACCCCATCATTGCCCAATGGGCTTATGAACAAGGTGGCCGTGGTGGGAAGGATGGACTTCCACTCACCAAGGCCACTGCTGAGTGTCCATCTGTCAGCAGCAGAGATCAACACTGAGTCCCCTATATAGTACCATTCCTCAGGGTGATCAGTCAGCTACCTGGTAACAGGCTGATGCCATTAGACCACTTCCATCATGGCAGTGGAAGTATATTATTCTTACTGGAATAGACACTCTGGATATGGAACTGGCATCCCTGCATGCAATGCTTCTGCAAAAATTACCATCTGTGGACTTAGAGAATGCCTATCCACTGTCATAATATTCTATACAGCATTGATTCTGATCAAGAAACTCACTTAACAGCAAGAGAAGGGCTACACTGGGCCCACACTTATGGAATTCACTATTCTTAACATGTTCCCCACCATCATGAGGCAGCTGGTTTGACGGAATGATGAAATGGCCTTTTGAAGACTGAGTTACAGTGCCAGCAAGTTGGTAATACCTTGTAGATCTGGGGCAAGGTTTTCCAGAAGACTATACAGTCTAGAACCAGCATCCAATATATGGTGCTGCTTCTCCCACACATAGAATTCACAGGTCTAGGAATCAAGGGATAGAATGGGAGAGGCACCACTCATTATTACTCCTAGAGACCCACTAGCAAAATTGTTGCTTTCTGTTCCCATGGCCTTATGATTTGCTGGCCTAGAGGTCTTAATTCCAGAGGGAGGAATGCTTTCACATTTATACCATTGACACAATTATTCCATTGAAATGAAACTTAAGACTGCAGCTGAGTCACTGTGGATTCCACATGCTTCTGAATCAACAAGTGAAGAAGGAGTTACTGTGTTGGCTGGGGTGAGTGATACTGACTACCCAGTGGAAAATAGACTGGTACTCCACAGTGGAGGTAAGAAAGAGTATTTCTGGAATATAGGAGATCCCTTAGGACGTCTCATAGTATTACCATGCCCTGTGATTAAGGTCAATGGAAAACTACAACCCAATCCAGGAAGGACTACTAATAGCTCAGATCCTTCAAGAATGAAGGTTTGGGTCACTCCACCAGTTAAAGAAACACAACCAGCTGAGGTGCTTGCTGAAGGCAGGGGAATACAGATTAGGTAGTGGAAAAAGGTAGTTATTAATACCAGCTACAACCATATGACCAGTTATAGAAAGAGGATTGTAACGGTCATGAGTATTCCCTCATTTTGTTATGAATACGTTTGTGTGTGTGTGTGAATGTGAGTGTTGGGGAAATAGCTGTTTCCTTCCCTCTCTTATTCCCTCATCATGTAACATAAAATGTATTGGCCTTACAGTATTTAATTGTTATTCATTTTATATCATAGTATTTAAGCGAGGAACACCAAGGAGAAGTATAAACGTCACTCAAGGACTTAACCTCATCTTCTGGGGAAGGGGTTAGCGCATTTTCAGTTGTGTGCTGGATAACTGTATCACGTTAGGCAGAACTATGACCTTGTTATTGTCTTTATTTGGAGACTAAGTATAGCTTAAGGAGATATGGGCGCCCAAGTTGATATGGGTGATGGTTAATTTTATGGCTCAGTTTGACTGTGGGCCATGGGGTGGTTAACATTAGTTTGATATGTATTTGAAGGTATTTATGCGTGAGATTAACATTTGAATCCGTAAACTGGGTAAGGCAGATTACCCTCTCCAATGTGGGTGTGCCTCATCCAATCTATTGAAGGCCTGAACAGAACAAGAGGAGGAGTAAGAGGGAATTCACCCTCTGCCTATCTTCAAGCTGGGACTGGTCTTTGACTGCCTTTGAACTCATTTTGGGACACCATCAGCTCTACTGCTTCTCAGATTTCCATACTGTAGTTTTACCCTCCCCTCATCACATTTTATGTTGTTGATTTCACAATGTACATCTTTTACCTTGTGTATCATTAACAAATTATTGTAGTTGTGATTATTTTTACTACTTTGGTCTTATAACCTTCATACTAGATGTATAACTGATTTACCCACCATTAAAACATTTGTGTATTCTGAATTTAAGCAGTGGAATTTGTACTTTTATACATTTTACTATTACTGACTAGCATCCTTTCATTTCAGTTCAAAGAAGTCCCTTTAACATTTCTTATAGGCTAGTCTAGTGGTTATGAACTCCTTCAACTTTCACTTGTCTGGAAAATTATTTATCTCTCCTTCAATTCTGAAGGATAACTTTGCTGGGTATACTTTTTTTGGCTGCCAGGAAAGCAAGAGTAAAACATAAATCAATTAATATAATTAACTACATACAATATTAAAATAGAAAAACTGTATGATCATATCCATAGACGTAGGCAAATCACTAAACAACCATTCACGACAAAAATTTTAGCAAAGTACGACTAAAAAGATTTTCTTTAATCTGATGAAGAGAATCTACCAAAAACCATATAGGGAACAACATACTCAGAAGCATTCAAACCTTTTGAAATTCAGACCAATATAAGGATTCCCACTATCACCACTTTTAGTCAATACAGTACTTAAGATTACAACGACAACATAAGGCAAGAAAAGGTTTAAACTATATAAGTATTGAAAAGAAAAAACTAAACTGTTCTTATTCACATATAATCTGAGTACCTACACAGAAAACTCAAAATAATGGGGAGACAAATTATTTCAATTAATAAAGGAAGCCAGCAAGTTTTTCAACTATAAGAGCAATCTAAATATCATCAACACAAAGGCAGAACTCATTGAAACAGACAGCAGAGTGGTGGTTACCATGGGCTGGGAGTGGGGGAAACAGGGAGATGATGCTTAAAGGGTACAAACTTCCAGTTAGAAGATGAATAAGTTCTGCGAATGTTACATACAGCACAGTGATCATAGTTAACAGTACTATATTATACACTCAAAAGTTGATAAGAGAGTAAGTCATAAATGTTCTCACCGCAAAAGTGAAATGGTAACTGTGTGACGTGATGAAGGTGTGAGCTAAAGCTATGGTGGTAATCATTTTGTAATAAACAAGTAAATCAAATCAACATGTGTACTCCTTAAACTTAAACAATATCAATCATATCTCAATAAAGTTGGGGAAAACAGCACACAAAGATAGAAAATGCAATTAAAAATATATAAATTGGCTCTAAACTTTATGTGAGAGAGTCAAGAGCCAAGAATAGTCAAGACACTTTTGAAGTACAAAGTAGAAGATTTCCTACAAGACTTATTATAAAGCCATAGTAATTAAGGTAGTGTGCTACTGGTGCAAGGACAAACAAATAAACCAACAGAACAGAAAGAGAATAAAAAGTCCCCATTAGAGAGTAAACTCCACAATGGCAAAAATCTTCTGTTATGTTCACTGACATATTCAATATTTAATTCTTTGGACTGCTGGAACAGTTTCTCTTCCATTATTTTAAGTTAATTTAAATCACACCAAAGAAAAAGTACAAAGTTATCAAAGGGAAATAATTGACTCAAAGATAAAATAATGAATGCAATTCACATCTCTAGTAAAAAGAATATTTTAAAATACTTCTTATATTAACAAAACGTACAAATAATTACCAAGTTTTACCTCAAGCTTTTATATACTTTTCTACTAAAAATAATCATCATTAACATAAACATGTAGAGTACTTAAAACCAGCTAAAGATATAAATAGGGATGGGATTGTGATGAGTATATTATTTTAATTTTCAGGGTTGTTAGTTCTTCAGCTTTAATTTGCATTTTTTCTCATATTACTTCTGCTAAGTTTTTTTTCCCACATGCAGAAAGCTAGATACTGTCTTAATGGTTTCTGGAAAATAGAAATGAAAGCCATTGTACCTAGCCATAGTCACCACTTTTTGCTCTGCAATGTTTATAATATTTTTAAGTCACTTAAAGACAAAATCCAAGTAATTGGTACTTATACATATCTTTTGATTTCCCCCCCCCAATTAAACACCTATCTTACTACTCACTGATGCCTTGACTGACTTGTCTTGGGCCTATTCCCAACCAAAAAGGTCTGATGCTCAATTCCTTCACATACTGCCTAGATGCCTATAACAACATCAGTACTGCTGGACCAGCTTCCACTAAAGGTCTTTTAGGAAACGTTCCTGAAAAAGTTGTCCCTCCCTTGGTCTTCTGCAGTAGCTTCGTTGCTATAACTCACAAGACTCTATTTTAGTTATCATGTAACTTTGATAACCATGGTCACAACAAGTAAGTCCAGAGCATTCTTGCTGGACTCCACTTAATCAAGACAGTGGCACAGCCACTTATACCCTATCCTCTCACCCAAACAGGATTGGTTTTATTCAATTCCAGGATCAAATGTTTCAGTGATCACTAGGGCAGCTGACTCTGCAATTCCCTTGTCAAGTGCATAATGAAAGTATGAAATAAACAAGACTATTCATGAGGTGAAGTTATACTTCTTATTCTGTACACTTAGAGGAGGATGTATGCTGAACGAAACCATGGGATACTGTTCCAAAAATTCTGCAGAACTTACCACTAAGCCTTTCAGTATTTTTGTGTGCTATGTGTAAGCCTAACACAGTCTAAAATTGGGAGATAGCCTTTACATAGACATCTATTAAAGTAAAAAGAAAAATCTGTTAATAGAAAGTACAGAGTAAAACAGAGTAAGAACTAGTTACAGAAACATTTCCAAAACACAGAAAACAAATTTTTTAAACTACACACTGAATATTACTACAGTCACTATGTGTTTCCAAAAAACAAAACTTCATTTCAATAGCTTCTACCCTCAGTTAAAAAAAAAAAAAGTTTAAAAAAAAAGGAAGGAAGATGCTAGATATATGCTATCTTACTCTCTGTTGAACCCCTATTTGACATCTTTAGTCAGAAATTTATGCCTAGATGCTTCCTGAGTATGGTGATATACTTTCAATGTCTCTGGAAATTCTGACACATTATTCTTTATCAGAATCTTTTGCTAACCTCCAGATCCTATGTAAATGTATATATCTGATGATGTATCTACCCACAGACCCATTCTTCTTACATCCACTTATCACCAACTGTTGAAAAGAAATCAACCCCAAATTCTATTTTTTAAAATAATTATAATAGACTTCATTTTTTAAAGCAGTTGTAGAAAAAGTGAGTGGAAAGTACAGAGAGTTTTCATATATCCCCTCATCTCCCTCCATGCCCAGTTTCCTCTATTATTAGCATTTTGTATTAGCGAGCCAGTATTAATTGATACGTTATTATTAACTAAAGTCCAGAGTTTACATTAAGGGTAACTCTGCATGAGTTTCTCTATTGGTTTTGACAGATGTATAATGATATGTATACACTATTATAGTATCATACAAATGGTTTCACTACAAATCCTCTGTGCTCTGCCTATTCGTCCCTTCCTCCTTTGCAATCCCCGGCAATAACTGATCTCTTTACTGTCTCCATAGTTTTGTCTTTTCCAAAATGTCATGAGTTGCAAACATATGGTATGTAGCCTCTTCAGATTGGCTTCTTTCACTTAGCATTATGCATTTAAGATTCCTTCGTGTCTTCATGGCCTGATAACTCTTTTTTATTACTAAATAATTTCATTGTATATACCATGGTTTGTTTATCCATTTGCCTACTGAAGGACATACTAGTTGCTTCCCAGTTTTAGCAATTCTGAATAAAGTGACTATAAACACTCATGCAAGTTTTGTGTGGACGTAACTTTTCAAGTCATGTGGGTAACTACCAGAGTGTGTTTATTGGGTCATATAATAAGAGTATGTTTAGTTTTGTAAGAAACTGCCAAGCTGCCTTCCAAAGTGTCTGTACCATTCTGCATTCCCATCAGCAATGAAGGAGAGTTGCTGTTGCTCCACATCCTCCCCAACACTGGGTGTTTGGGATTTTAGTCATTCTAATGGCTGTGTAGTGGTATTTCATTGTTGTTTTAAGTTGCAATTAACTCCTTAATGATGTATGATGTTGAGCGTCAACCCCTTCTTTTAATGGCTGTAACTGTAAGAAAAACAAACTTTTCCAGTAAGCATATACAATACGTGTATATTTATCTCTTTTTAAGTCATACAAACATACATGTGATATTAGTACAAAAACACAGTATAAAACAAAAGAGAAATTTCAAAGGAGGTAAAAATGTATCAAACAATATTTTTAAATAAGTATTATTTTCTTTATTGAAATGAGAAAACTTTTTTGCTCTGATTAATTATATATATATAAATTATTAGCATTACCAACACTCCCAGTTTGCCTGAGACAGGGATTTTCCAAATTATTTTCTACCAAAGAAATCAGCCTAATTAATACTAAAAGGTCATGACACATTTTTTATCAAAAAAAAAAAAAAAGCCAGAAAATTTTATTTTTTTAAGGGAATGAATGAATAATACATAAAATGTGTATACTATTTACTTTCAAACAATTACCCTATTATTTTTGTTCTAGAGTCCCAAAAAAGCACCTGGGGAATTTGTCCCTTCATTTGGAGATAATGCCTTTCCATGCTGTTCAGTTGACGACTAAGGCAGGGTACTCAGGGCAGGAGGAGTAGCAACCCAGCTGAGTCTCGTTGTAGTCACTGCCTCCACTCAAAGAAGAAACAGCACCAGCTGAATAAGGGGCCAGAGATGTGAGCTGAGAATAAACAGATACAATTCATATGGCCAGTATCCAATTAGGAAGATTACAATAATGCAGCTCAAAGTCTCACTGCATCCTGGCCATCAGCTACAAAGAAGAGGCAATCAGTTATGATGAAAAGAAATTAGACTGAAAGTTAGATGACCTGGTTCTGGTTCCTACTCTGTGACTAAGTAGTACTGTAACCTCGGGCAAGTAGCATTTCTGGGTACCTCAGTTCCTCCACAATGAAAGGAGGGGACTGGATTCAATGATTTTAAAGATCTGTTTTCAGATATTTATTCTGGGTATGCAAGCAGCTATAATCCTTAAATCCCAAAAACTTTTGTCTTCAAGAATTATAAGAAAATTATATTTTAAGGAAATCACTTTTATAACTCTTGTAAGAAAATTAAATCTTACTAAACTGAGTAAATTGGGCAACAATCATGAAATTAAGAAAAAAGAAAAAAATTTTAACAGGTAACACAGAATGAAATAAACAAATAAAAACAATTAGAGGAAGAGCAATAAAGCTAAATTTATTCCTGCCCTATATGTGGAAATAATTTCCAAGAAACATTCCATTGCCCCCTAAAAGACATTAAAAACAAAACAAAACAAAACAAAACAAGATAGTGCCTGTACTTGGGGAAAGTATCACAGAATTCTATATTATTCTTCTTTAGTATATTTGACAGGGTCAGCTTTTGAGTCTAAAATACTTGTTTTCAAATTTTCAAGCCCTGATTAAGAACAGAGTGGAAGGACTGAATAAGTTTTAATTAAAGGGATTCTTCAATTAAAGAGATCCTTTCACAATGTATATGTATATCAAGGCATCACATTGTACGCTTTAAATAACTAACAATTTGTCAATAATACTTCAGTAAAGCTGGGGTGTGCGGAGAGAGTCTGAAAAAGAAGCCAAGGAAGTAAGTTTAGTAAAAATCCATGACAGAGAGCCTGCTAGAACAGTCCTGAAGAACACAAGGCCCACAAGCAGATCTGCTCATAAAGATCCAGGAACTAAACATAAAAGGACAAAGAGACATTTCTTTACTACCTTGTGTGCGTCTTCTTGGATGCTGAGTTGCTTTCAGTACTTACCACTGGCTATAAACTCTAATGTGGTTAAATTATTCTGGATACTGTGGTTAAGTAATTGCTGTGGTCTTGGGAGCTAGTAACTGCTTTTTTTTTTTTTTTTTTTTAACTTCTGGTTTTTTGAACATTTTCTACCTCAGGTAATTGATATTACTTTGGAATGGACACTGTGACTACTGCTTGATGTAAGAAGGCCCTGGGTGACTTTCTGTCCCCAAAAGAAAGTTTCCTTTTTCTCTTAAAACCACTTATTTGATTATACTTTTATAGGCTAGGTATTACTATAATACCCAGGAATTTCTCCTAACTGGAATTAGAGTGAATAGCAGGCTGGAGCCCTAGCATACACTCCAGTCAGCTAACCTGGTACTAGACAGCACACGCAAACACAGACATCATACTGTTTATGTCATTCGTACCCAATATTTGTTGAGACTGATTTACGCTCTGTCCAAAGGGGAAAAAAAGTACAGAAGTTTGACCATGAGCAGTCATTTAAGGCAATCAGACAGTCATAAACACGTGCAAATTCTCCTTCCTCTTCAATTTTTAATACCACTAACCTTTGTAACTCTATGATTTTATCTACCTGTTTTCCAAAGGAAGAAATGAATTCAATTAGCAATGGCTCTGAGAAAGCCAAAGTGACAAGTAACTGAAAATAATTAAATAAATACCTAAGACAATAGCCAGGACATGGAAACAACCTAAGTGTCCATTGACAGATGAATGGATAAAGATGTGGCACATATATACAATGGAATATTGCTCAGCCATAAAAAAAAACCAAAATTGAGTTATTTATAGTGAGGTGGATGGACCTAGAGTCTGTCATACAGAGTGAAGTAAGTCAAAAAGAGAAAAACAAATACCATATGCTAACATATATATGGTATCTAAAAAAAAATGGTTCTGATGAACCTAGAGGCAGGACAGGAATAAAGACACAGACGTAGAGAATGGACTTGAGGGCATGGGGAAGGGGAAGAGTAAGCTGGGACGAAGTGAGAGAGTAGCATTGACATATATACACTACCAAATGTAAAACAGATAGCGAGTGGGAAGCAGCTGCATAGCACAGGGAGATCAGCTTGCTGCTTTGTGACCACCTAGAGGGGTGGGATTGGGAGGGTGGGAGGGAGATGAAAGAGGGAGGGGATATGGGGATATACGTATGCATATTGCTAATTCACTTTGTTATACAGCAGAAACTAACACAACATTGTAAAGCAATTATACTCCAATAAAGATGTTTAAAAAATACCTAAGCCAACAGTTTTTCTAAATATGATCATTTATCTCATTGCTTGCTTGACTTTTCAACATCCATCCCCCGTCCTTTACTTTAGTATATATTCATATCTTATTAAAATGAACTTTGACAATATTTTTAGAATTTTATAACCCTTCATGAAATAAGTATAAATATCTTAAGACATAAGAAAAGCAAGATTATGATTCCTATACACTAACGATGAAAAATCTGAAAGTGAAATTAAGAAAACACTCCCATTTACCATTGCAACAAAAAGAATAAAATACCTAGGAATAAACCTACCTAAGGAGACAAAAGACCTGTATGCAGAAAATTATAAGACACTGATGAAAGAAATTAAAGATGATACAAATAGATGGAGAGATATACCATGTTCTTGGATTGGAAGAATCAACATTGTGAAAATGACTCTACTACCCAAAGCAAACTACAGATTCAATGCAATCCCTATCAAACTACCACTGGCATTTTTCACAGACCTAGAACAAAAAAATTCACAATTTGTATGGAAACACAAAAGACCCCGCATAGCCAAAGCAATCTTGAGAAAGAAAAACGGAGCTGGAGAAATCAGGCTCCCGGACTTCAGACTATACTACAAAGCTACAGTAATCAAGACAGTACGGTACTGGCACAAAAACAGAAATATAGGTCAATGGAACAGGACAGAAAGCCCAGAGATAAACCCATGCACATACGGTCACCTTATCTTTGATAAAGGAGGCAAGAATATACAGTGGAGAAAAGACAGCCTCTTCAATAAGTGATGCTGTGTCTATTTACAATAGCCAGGACATGGAAGCAACCTAAGTGTCCATCATCAGATGAATGGATAAAGAAGATGTGGCACATATATACAATGGAATATTACTCAGCCATAAAAAGAAACAAAATTGAGTTATTTGTAGTGAGGTGGATGGAGTTAGAGTCTGTCATACAGAGTGAAGTAAGTCAGAAAGAGAAAAACAAATACAGTATGCTAACACATATATATGGAATCTAAGGGGAAAAAAAAAAAAAAAAAGGTCATGAAGAACCTAGTGGTAAGACGGGAATAAAGACACAGACCTGGGGCTTCCCTGGTGGCACAGTGGTTGAGAATCTGCCTGCCAATGCAGGGGACATGGGTTCGAGCCCTGGTCTGGGAAGATCCCACATGCCGCGGAGCAACTGGGCCCGTGAGCCACAATTACTGAGCCTGCGCGTCTGGAGCCTGTGCTCCGCAACAAGAGAGGCCGCGATAGTGAGAGGCCCGCGCACCGCGATGAAGAGTGGCCCCCGCTTGCCACAACTAGAGAAAGCCCTCGCACAGAAACGAAGACACAACACAGCCAAAAATAAATAAATAAATAAATAAATTTTAAAAAAATAAAAATTAAAAAAAAAAAGTTTTAAAAAAAAAAAAAGACACAGACCTACTAGAGAATGGACTTGAGGATATGGGGAGGGGGAAGGGTAAGCTGGGACAAAGTGAGAGAGTGGCATGGACATATATACACTACCAAACGTAAAATAGATAGCTAGTGGGAAGCAGCCACATAGCACAGGGAGATCAGCTCGGTGCTTTGTGACCACCTAGAGGGGTGAGATAGGGAGGGTGGGAGGGAGGGAGATGCAAGAGGGAAGAGATATGGGAACATATGTATATGTATAACTGATTCACTTTGTTATAAAGCAGAAATTAACACACCATTGTAAAACAATTATACTCCAATAAAGATGTTTAAAAAAAAAAAGTGGTGCTGGGAAAACTGGACAGCTACATGTAAAAGAATGAAATTAGAACACTTCCTAACACCATACACAAAAATAAACTCAAAATGGATTAAGGACCTAAATGTAAGACCAGACACTCTAAAACTCTTAGAGGAAAACATAGGCAGAACACTCTATGACATGAATCACAGCAAGATACTTTTTGACACACCTCCTAGAGAAATGGAAATAAAAACAAAAATAAACAAATGGGACCTAATGAAACTTAAAGGCTTTTGCACAGCAAAGGAAACCAGAAACCAGACGAAAAGACAACCCTCAGAATGGGAGAAAATATTTGCAAATGAAGCAACTGACAAAGGATTAATCTCCAAAACATACAAGCAACTCATGAAGCTCAATATCAAAAAAACAAACAACCCAATCCAAAAATGGGCAGAAGACCTAAATAGACATTTCTCCAAAGAAGATATACAGATTGCCAACAGACACATGAAAGAATGCTCAATGTTGTTAATCATTAGAGAAATGCAAATCAAAACTATAATGAGATATCATCTCACACCGGTCAGAATGGTCATCATCAAAAAATCTACAAACAGTAAATGCTGGAGAGGGTGTGGAGAAAAGGGAACCCTCTTGCACTGTTGGTGGGAATGTAAATTGATACAGCCACTATGGAGAACAGTACGGAGGTTCCTTAAAAAACTAAAAATAGGACTACCATACGACCCAGCAATCCCACTACTGGGCATATACCCTGAGAAAACCATAATTCAAAAAGAGTCATGTACCAAAATGTTCACTGCAGCTCTTTTTACAATAGCCAGGACATGGAAGCAACCTAAGAGTCCATCAACAGATGAATGGATAAAGAAGATGTGGCACAGATATACAATGGAATATTACTCAGCCATAAAAAGGAACGAAACTGAGTTATTTGTAGTGAGGTGGATGGACCTAGAGACTGTCATACAGAGTGAAGTAAGTCAGAAAGAGAAAAACAAATACTGTATGCTAACACATATATATGGAATCTAAAAAAAAAAAAAAAGAAAGAAAAAAAAATGATCAGAGAACCTAGGGGCAAGACAGGAATAAAGATGCAGACCTACTAGAGAATGGACTTGAGGATACGGGGAGGGGGAAGGGTAAGCTGGGACAAAGTGAGACAGTGGCATGGACATATATACACTACGAAACGTAAAATAGATAGCTAGTGGGAAGCAGCCACATAGCACAGGGAGATCAGCTCGGTGCTTTGTGACCACCTAGAGGGGTGGGATAAGGAGGGTGGGAGGGAGGGACATGCAAGAGGGAAGAGATATGGGGACATATGTATAACTGATTCACTTTGTTATAAAGCAGAAACTAACACACCATTGTAAAGCAATTATACTCCAAAGAGATGTTAAAAAAAAAAGGTTAAAAAAAAAGAAAAGCAAGATTATGAAATTATCATCACAATGCAAAATTTACAATACTGATGGGGAAAAAAGAGATATATTAATAAATACATTTGTTTAAAGTAAAACAAAAGTTAACACAGGGTAAAACTTTGAAAAAGTAAGCATTTAAATAACCTATAAGTATTCATTACTATAGGTATTAATACTCAGTCAACAAATATTTACTGAGTACCTTGTATGCAACAGGTGCTGCTCTAGTTGCTTAGGATACATCAATGAACAAAACAGGTTAAAAAAAATGAGTGGAGTTTGCATTCCAGTGAGGAAAGGATAAAACAAACAATATACATGATAAATTACTAAATAAATGATTTATATGATAAAAAGATGACAGAGGAAAAAAGAAAACATAGAACAGGATCAGGAAATGGGAAGTGTGGGATAGGGGAAGGGAGGCAGTGTGAATATTAAAATGGACATTTATTAATTTTTATGTGTGAAAGAAATGGCTTTTAAGAAATAGGAAAGAGAAAAAAATCAAAAAACTTGGTAAAAACCAAATACTCACCTAGGAAAGCTCATTGAGAATTAACAGAGCACAAGGCATGGAAATATGCATCTGAGGAAGTTTACAAAATTAGCCTAATAGGTGTATGAATTTCTTCTAACAATTCTAGGGCAATTTTTCTCACATATCCTACATTCCTAAGAATATGGGGCTATTCCTAAGAAGCAAATAGCCCCATATTCAAACTCTAATGAACAGCAGCATAAAGCAAATGGTTATAAGCACTCCTTATTTGAGGACAGAAAAAAGAATGAATGAGAAGTATACCAATCACTGCTTGTTAGGTCAGGCAAGGACCTAAAAGATTTAGTCCATCTTGCTTTAAAGAGAATGAAAATAAAGGTCGGAGAGGTTAAATAACCATCTCAGGGTCACAAATCAGAAGTTATTTCGTCCAGAATTCTTTTTGTGCAATACCACGGTAAGTGTGCAAAAACTGTAACAAATTAGACAAATTAACATTAAATGCTCATTTATCTACGATTACGATTAACAAAATAATATAAAGGAAACTCGGTTCAATTTGTATAACTAAATAATTTTTTAAAGCTTGTAGGCAGATACGTAATAACTTCAAGAAAGTTATTTTTAGTCCCTTAGGCCCGCAAAACATTAAATAACACAAGGATTTAACTATCTTATTATTGCTGAAATTTAACAGTCAAAAATTAACTTTCTATAACATTGGATATAGACACAGTATAATCACAAATTTAACCCAAATTTTCAAGCACATTTCATGGACTGGGAATCAGAGATTCAAGAAAGTTAAAGAGATTTGCCCATGGCGTTAGCTATAGTAAACTTCAGAATTACATGCTGTGAGATGGTCACTTAGAGATAGGAGAATTTTGCACTATACAGATATTTAGAAAATGAGCAAAATGGATAACTGTGAGCATACTATATACCAGCACTTCCCAAACTGTTACCCAGAAAAACACTACTCCATAGTTAAATAAATTTAGGAAATATATTTTATTCTCTAGATTTGCAATGCATGTTACTATTTCAGACACTCTGAAAAGTTCTGGAGGAAAGAAACTTTTGGTTTTCAAGGTATTTACTGTGTATATAATCATTTTTCTAAGCCCACTTAGTTATGAAGCACTGAAAATCAATTTAGGCAACACCGACATAAGCAAAAAGAGTCCAATATGACTTAAAAACTTTAGTAATGGGATTCCAAATACACTGCAGCCTAAGGTGCTAGAAGGTCAAGGTTCTTCAGTTTTTTGTTTTTGATTTTTTTTGGCCATGCCACGTGGCATGTGGGATCTTAACTCCCCGACCAGGGATCAAACCTATGCCCCCTGCAGTGGAAGTACGGAGTCTTAACCACTGGACTGCCAGAGAAGTCCCAAGGTTCTTCAGTTTTAAACAATGAGATGATGGTGGTGATAATCAAAAGCAGTTGGTTTGTCTGATTTCTCCCTTACTCATTCTATAGATACTCATTGTGGTTCTATACGTTAGGCACTGAAATTTACACCAGCTGGGGCTTCCCTGGTGGCGTAGATGGTTGAGAATCCACCTGACAATGCAGAGGACACGGATTTGAGCCCTGCTCCGGGAAGATCCCACATGCCGCAGAGCAACTAAGCCCATGCGCCACAACTACTGAGCCTGTGCTCTGGAGCCCGTGAGCCACAACTACTGAGGCCGCGTGCCACAACTACTGAAGCCCATGCGCCTAGAGCCCATGCTCCACAACGAGAGAAGCCACCGCAATGAGAAGACTGCGCACCACAATGAAGAGTAGCCCCCGCTCGCCGCAACTAGAGAAAGCCCACGCACAGCAACGAAGACGGAACACAGCCAAGAATAAATAAATTAAATAAATAAATTTATTTAAAAGAAATTTACACCAGCTGAGAATTTTTAAAGTTATTACAAACTAAGGATTTTTCTGTAGCTCCGGTCAGCAGCCGCCAGAACCTGCCTAAAGCTCATCTGGATCACCTAACAGTGGCAGCTCTTTACTTCCGAAAGCCAATTAGGAATGGACTCAACTTGCCTCTGAGTATCAACCAATGCACGTCAGTCTCATCTGAGTAACCTCTCGTCTACAGATGACATCAGCCTCCAGAAAACACCAATCAATCCCTGAACTCCATGCTTCCCAAAAACTCTATGTAAGATCAGCAATCTTCCCTGCTGCGAGATCGTGCTTGACCAGCATATATCTTTCCTTTACGGTAATAAAAAATAAATCTAGTTTTCTTTATTTCAGATATTAATGTTGAATGATGGTCTCATTACACTTTCACACAGTGTTTGAGAAAGAACGTTTTCACAACCTTGTCAGCCTAACCCCTCCCTCCTCTCTTTTCTCCCACTTTTTATTTTGAAAAATTTCAAATCAACAGAAAAATTGAAATTATGGCACAATGAACACCTATATATCCTTCAGCTAATATCACCAACTGTTAACATTTTAGCACGTTTGCTTTCTCACACATATTTATATAAATGCGTACAAAAACATATTACACACTACATACATATATACTTGGATCTTCATCTCTATTTTTCTTTGAACAGTAAATGTCTATTGAGTGCTTTACATGTGCCTGACATGAATTATGTCATTTAAACCTCTTAAAGACCCCATAACCCACTATCACTATGCCAATCCCTCTGCCTCCTGGAGAGACATTCCTTACAGTAAGTGAAGTTCTGTTTGCTAACTTCCATACACTGGGCTTAGCTTTGCCACCTAGAACTAGATAAAATATCAAATGTATCTTTTACATGATGGGTCTTCAAAAATATGAAAAAAAGTTTTCTTAAATTTTTTTTCGGGTAAATAGGATCTTTTTTAAACAGTTTGAGATATTTATATAACATAAAATTCAGGTTTAAAGTGTACAATGCAATGATTTTTAGTAAATTTAAAGAACTGTACCACCATCACCATAATCCAGTTTTAGAAACACTTCCATCGTTCCAAAAAAATGCCTCATGCCCATTTACAGTTAATTCCCATTCTCACCCCTATCCCCAGGCAACCATTAATCTACTTGAAGAAACCATGCACCCTCTCTCTAAAGGGGCGTATCCTTTTCCAATTACCACCACTTCCAATCCTCTCTTGAATCAGAGCAGTTCGGCATTTACTTGGCCTAGATATTGGGGTCCTGCCCAAGATTTCATTTGATGGAAAAAGGTTCCAAAATTTTTAAATAAACAAAAGAAATGAAAACCTATAATTTAAGTGTTTAACAAGTCATAAGCCAAATATAAAATCCTGTAAACTAAGAGATATCCTTGAGACAAAAGATTCACTAATCAACGCTTTGTGGGCCGGGAAGAGTTGAACCAACTATCAAGCTGCCTTTGTCTGGACTATAATTCTCCATCTCATCCATAAGAACATCTTGTTGAAATTTTGTACTCTACTGCCATACTCTTATCAGGAAGGGAAATTATTTTACTCAAGTATGAACTGTGAATTCATGTAGGTTCCTACTCATTCATTACAGATCCCAGAATTTTTATTGAGATTGATGTCAAATTCACAAGGGTGTAATGACTAGAAACCTCCCTTCCCCTGTCATTTTTTTAATTGAAGCAAACTTGTGCCAAAATTATAACTTAATTACACTTCCTTAAATAGTATTCTAGAAAAACCACCTGGTAATAATTAATACCACTGTTGTAAATAATCTCTCTCCTAATGTACTTTTATTTCCAGGATTTAATTTATCACCCAAAACAATGGTTTCAGTCTCATA
Organism: Eubalaena glacialis; assembly: GCF_028564815.1. Taxonomy (NCBI): domain Eukaryota; kingdom Metazoa; phylum Chordata; class Mammalia; order Artiodactyla; family Balaenidae; genus Eubalaena; species Eubalaena glacialis. The sequence goes on along the minus strand of NC_083722.1, from coordinate 31,145,230 downwards.
TACTATAATACTGACTAAATAAATCTGTAAATTAAAATATATGGAAAACAGTACAAAACTGTTATATCAGAAATTAATTGTACAAATATTCATGACTGCCAACAGGAAAATACATAATATATTCCAGTTGCAGTACATAACACCTCCCATTTGCTCCTTCACAAAGGGCTTCAGTTTCAATCAGGAGGTGTACAAGACAATTATCTTTCTAGAATATGTAAACTGGACAATTATCGGTCACTTCCGTCTGAGAAAACTATGAAAAAGTTTATCTCTAGTTTCCACAATTTTCCTCAAATCAAAATAAAATTTAGTATGCCCAGAAAAAATGCATTTTAAGTCTTTCTCAAGAACATGGATAAAAAAGTGATAAAAGAGAAAGACGTTAGGACAATTATATATAACAATTCTACTGAGAATAAACATATAGGATATAATAAATGATCTCTTGGTTTTACTTTAAAATTTTGGCATGTATAAATAAGACTCTTTCATAGATATTTACACACATTATCAGTGAAAGTCATGAGTTAATCTTTAAATTAATAACATTATGAAATTCTTAGTCTGTATTTCTAGTTGCTTACAACGAATAACGTGCAGTCTTCAAACGTGTTAAAAATATTAAAACATATGTCATGTACCAACTACCAGTCTATATATTATCTTCATAAGGACTAGCTCCATAGTAGCAAATAAAAATAGTAATAATCATTAATATCAATAAAATAGAAGTTAACACCTAGGCTTAGAACCATCACAGAATCCTACAACTTTCAAACTCCTTTGCTTTGTATATAAAAACCTTTGAAATCTGGCTTCTGCCTTCAGTTCTGGCCTTATTTCCAGCCATGCATCCTTTGTTCCCATTTGACATATCAAAAGCTACCTGAAGATAGCTGACGATACAATGAGCTTCACATCTTCTGGCCTTTGTATGTGATGTTCTCTCTGGCCTTTGTTTCTTCTTTCATTCAACTAATTCCTCCAAAACTTAGTTCAAGGGGTACCACCCTTGTAAAGTTTTCCCTAATCCCCAGTTTAATTAAGATGCTTCTCTGTGGTATATTGCATTGATAGCCCTAACTCTTTACCACACACTATATCCATTCCCATTGCTAAGTAACTTCAAGTGTCTTCAAGCTATAACTCTGAACTCAATCATGTTGCATGCTTTGGCCAATAGGATGTTAGCAAGCAGAGGAGAGGCTAAGAAGCACTGAAGCATTTCAAGTTGTGATCCTGCACTCTGCCACTGCCATGAAAATGTGCCCAGGCTAGTATGCTGGCCGACTAAAGACACACGAAGTAGAGATGAGTCACTCCAGTTCTCTCAGTCGAGACACCCTAGATCAGTCAGATGACAGAACCCAGTCAAGACTGGTAGAGCTGCCTAATCTACTATCCCAGACACATAAACACAAATGCTGAGGTTTTACCACTGACATTTTATGGCTTTTTGTTATGCAGCACTATCGTGGTAGTAAATAACAGATCCACCCTCCTAGATGCTTCCACAGCACTTATAGCACATATTACATCACACATTTATAGTGACTCATTTATCTCTTCTCCCCTAGACTGCAGAGGAGAGAGCGTGTCTTATTTAAATTTGTATTCTCAGCATCTAACACAATGCCAGTTGCATGTAGGCATGAAATATATGTTTGTGAAAATAAGGGGGGAAAGGCAGAGGGAGGGAAGGAAGTAAAGAAGGAAAGAGGGATGGAAAGAGGTGAGAACGAGAAAGAAAGAATCAAAAGGACTGTCGTGTTGAAGAAGAAAACATTCTTACGGAAAAACATACAGGCGATGAAGGACAGCTATTTCGATGGGATTTACCTCCCATCTGATTTCACTGGGATCTCAGGTTCCAAGGAGTCTTCTGCCCTATGGGGCACACACACTAAATACTGGTAGAGTAGATCAAAACCTTAAAGCACATAGATAGCTGCCTCTTAGATTAGAAAAAATACCTACAATCCATGTGACTTGTGAATACGGTGTTAGCAGGAAAGGGCCAGTAACTGTAGTACTCTGGCCAACAGCATGGGGTGGCTTACATTATACAGTAGAAGATAACAGGGCAGAGAATCAAAGGATGTATGTTCGAAATCTTAACATTTTCACATGTAGAGGTAGCAGGCAGAACTGCAAAGATGCCAAAGGAAAAGAGCCCCCATTTGTTTTCTCCTGTAAACCCATACACATATACCACTGCTTCTACAACTTTGCCTCTACTTAGAAGGCCTTACTGTACTCCCTCAACATGCCACCACCTTTTATCACCTGTTTAATACCATTATATCTTTTAAGGTCTTGATCAAATGTTTCCCCTTCTATGAAATCATCTCTAACACCTATCCAAAGAAGAACTAATTATACCCTTTGAAATCTGTACACATATGTTTATGGCATAAGACTACTACATTAGTGGTAATTGCATGATGGTAGAGACTTGATCTTTTTCATCATGAAATGAAACAGCACATAGTGGAAACTCAATAAATGTTTACTGAATAAAACAACAGCACAAGGAAAAAAATGTTAAAAATTTTATTATAGTTGGTATGCTTTGGGGAACAGGCAAAAATTATTCAAAAAAGTGTCAGATTATGATATAATTTTTTCACAGCAGCGTATATAAAAAAAGAAAAGAAAAAAAATCAATGCATCTGAAAGGACATAAGATTTATAGTCACCATAATAACAGCAATGAGGAAAGTAACAGCAAATGATATTTATAATACGTACTGAGAATTTACTATTTGCTAGACACTATTGAACTGATTTAAATGTCAAAACGGCCCATAAGGTAGGTACTATTATTTCCATTTCTAGGCTTGAAGAATTTAACTAGATTATCCAAGGTCACACATTTAATGAGTGGCAGAAATAGGATTCCAACTCTCACCAGTCTAACCGCAAACTTTAAAAATCAACCCCCTGACTACTCTGTAATACTGTCTTTCATAGGAACTGAAGGGACCTCATACGTCATTTATTTCAGCTTCTAAAACAATAAAAAATAAAATAAAAAATTTAAAATGATGTAAGCATATATCCAATTAGGGTGCTTGCACTAGGTTGTTGGATGACACTTAGATAAATTATGAATGACTTTTTGACAATTAAGTGTGGAACACATGGAAAAATAAACAAATGTATATAACAGGCTACAATAGTTAAGTTTATAGGATTAAGAGGAAAAAACATGGAGAATTGGAACATCAAATGCTTTTCCTATCAAGACCCAGAAAAAGAAATCTACTGGAAGGTTAAACAAAAAAATCTTCCAAGTCAAATGCAAATCAATGGCTTCCTCTCTATTTATTCAAATCGCTTATGACATGAAATTCATCTTTTAAGTCTCAAGAATTATTGTAAATATTAAAAATGCATAACTGGGAAAATCCATGGCACCCTTATGCATAAATCACAGATGCGTATGCATAAATCACTGGGGTTCTGGAACAAAGTTCAGAAATCACCCTACTAATTAATGTAAAATTTTCCCAAACTAAAACTTGGTAGAAATTATGATTTAATGCAGAAATACTAAAACAGTAAGTGTAGGGTTAATTTCATCATACTAGATGTGTTATAATAAAGATTACACAGAGATTAAAATTGATACTTAGAGACAGGCTGATTAATTAGGTATGTGATTATTATTATATTCATAGTGAAATTTTCCTTGTAGCTTAAAGACACCAATACCATTCATATAACAAACACAGAGTGTTTGATAAACAGAGAAAAATCCCAGAAAAATCTCAGCCCATAAGAATTTGGCTTCCCCAAATAACTCCAGGTTCCCACAGAAGAATTCGAGCTTCTTTTGTCGTGAACAAATTTCATATCTCAAACCCCTTGGCGAATTTCTGCTTAGCCTTTATAGACAGAATCCTTAGGCCACTCTGAGAGGGAAAAGGGGAAAGTGTAATGCTCCACGCCCTGGAGCCCAGAGGTTCCCAAGATTCAAACAAGCGTAACAATTTGTCTCCCTCAGTATTAATAAGGAACCAGAATATGAAATAACACAATCTGAGTTCACTCAGCTTCAGGGAGCTCCTCCCCATTTGAAAGATTCACAAGGCTAAGAAATTATGTTCAGGTGATTGTCAAAATATATCTTTCACATGTGGATGAATCGAAATAACATTTAACATTTCAAATTATATTGTTCATATTGTACTATTCAATTCCTCATTAAGTTCAGAGAGCTTGTTTCTACTTATAGATGTGTTCTTAAAACCCTAAGTGAAAAAAGTTAAGTGAAAGAGATGTTTCATTTTTTAAAAACGAAAGAGGAAAATAAAGAGTGCCAGAGTGAGGAAACACGAATTTTCTATATACGTAAGCTTTAACTTTAAAAAAGAAAGTGCCAAATTAATCTGTTTACCCTTATTATATTTTCACATAGGTATATTCGCTATATTTCACAGCTTTATTATGCTGTTAAAATGCAATAGTCTACAACAATCTATTCCAGATTGGGGTGAGAGAAGGGGATTGGTGAGGAAGTAGAAAACTAACAAGGTTGTCTGTAGCACTTTTAGTAAATGTTATAGGAATAACACATAACAGAAAAACCATGGTTCAATTTAGTATAACTACCTCAATTTTCTTAAACTCACATACGCTTTATAGTTAAAGCCCTTATACATTTTCCCTCTAAAAAACTTAATTTAAGAACAATTTGGTGGCACCTCTGGAATAAAAATAATATTTATATTTATAAAAATATTTATATTTTTAAATGTATAAAATATCGATATTTAAAATGTCTCTTTTTAATCTATTTGCTAAGAAAACAAAACAGTAGATTTTTGAAAGGGTACTAAACCAACTATTATTAATTTTATTCTGGCAACTAACTTCATCCTAATGTCTTAAGGCTAAATCACCACACAGATAATTAAAAGAGCAAAGATAGAAGAGAGGGTTGCTCTTATCCCCGTAAAAGAGTTTTGTTTTTAATTTTTGTGAAAAGGAAACAAAATGGGAGTACTGTTGGAGAGGAGTCACATCAGAAGGAGGTGTTTTTCAAATTAAACAAGGAGGAGCGCTTTGTGTGTATTTTCTTTCTAAGATTAAATCACATTGAATACTAAACTCCCAGATCCAGTTAACAAGAATAATAATCATCTGCAACTCACTAAATTCTTTCATTTTGGATTGTATATTATAGATGAAAGGTGGAAATTTAAGAGTCTGTATGTGCTCTACTTTTAGCTTTATCATCAATATGTTGGAGGACCTGGGGTAAATTTCTTTACATCAGCTAAATATTCTAGGTATGCTACTTAGTTGTCCAACACACATATACATCTTAATTTACATATAAATTTAATTGTTTAACAATACTCATTGAACCATAACCAGTCCTCCACTAAAGGCTGAGAAACACAAACATGAATAACACCAAGTCCTTGTGAACTCTTAAAAATAATATGTAGCAACTGGTAAACAAGCACACAAATAAACCAGTACAATTGTCCTTTTTATAGTCGAACATAAAATTATATTGATTACCTACTTTTTTTTTTTTCATATGTGAGGTAGACTAACAGGTTGGGAATAAATTATTGGTAAATCCAGGGCCAGCAAACTTTTTCTATAGAAGGCCAGACTGTAAATATTTTCACCTTTGTGAGCCATGAGGTCTGTCTCGCAATTACACAACTGCCACTGTAGCAACAAAGCAGCCACTGACAATCCATTAATGAATGAAGAAGCATGGCTATATTCCAGTAAAACTTTATTAATGATCAGTAAAATTTGAATTTCACTTAATTGTTACATGTCACAAAATATTATTATTCCTCTGATGTTTTTCCAACCATTTAAAAAGGTAGAAAGCATTCTTAGTTACACATGATGTACAAAAACAAGCAGCCGTCAAGATTTGGCCCTTGGGCCATAGTTTGCCAACTCTTGGTGTGATCAAGCACCAATACCAAATAATACATGAATTTACAGTGATTCTAGAAGGTACTGACCATAACTGCTACTGGTGTTCAGAGAGAAGAAAGGAATAAGATCAAACAATCAAGAAATACTTCTTTGAGTAAGAAGAACTTGAGCTAGAGCCTGAGTTGATCTAAGGACAAGAACTCATTTATTGCAGCTTCTATCTAGTTAGCATAGGCGAGAAAGTTGTTCCACTCTGTGGAAAAAAATCATTATTTTGTCAAAACATGTAGTAAACAACAAGCAATTAAGCATCATACTGTTGTTTAAGCTGTATGTACAGCTTACCAATTTTTGAAATATTGTATATTCACATTTAAAATAATAAAAAACAAACAGTCATGGATTATCAAAAAAGATATGTGGAAAAAAAGAAAATAAACAAAAATAAAAAATAAAAAAGATATGTGTAAGTCCTGAATCCCAGTACCTCAGAATATGACCTTATTTGGAAATAGGGTCTTTACAGAGGTAATGAAGTTAAAGCAAGTTCAATAGGGTGGGCCCTAATTCAATATCCTTATAAAAAAGAGGTATTTGGACACAGAGACAGATACACAGAGGGAGGACCAGGTGCAGACACAAAGGGAAAAGATAGCAATGTGACCGGAGTGATGCATCTACATCCTAAGGAATGTCAAGGACTGCTGGCAAACACCAGAAGCTAGAAGGGACAAGGAAGGATTCTCCCTTAGAACCTTCAGAGAGCATGGTCCAGTTGACACCTTGATTTTGGAATTTTAGCCTCCAGAACCATGGAACAATGCGTTTCTGTGGTTTTCAGCCACCCAGTTTTTGATACTTTGTTATAGAAGCTCTAGGAAACTAATACACAAACATAACAAAGTATTAAGGCCATTTTTCACTTTGTAAGACTATCATTACAGTACTCAAATAACATGTCATCATTTAATGAACAAATAAAATATTAAGTCTGAAGTAAAATAAACTGTGCATTAAAATTGTCGTGTTAAAATTAAATGGATTTTCTTTGCATGATACGGCTACCAAACAAGTCATTCCTTGTTTTTTTGTTTTTATTTTTTTCCTCAATACCTCAAACCAGATGTTCTTTGGCTAAGGTGGACATCTAACAAGCAGACAGAAAATCAGAGTCGTACTTATTTATCTTGTTGCCTCTTCATGTCAGGTGAAAGTTTCCTGAAGGAAGCAGCTGAGTAATTAAGTTGCTGCAATTAGGGGCCCAGGTGTCCTCAATGTCAAAATGGCATATTTCTGCTCATCAGGCATAGCGTGCTCCTGAGTAATCCAAGAAATGACCACCAAGACCACCTTCTTTCCCAATGGGGGTAACATAAGCAACCAGGAAATTCATTTGGATCCACGTCAATACTTTTTTCAAGATGGAGCTTCACATTAAAGAATAAAAGAAACCTTTTCCTCAAGCAAATAAAAGCATAGCTACCTTGCCCAGGAGCTCTTTCTTGCTGTAGTTATGCTATAACATTTCCTTTAAATGGTCTGTTAATGCTTTAAATCTGAGCACAAGCCATACTTCTTTAGGAAAAAAAATAATAATCAGGACATTGTCTTGGATTGAGGCCACTCAGTAAAAATAAAGTCAGTCAGCAACATCAAGGCTACCACAGAGTTGTCAGATTGCCTTTTTGTTATTTTAAGAGTATACATCAATCATTTAACTTTGGCTTGTACAATGTAGAATATTTTAAGAGTTAAGAAGAACTCAAATTATAAGATACCACTTGTTATCTTCGTCCTATGTTTTAACAGAACATCTCTGAAAATGTGTTTACTAGGAATGTTAAAGAGAAAGCCGACGGATCTAGGCCAGATTTAGCTGTTATAACTCCTCATTTTGTTTTTCCTTCTCAGGTTTCCACTTTATACAAACACTTTAGCTGGAATTTTTTCTAATCTGTTTTCCCAATGTACTATTTTCTATAATGTGTAGAATTAAAACAAGGTGGTAGGTTCCATCCAAGCCATTGACCATGGTCCCAAGATGATAATGACCTATAATGTACTAAGATAAGAAAAACTTCTTTGGGCAAATATTAGAGTCGGGGAAATGTACAGAAAGACCCCTGTGGTAATAAATTAGTAGAGGCATACAAATTTGGAGACACAGATTCTATTTATATTTAAAGTAAAAGTTAAGCTTTCTACAATCAATCAATAAAACTCATACTTGAGTCTAACAGTATTACCTTAAGATGTGGTAAGCGAGAACTCTACCTGAGACTAAATGTCACAAACACAACTACATCAATACTCATCACTGGCACATAACCAAAATCATCCATTCTCATGAATGACACCGTTCAGCCCCTAGGGAAAAATTTCTCCACATTTCTCAAAACAAAAGGCTACTGCATCAGAATGCCACAAAAGTTTGTGGGTTGTGTTACTACTGACATGGGAAATGCACACTGCTCTGGGGAGTTGGGAGGATTAAGTGGTAGAAATGCTGAAGTTCTCAAATCTTTCTCTGAGATAGCATGAATGCAAAAGATTCTTGCATTACAAAGCACCATTTTCAAATAGTGCCAATGATTCATTTTCTTGCCTCTCTTCCTGTTCTGATTTGTGATTTCAGGTATATTTATGATGACACATGGTACGTGTGCCTTCATTTAAATTCTTACTCTTTGCCCTACACATTCTGGGGAGCAGGTTTGAGCAAAACCCGAATCAGATACATTATGGTTCAAATAAGGTATTATTTCTATCTCACTTCTAGCACAGATTTAACTTTTGGTAAGTAAAAAGAATAGAGTATGTTTAGAAATTCTGGATTAAAAATATTAAGAACTACTGACCCTAACCTATTCCAAAAAAAGTGGACATCTTTCCTGTTTTTAAAGATTTCCAGTAAAAGAAAGTCCAAAGCTGTATTACTGTTTATGTTAAAGTTTCCATTTTCAGTTTATTTGTATTTCATCCATTTAAAAAAATGTTTTGAAAAAGGAGATTCGCATAGAATGTTGGCCAAATTTTCAAAGAGATCCAAACATGATCTCTCAAAACACGAATTTACAAGTTTCTTAATGTCTCTGAACTCAGATTTGTGCATTTCAATGTCACTTAGGTGCCCAAATTTAAATTTCAGGGATGCTTATCAAGCATAGTAACTGAAAACTTGAACTGAACTCACAAGTGTGCAAAGAAGTAAATATCCATTGGAAAAAAAATCCTGATTTACAGGGTGGCCCATTTAAAACAGTTCCTATTTAATAATGTGGCTGTGTACAGGGCCTCTTTTAAATGGGCCACCCTGTATGAAGCTTAAGTCCAAGATAAAAAATGTCCTCCCTTGAGAATTTTTAAAAACCAAAAACACTGTAGGTTTAGTGGTTATTTTTAAGGTTTTAGATGGTTTCTTTGGACTCCTTTAGAACTGAAAAAAGATGGATACACATTTTAAAAATGAAATGTTACAACCACACATCTGTAATGAGAACCAGTGCCAGTGGATATTTTTAAAGCAAATTAAAACGGTCAACTTTTTTTTAACTTAGGCAAACAGCTGCTACACATACAGCGCACAGTAACTACTTTTCAGCAAAAGTTCAGAAGGAATTTCCTAATGACGATTTATAGGATGCTCTAGGGTTGATAATTAAAGGTTCCCCGAAAAAGATATGAATGACAGCATCAGAGATGTGAGGGTTAAGGCACTGAGCATGCCTGTCCTCTAAGGGAGGGGCCTGGAATTTAGAATAAAAAAATACACAGTAGTTGCCACAAAGGGAAATTAGGATGAAATAGACATGGAGCAAAGCTTTATTGTGCATCTTTTCTCTACTGACTTCAAAGTGTTTTTGTAAGATTCCACAGTGATTTCTAATGTTTAAATACCTCTGTAATTTAACTTCTTCTCTTAAAAGGGGGAGTGAGAGGAAAAAAAGAGAAAAGGCTTGCTTGAAAAAAAATTACATTGATAAAAGAAGTTGTGGGCTCTGAAGACTTTGACTTACATTCTGTACCTGTTTTTAGTAATGATTTCCCCCTCCAAATCAATAATAATAATAATAATAATGGTAATAATAATAGCTATGAACCCTCCCATCATACTAAGTGCCAAGTACTCTTCCTAGGCACCTGATATCATTAAATTATTTGATCCCTACAACAATACATGCTATGAGGTTGATACTGTTATCTCCATTGACACCTAAGGGAAGTGAAACACTAAGAGATTAAGTAATTTGCTCAAAGTCACAAACATAGTAAAACTGCCTGTTATGATTCAAACTGAGACTCGGGTTCCAGGGTCAGTGCCCCTAAGTATTAGGCTATTCCAGATCTTCAAAAAGAACAAGAAGTTGCATAGTTCCTTGAAAGTATCATTTTGGAAGAATTATATTCTGAACACGACATATCATGTCCCCTTACAAAGGAAGGAGCCACATTCAACCTCATCCTCAGAGGTAGCTCATTCATTCAACAAATTATTTATTGAACATCCTGTTAGGGACAACAATTGGTCTGGGCACTGGGCATAAAGCAAGGAATGAAATAGGCACTTACCCTGATAATCTCAAGAGTACTCAGGTTGTACCTAATTGGGACGAATGCTTAACCTTAAAGGCACATATCTATCGACAAGCCGGCGGATAATGAGGTGGACAAACATATTAGTTGTGCCATACAATAAAGTATTACCCGATTATATTTATTCTCTTGGAAAACTGACAAAGTCAACAGGAAGTAGAACAGGCAAAGTAAGGAAACACAAGAAGGAAAGCAGTCCAAGTAATCAAAAACTGCAAGACAGAAAAGAGGACAGTAAAGAGGAGGAATATAGCAAAAGAGAAAGAAGCCACAACAAGTACATGGAGAACCAGAGAGATAAGAATCTCAAGAACAGTAAACTGCTACAGGGTGTATGTAATGGTATCGCATTATAGTTTTAATTTACATTTTCCTGAAGACTAATGATGTTCAGTAGTTTTCATGTGCTAATTTGCATTTCGTATGCCTTCCATTGTAAAATGCCAAGTCTTTCCCCAATTTTTTTATTGGTTTGCTTAACTTTTTACTGAAGTGTGAGTGACATAGATTCTCTGGATACACTTTGTTTGTCAGACATAGGTACTGCAAACACTTTCTCCCAGTCTGTGGCCTACCTATTCATTTTCTTCAATATGTGTTTTCAGTAGATCCAGCACAATTTGTTAAAAGGGTATCCTTTCACGGCTGAATTACCCTGGCATCTTTGTAGAAAATCAATTGGCCGTCTATGTGCCTCCATCTCTGGACTCTCCATTCTGTTCCACTGATATATATATGTCTATCTTTCTGCCACTACACAATGTCTGGATTACTGTAGTATTTTACTTTTTAATGAGTCTTGAAATTGGATAGTGTAAAGCCTCCAACATTATTCTTTTTAAAAATTGTTCTGGCTATTTTCTGCATACATATAAATTTTAGAATAGCCATGTCAATGTCTATTTTTAACAAAGCCTACTGTGATTTTGATTGGGATAACATTCAACTGTAAATCAATTTGGAGAGAACTGACATAAATTCAAGTGGTATAAGTCTCCATTTACTTTTGTTTTTTCTCAGAAATATTTTGTAATTTTAACTGTATAGATCTGTCATATTTTAAGTTTATTCCTACTGTATGATTTTTAATGCTATTATAAATGGGCTTTATTTTAAATTATACTTGTTTTTATTTTAATTATACTTATTGTTTATTATACTTGTTATCATTTAATTATAATTGTTATTATTTTTTTAATAAATTTATTTATTTTATTTATTTTATTTTTGGCTGCGTTGGGTCTTCGTTGCTGCGCACGGGCTTTCTCTAGTTGTGGTGAGTGGGGGCTACTCTTCGTTGCGGTGTGCGGGCTTCTCATTGCGGTGGCTTCTCTTGTTGCGGAGCACGGGCTCTAGGCACGCGGGCTTCAGTAGTTGTGGCACACGGGCTTAGTTGCTCCTCGGCATGTGGGATCTTCCCAGACCAGGGCTCGAACCCGTGTCCCCTGCATTGGCAGGCAGATTCTTAACCACAGCGCCACCAGGGAAGCCCCTTGTTATTATTTTAATTACACTTGTTTTTTAAACCCATAGTGGCTAGATCTTATTTTAAGCGTTCCTATCACACACAAAAGAAGTAAATAAAGAGGACAGGAGGAAACTTTTGGAGATGATGTATATGTTTATGGCATAGATTGTGGGGATGGTTTCACTGAAATGGATATATACTCATCTCCAAATTCATCAAGTTGTATGCATTAAATATGTATAGATTTTTTATATCAGTCATACCTCAATAAAGTGGTTTAAAAAACAAGTATAATTTATAATAAAGCCCACTTAAATTACATTTAATGATTTGCGGATCTGACTTGCAGATTTACTTTAGGAACCATGAATAAGGAAGCCTCAGATCTATTAACTTTAACTAAAGTGCAGACAAAATTCCCAAATGAGCATCATAATGGATCTCATGTATGTTTATTTTAAATGATTGGGCTATTTTATCCTTATCCATACCAGCCAATTTTGTGATATTTAGAAGGCACCAACTGTAAAAGACCAATATCAAAGCAAACAGGCACTTGCAGCTGGCCTAAGAAAAAAGCCACAAAATGTGCAGCAAGAACTTGTTCAGTTGACTGAGTCAAAGGTACTAAATACAGAGCTCTAGGCCACGGGTTAAGTCCCAAATTTTAATATTGAACAATCCAAGCAGATGCTTGAATTTGGTAGTTTTTGAAAGAATTTTTCATTTTCATATTACCATCTAGTACAATCAAAAATGTACAAATGCATGTATAGAGAAATAATTATGAGGTATGTTTATTAGAAACATACATATATATGCATGTGTATATGTATTTACAGTGGCACTAAGATCACTAGAAACTATTGAGATGAAATCAGAGAAAGATAATTTCAAACTTCTGTTAAAAGCATCTGAATATAAACGAGAAGGAAATAAAATCATACTCCCTAAAAAAAATTTTTTAAAAACTACCCTCTTAGAAAAATTTTAAGTATACAATGCAGTACTATTAACCATAGCTGCTATGCTATATACATCTCTAGAAATGATTTATAACTGAAATTTTGTACCCTCTGATAATACCTCCCTGTTTTTCCCTCCTGCCAGTCCCTGGCAATCACCATTCTACTTTCTACGTCTATGAGTTTGACTGTTTTAGATTCTTCATGTAAGTAGTATCATGTAGTATTTGTCCTTCTGTGCCTGAATTATTTCACTTAGCATAATGTCCTCCAGGTTCATCCTTATTGTCGCAAATGGCAGGATTTCCTTTATTTTTAGACTGAATAATAGTATCACCGTATGTATGTACCACATTTTCTTTATCCATTCACCCATCGATGGTCATTCAGGTTGCTTCCATGTTTTGCCTACTGTGAATAATAAATTTCATTTACTAATTCTTCACTGCTTAGTTATAGAAATACATGAATTGTTTATTAACTTTATATCCTGTGATCTTAATACATTCTTTTATTAGGTCCGGTAGTCTTTATTTTTCTTGGCCGCACCATGCAGCATGTGGGATCTTAGTTCCCTGACCAGGGATCAAACGCGTGCCCCCTGCAATGGAAACATGGAGCCTTAACCACTGGACTGCCAGGGAAGTCCCAGGTCCGGTAGTCTTTAAACTATTATTGTTTCAATCATTTTTTAGCATTTTCTACATACAAGATTATGTAATTTGTGGATAAAGACAATTTTACTTCCTTCTCAATTAGAATGTTTCTTTTCTCTTCAGTTGCCTTCCTGCACTAAGACTTTCAGTATTATATCAAATAGAAGTGGTAAGAGCAAACATCACGCCTTGTTCTTGATCTTACAGGGAAAATGTTCTATCTAATATATTAATTATGATATTATATGCAGGCTTTCATACATGATCCTAATCAGTTTAAGCATATTTCCATTTATAGTATCTTTTGTATATCTATTAAGATGATTATGGTTTTTACCCTAGATACTGTTAAAGTGGAGAAACATACTGATGGATTTTCTTAATGTTGCAACAAATCTGCATTGCTGGGATAAATTCTTCATAGTCTTTACTTTATATATATTGCTGGATTAGATCTGCTGAGATTTACCTAAGAATTTTTGCATATTATGTTCACGATAGACAATGACTTGTTGTTTTCCTAAAATATTTTGGTTTTAGTATCAGGATAATGGGGTATGCAACAAAAACAATACTGAGAGAGTAACTTATAGCTATAAATGCTTATACTAAAAATAAGAAAGATCTCAAATCAACAACCTCCCTTTAAAACTTAAGTAACTAGAAAAAGAAGACCAAACTAAACCTAAAACTACCAGAAAGAGGGAAACCATAAAAATTAAAGCAGAGATAAACAAAAAAGACAATACAAAAGCAATTTAAAAAAGTCAATGAAACCAAAAGTTGTTTCTTAAAATAAAATCAAGAAAATTCAAAGCCCTGTAGCTACACAGACTCAGGAAAGAGAGAGAGAGAGAGAAGACTGAAATTACTACCATGAGAAAGAAAAGGGGGGACATTGCTACAAATTCAAAGGAAGTAAAAAGGATTACAAGAAAGTACTAAAAGAATAGTATGCCAATAAATTAGATAATGTAGATGAAATGGAAAAATTGCTAAAAACATAAAACCTATCAAGAGTAAATCATAATGAAAAAGAAAATATGAATAGACCTATAACTAGTAAGGACATTGAATAATTAATCAAAAATCTCCCAACAAAGAAAAGCCCTGATGAATTCTACCAAACATACAAAGAAGAACTAATACCAAACCTTAGTAAACTTTTCCAAAACTTTAAAGAGAAAGAAATACTTCCTAACTTGTTTTATGAGGCCAGCATTACCCTGATACCAAAGCCATACAAAGACACTATAAAAAAAGGAAACTACAGACCAATATTCCTTATGAACATTGCTACAAAAATCCTCAAAAAAAAAAAAATAGTAGCAAACAGATTTCAGCAGCATATAAAGGATTATGCATCATGACCAAGTGGGATTTATTCCTGGAATGCAAGAAAGTTCAACAAAGAGAAATCAATCAGTGTATATGCCACATCAACAGCATGAAAGAAAAAAAAAAAATCAAACCACATCACTATCTCAATTGATGCAAAAAAGAAAAAAAGCATTTGACAAATTCAACACGCTTACATGATAAAAACACTTAACAGGAATAGAAAGAAAACACCTCAACATAATAAAATCCAATACAAAAAACAGACAGCGAGCATCATACTCAATGGTGAAAGACTGAAAACATTTAATCAAAGATCAAGAACAAGGCAAGGATGCCCACTTTCATCATTTTTATTCAACATAGTACTAGAAGTTTTAGCCAGAGATACTATGCAAGAAAAAGACACAAAAGGCATCCAAACTGGAAAAGAAGAAGTAAAATTATCTTTTTTGCAAATGATATGATCAAATGTGTAGAAAACACTAAAGATTCCAAAAAGAACCTGTTAGAACTAATAAATGAATTCAGTGAAGTAGCAAGACATGAAGTCAATGTACAAAAATCAGGTGCATTTCTATACACAAAGAAAAACAATCTGAAAAGGAAATTATAAAATCATTTCCATTTATAAAAGCATCAAAAAGAATAAAATACTTAGGAATTATCTCAACCAAACAAGTTAAAGACTTACACATTGAGAACTACAAAACGTTACTGAAAGAAATTTTAAAAGATACAAATAAATGGACTCATATCCCATGTTCATGGATAGGAAAACTTAACATTATTAAAATGTCAATACTACCTAAAGTGATCTACTTCAAATGCAATCCCTATCAAAATTCTAATATTGTTTCATGTAGAAACAGAAAAACCCATTCTAAAAATCATATGGAATCTCAAGGGACCCTGAACAGCCAAAACAATCTTGAAAAAGAACAAAAGTGGAGGACTCTTGATTTCAAAACTTATTACAAAGCTACAGTAATCATAACTGTGTAGTATGGGCATGAGAAAAAAACACATTAGACCAATGGAATAGACTACAGGGCCCAGAAGTAAACCCTTACATATACGGTCAATTCAAAAAGGGTACCAAGGCCACTCCACGGGAGAAAAGCAGTCTTTTCAACAAATGATACTGGAAAAGCTAGATAGTCACATGCAAAAGCATGAAGGTGGATCATTACCTGAAACCATATACAAAAATTAAGTCAAAAATGGATTAAAAACCTAAATATAAGATCTAAAACAATTATACACTTACAAGAAGAAACAGGCCATAAGATTCACAAAATTGGATTTGGCAATGATTTCTTGGATATGACAGGAAACGTGCAAATAACAAAAAGGAAACACAGAAAAATTGGATTTCATAAAAATTTTTAAGTGCTGTGCATTCAAGGACACTACCAACAGAATAAAAAGGCAACCCACAGTATAAGACCAAATATTTGTAAGTCATATATCTGATAAAAGATTAACATCCAGAATATACAGAAAACTCCTAACACTTAACAACAAAAAGGAAATGAACCAATTAAGAAATGTGCAAAACACTTAAATTGACATTTCTCCAAAAAAGACATAAAAATGAGTAGTAAGCACATGAAAGGATGCTCAATATCACTAATTATTAGGAAAATGCAAATCAAAAGTATGAAAAGACACTACTTCATACCAATTAGGATGGCTACTATCCAAAAATCAAACATACACACACACGCACACCACACACCAAGTGCTGGTGAAGATGTAGAAAAACTGAACCCTGTGCGCTCCACTGGTGGAAATGTAAAATGGTACAGCCACTACGGAAAACAGTATCATGTTCCCCAAAAAATTAAACATAAAATTACTATATGATCAATGGCTAAGCGAAATATGGTATATACATACAATGGAATGTTATTCAACTTTAAAGAGACAGGAAATTCTACAAGATGCTAACATGAATGAACTTTGAGGATATTACGCTAAGTGAAATAAGCCAGTCATAAAAAGACAAATACTGTATGATTCCACTTATATGAGGAACTTAGAGTAGTCAAAATCATCATAAAGACACAAAGTATAATGGTGGATGGTAGGGCTAGGGGAGGGGAGAATGGAGACATCACTTCATGGGTACAGAGTTTCAGTTTTACAAGATGAAAAGAGTTATGCGGGTAGATGGTGGAGATAGTTACACAATAATGTGAATGTATTTAATACCACTGAACTGTATAATTAAAAATGGTTAAGATGGTAAACTTTATGTTATACGTATTTTACCACAGTAAAAAATTATTTTAAAGATACATATACAGGAAAATAGAAGAAATGGAAAACATATACTTTTTGATATAAAGGCTCACTATTATAAAGATGCTGGTTTTCACAAAGTTAGTCCATAAATTCAATACAATTTCAAAAGGAATTAATATAAACTTTAAAACTAATCTAAGTAAAATACATAAAACTACCTAAAAGACTTTGAAATAGATTAATGAGGAAGGTACTATCTTATATCAAAATACAGTATACTTAAAACAGTGTAACATTCAGAAACAGATAAATGTTTTGTAGTAAGCTCTCATAGCATTAAACACCTTTCTCCTTTGTGGCACTTATTAGCGATTTTACATTATATATAAAACATTTACTGAATGGCTGTCTCAACTACTAATGTATTCCTACTCTGTAACATATCACCTGATACACAGTAGGTACTCAAGACCTATTTGCTTAATGAATGAATAAATAAATGAAACAAAACAGAATGCAGTAATATCACCATTTATATGTAAGGACAATACATGTATTCTCAAGTCAATGAGGAAAGAATGGATTATTCAGTTAGTGTTACTAATAAACTGACTAGCAATCTGGGAGAAAAAAAACTTAGCCTATAACCTTACATCATTTATAAAAATATTATCAGATTGCTGGAAGATCTAAATGTCAATGTAAAAATATGGGCAAAGAACAAAATCAAATACCATTCTTAACTCATTACTTTTTAACAATTGTAATTTAGCTAAGCATACAGAATAAATATTATTCCCAAGAAGCAATGTGAAATAGAGAAGAACAAGTAAATTACAGCTTTAGTTAAGTATTATTTCAGTATAATTATAGTGACCAGACATTTCAGGCTGGTTGGAACAATGTTGGATTTATTTTCCAGTCCTAGGTACTGGCAATTCCAAATCTCCTCTAAAATTGGATCACTGTATTCTGTGGAAGCAGTCCAAACTGAGAGGTAGGAAGTTTTGCCTCTTCAGACTATTTGCAGACCTCTCATTAACTTTGATACACAAACAGGCTGTCAGATAATAGTAAGGCCTTTTTCAATTCTATTTTCCCATTCAAAATTGCTGCAAAAGATGACTTCAAACGGCTCCATGTCTGTCTCCATATTAAACCAATAACAAAAGCAGAAAATAAAGCCACGGATTTCACCTACTTTAAACGTATACCTGATAGCCTACTCCAAAGTCCAGCCAAGGAAATAAAGGACAGAACAGAATAGAAAAAGAATCCTCCTTTTTTTTTTTTCACTTTCTTACATTTCTCTTTGACCTTTGGACCTCTCCTGAGACCAATGCATTTTACATATTAAATTATCTGAAATAAAATGTGTTAAACATTGACTGAAAATTGTTATAATTCTACAAAAGATTTATCAGATTAGCATTTCATTTTTCATTGGTGATTGTTCATAGGGAAAAAAAACCAAATCCAAATATACTAGCACACTATGCTTTGGAACAACCTAATGGAGAACGACCCATCTGAATTCACAAAAATAAATTTTCAGATAGAATGTAAAACAATGCACCTGAATTGATAAAAGTAAATTTAGGAAGAAATTATTTTCTTACAGAAATTTTCTTTGCTTTTCAAAATTATTCAACACTTTGCCTAGAGAAGTGTCAGCCTAGAAATTAATAAAACTATAACAATAATAGAAACAATGTACTTCAATCCTCAGAGAATATGAAAATGATATTACTATTATCATCCCTTTACAAAAAAGAAAAGTGAGACTTAAATGTCTCATGGATAATAAAGGGGTGAGAGAGAGTAGTCTCTTAAAAGTAAACACACAGGGGATTCTGCCAGCAGCCTTTGTTTGGGCTGCAACTCTTCCCAGAGTCTCTGGCCAGCTGGTCTACTACATCAGATTTTTGGATTCACCAAGCCTCCACAATCATAGTCCTGGTGCTCCAGCCGTGTGTCAAGCCTGAGCCTCTGAGGTGGGAGAGCCGAGTTCAGGACACTGGTCCACCAGAGACCTCCTGGCCCCACGTAATATCAAATGGCAAAAGCTCTCTCAGAGATCTACATGTCAACGCTAAGACCCAGCTTCACTCAACAACCAGCAAGCTACAATGTTGGACACCCTATGCCAAACAACTAGCAAGACAGGAACACAACCCCACCCATTAGCAGAGAGGCTGCCTAAAATCATAATAAGTTCACAGACACCCCAAAAGACAACACCGGACATGGTCCTGCCCACCAGAATGACAAGATCCAGCCTCACCCACCAGAACACAGGCACCAGTCCCCTCCACCAGGAAGCCCACACAACCCACTGAACCAACCTTACTCACTGGGGACAGACACCAAAAACAACGGGAACTACGAACGTGCAGCCTGCAGAAAGGAGACCACAAACACAGTAAGTTAAGCAAAATGAGAAGACAGAAAAAAACACAGTAGATGAAGGAGCAAGGTAAAAACCCACCAGACCAAACAAATGAAGAGGAAATAGGCAGTCTACCTGAAACAGAATTCAGAGTAATGATAGTAAGATGATACAAAATATTGGGAATAGAATGGAGAAAATACAAGAAACATTTAACAAGGACCTAGAAGAACTAAAGAGCAAACGAACAATGATGAACAACACAATAAATGAAATTAAAAATTCTCTAGAAGGAATCAATAGCAGAATAACTGAGGCAGAAGAATGGATAAGTGACCTGGAAGATAAAATAGTGGAAATAACTATTGCAGAACAGAATAAAGAAAAAAGAATGAAAAGAACTGAGGACAGTCTCAGAGACCTCTGGGACAACATTAAACGCACCAACATTTGAATTATAGGGGTCCCAGAAGAAGAAGAGAAAAAGAAAGGGACTGAGAAAATATTTGAAGAGATTATAGTTGAAAACTTCCCTAATATGGGAAAGGAAATAGTTAATCAAGTCCTGGAAGCACAGAGAGTCCCATACAGGATAAATCCAAGGAGAAACATGCCAAGACACATATTAGTCAAACTATCAAAAATTAAATATAAAGAAAACATATTAAAAGCAGCAAGGGAAAAACAACAAATAACACACAAGGGAATCCCCATAAGGTTAACAGCTGATCTTTCAGCAGAAACTCTGCAAGCCAGAAGGGAGTGGCAGGATATACTTAAAGTGATGAAGGAGAAAAACCTACAACCAAGATTACTCTACCCAGCAAGGATCTCATTCAGATTTGATGGAGAAATTAAAACCTTTACAGACAAGCAAAAGCTGAGAGAGTTCAGCACCACCAAACCAGCTTTACAACAAATGCTAAAGGAACTTCTCTAGGCAAGAAACACAAGAGAAGGAAAATACCTACAATAACAAACCCAAAACATTTAAGAAAATGGAAATAGGAACATACATATCGATAATTACCTTAAATGTAAATGGATTAAATGCTCCCACCAAAAGACACAGACTGGCTGAATGGATACAAAAACAAGACCCATATATATGCTGTCTACAAGAGACCCACTTCAGACCTAGGGACACATACAGACTGAAAGTGAGGGGATGGAAAAAGATATTCCATGCAAATGGAAATCAAAAGAAAGCTGGAGTAGCAATTCTCATATCAGAAAAAATAGACTTTAAAATAAAGACTATTACAAGAGACAAAGAAGGACACTATATAATGATCAAGGGATCGATCCAAGAAGAAGGTATAACAATTGTAAATATTTATGCACCCAACATAGGAGCACCTCAATACATAAGGCAAATACTAACAGCCATAAAAGGGGAAATCGACAGTAACACAATCATAGTAGGGGACTTTAACACCCCACTTTCACCAATGGACAGATCATCCAAAATGAAAATAAATAAGGAAACACAAGCTTTAAATGATACATTAAACAAGATGGACTTAATTGATATTTATAGGACATTCCACCCAAAAACAACAGAATACACATTTTTCTCAAGTGCTCATGCAACATTCTCCAGGATAGATCATATCTTGGGTCACAAATCAAGCCTTGGTAAATTTAAGAAAATTGAAATCGTATCAAGTATCTTTTCCGACCACAACGCTATGAGACTAGATATCAATTACAGGAAAAGATCTGTAAAAATACAAACACATGGAGGCTACACAATACACTACTTAATAACGAAGAGATCACTGAAGAAATCAAAGGGGAAATCAAAAAATACCTAGAAACAAATGACAATGGAGACACGACGACCCAAAACCTATGGGATGCAGAAAAGCAGTTCTTAGAGGGAAGTTTATAGCAATACAAGCCTACATCAAGAAACAGGAAACATCTCGAATAAACAACCTAACCTTGCACCTAAAGCAATTAGAGAAAGAAGAACAAAAAAACCCCAAAGCAAGCAGAAGGAAAGAAATCACCAAGATCAGATAAGAAATAAGTGAAAAAGAAATGAAGGAGACAATAGCAAAGATCAATAAAACTAAAAGCTGGTTCTTTGAGAAGATAAACAAAATTGATAAACCATTAGCCAGACTCATCAAGAACAAAAGGGAGAAGACTCAAATCAATAGAATTAGAAATGAAAAAGGAGAAGTAACAACTGACACTGCAGAAATACAAACGATCATGAGAGATTACTACAAGCAACTCTATGCCAATAAAATGGACAACCTGGAAGAAATGGACAGATTCTTAGAAATGCACAACCTGCTGAGACTGAACCAGGAAGAATAAAAAATATGAACAGACCAATCACAAGCACTGAAATTGAAACTGTGATTAAAAATCTTCCAACAAACAAAAGCCCAGGACCAGATGGCTTCACAGGCAAATTCTATCAAACATTTAGAGAAGAGCTAACACCTATCCTTCTCAAACTCTTCCAAAACATAGCAGAGGGAGGAACACTCCCCAACTCATTCTACGAGGCCACCATCACCCTGATACCAAAACCAGACAAAGATGTCACAAAGAAAGAAAACTACAGGCCAATATCACTGATGAACATAGATGCAAAAATCCTCAACAAAATACTAGCAAACAGAATCCAACAGCACATTAAAAGGATCATACACCATGATCAAGTGGGGTTTATTCCAGGAATGCAAAAAGATTCTTCAATATACGCAAATCAATCAATGTGATACATCATATTAACAAATTGAAGGAGAAAAACCATATGATCATCTCAATAGATGCAGAGAAAGCTTTCGACAAAATTCAACACCCATTTATGATAAAAGCCCTGCAGAAAGTAGGCATAGAGGGAACTTTCCTCAACATAATAAAGGCCATATATGACAAACCCACAGCCAACATTGTCCTCAATGGTGAAAAACTGAAACCATTTCCACTAAGATCAGGAACAAGAAAAGGTTGCCCACTTTTACCACTATTATTCAACATAGTTTTGGAAGTGTTAGCCACAGCAATCAGAGAAGAAAAAGAAATAAAAGGAATCCAAATCGGAAAAGAAGAAGTAAAGCTGTCACTGTTTGCAGATGACATGATACTATACATAGAGAATCCTAAAGATGCTACCAGAAAACTACTAGAACTAATCAACGAATTTGGTAAAGTAGCAGGATACAAAATTAATGCACAGAAATCTCTTGCATTCCTATACACTAATGATGAAAAATCTGAAAGTGAAATTAAGAAAACACTCCCGTTTACCATTGCAACAAAAAGAATAAAATACCTAGGAATAAACCTACCTAAGGAGACAAAAGACCTGTATGCAGAAAATTATAAGACACTGATGAAAGAAATTAAAGATGATACAAATAGATGGAGAGATATACCATGTTCTTGGATTGGAAGAATCAACATTGTGAAAATGACTCTACTACCCAAAGCAATCTATAGATTCAATGCAATCCCTATCAAACTACCACTGGCATTTTTCAAAGAACTAGAACAAAAAATTTCACAATTTGTATGGAAACACAAAAGACCCCGAATAGCCAAAGCAATCTTGAGAAAGAAAAACGGAGCTGGAGGAATCAGGCTCCCTGATTTCAGACTATATTACAAAGCTACAGTAATCAAGACAGTTTGGTACTGGCACAAAAACAGAAACATAGATCAATGGAACAGGATAGAAAGCCCAGAGATAAACCCACGCACATATGGTCACCTTATCTGTGATAAAGGAGGCAAGCATATACAGTGGAGAAAAGACAGCCTCTTCAATAAGTGGTGCTGGGAAAACTGGACAGGTACATGTAAAAGTATGAAATTAGAACACTCCCTAACACCATAGACAAAAATAAACTCAAAATGGATTAAAGACCTAAATGTAAGGCCAGACACTATCAAACTCTTAGAGGAAAACATAGGCAGAACACTCTATGACATTAATCACAGCAAGATCCTTTTTGACCCAACTCCTAGAGAAATGGAAATAAAAACACAAATAAACAAATGCGACCTAATGAAACTTAAAAGCTTTTGCACAGCAAAGGAAACCATAAACAAAACCAAAAGGCAACCCTCAGAATGGGAGAAAATATTTGCAAATGAAGCAACTGACAAAGGATTAATCTCCAAGATTTACAAGCAGCTCAATAACAAAAAAACAAACAACCCAATCCAAAAATGGGCAGAAGACCTAAATAGACATTTCTCCAAAGAAGATATACAGATTGCCAACAGACACATGAAAGAATGCTCAACATCATTAATCATTAGAGAAATGCAAATCAAAACTACAATGAGATATCACCTCACACCAGTCAGAATGGCCATCATCCAAAAATCTAGAAACAATAAATGCTGGAGAGGGTGTGGAGAAAAGGGAACCCTCTTGCACTGTTGGTGGGAATGTAAATTGATACAGCCACTATGGAGAACAGTATGGAGGTTCCTTAAAAAACTAAAAATAGGACTACCATATGACCCAGCAATCCCACTACTGGGCATATACCCTGAGAAAACCATAATTCAAAAAGAGTCATGTACCAAAATGTTCATTGCAGCTCTATTTACAATAGCCAGGACATGGAAGCAACAAGTGTCCATCATTGGATGAATGGATAAAGAAGATGTGGCACATATATACAATGGAATATTACTTAGCCATAAAAAGGAACGAAATGGAGGTATTTGTAGTGAGGTGGATGGAGTTAAGGTCTGTCATACAGAGTGAAGTAAGTCAGAAAGAGAAAAACAAATACTGTATGCTAACACATATATATGGAATCTAAGGAAAAAAAAAAAAGGTCATGAAGAACCTAGTGGCAAGACGGAAATAAAGACACAGACCTACTAGAGAATGGACTTGAGGATATGGGGAGGGGGAGGGGTAAGATGTGACAGCGTGAGAGAGTGGCATGGACATATATACACTACCAAATGTAAAATAGATAGCTAGTGGGAAGCAGCTGCATAGCACAGGGAGATCAGCTCGGTGCTTTGTGACCACCTAGAGGGGTGAGATAGGGAGGGTGGGAGGGAGGGAGATGCAAGAGGGAAGAGATATGGGAACATATGTATATGTATAACTGATTCACTTTGTTATAACGCAGAAACTAACACACCATTGTAAAGCAATTATACTCCAATGAAGATGTGAAAAAAAAAAAAAAAAAAAACTACAGTGAGGTATCACCTCACACCGGTCAGAATGGCCATCATCAAAAAATCTACAAACAATAAATGCTGGAGAGGGTGTGGAGAAAAGGGAACTCTCTTGCACTGTTGGTGGGAATGTAAATTGATACAGCCACTATGGAGAACAGTATGGAGGTTCCTTAAAAAACTAAAAATAGGACTACCATATGACCCAGCAATCCCAGCACTGGGCATATACCCTGAGAAAACCATACTCAGAAAGAGTCATGTACCACAATGTTCACTGCAGCTCTATTTACAATAGCCAGGACATGGAAGCGACCTAAGTGTCCATCAACAAATGAATGGATAAAGAAGATGTGGCACATATATACAATGGAATATTACTCAGCCATAAAAAGAAACAAAATTGAGTTATTTGTAGTGAAGTGGATGGACCTAGAAACTGTCATACAGAGTGAAGTAAGTCAGAAAGAGAAAAACAAATACTGCAGGCTAACACATATATATGGAATCTAAAAAAAAAAAAAAGGTTCTGAAGAACCTAGGGACAGGACAGGAATAAAGACACAGACGTAGAGAATGGACTTGAGGACATGGGGAGGGGGAAGGGTAAGCTGGGATGAAGTGAGAGAGTGGCATGGATATATATACACTACCAAATGTAAAATAGATAGCTAGTGGGAAGCAGCCGCATAGCACAGGGAGATCAGCTCAGTGCTTTGTGACCACCTCGAGGGGTGGGATAGGGACGGTGGGAGGGAGACGAAAGAGGGAGAGGAAATGGGGATATATGTTTATGTATAGCTGATTCACTTTGTTATACATTAGAAACTAACACACCATTGTAAAGCAATTATACTCCAATAAAGATGTTAAAAAAAAAAGTAAACACACATACCCAATTAGTAGTTATAATCTTCATCTGTTTACTTTCAGCCCAAGTGTACTTAACTGCTCAGCCTACAGGACTCACTTAGATTGAGGAGGCAGTATAAACGTTCTAAATTTGAGGAACAAATGATTTGACACAAACATCTTTTCTTCTTGCTAATACTCCATACAACTTGTTCAGATCTTCAACCCAGATATTTAGTCTCTTGCAGTCCTAACTTCAAAAAGTGTTTTGAAATGTGAATTAATAGACTCTTTTCTTCCCTAGTGGAAATTTTCTTTCCAATATAGAATATTCAGAGAGCAGGAGAGGACAGACACACAAACCTGAATTTCTGATTATCTATCATATTTAAATCATTTTAGGTCTGAAAATAAATTGCACCACATACTTGGTTAAAAAGCTAATGCAGATTCACTCCTGCATGATGGGAGGAGAAGTCTTCTGCCACTCCCAGAAAACTATACAGCTTAACAGAAGTGTCAAAAACAACCATTTCAGCACTCAGAACATTGACCATAGGCTTACAACAAACTGAGAAGTGGCTGTTCATAAAAATCACTGAACTATGAGTAAGAAAAGCACAAGCCTGTGGTGATTTTCCTGAGGGTTCTGACAAGCTCTCAGCTCTGTATATGCAGTAGTTCAATTAGGGCAAGACAAGATGAATAACTGGAAGTTCACCTGCTGCTGTTGAAGTGGAGCTCACTTGATTTAAAATGTTGTCAGTGAAAATGGTGATTTTAGTGGAACATGAAGAGGGAAGGCCACTGCCTCCACTAGTTTGAAGTATTGTTCTTTTTCAGGCAAGCAACAGACTGTCAGGCAAGCAAGGAATTTAATAGGTAATTCTGGAAGGTGAGACAGCCATGGTGCTAGATGAGATCAACAAGTATGTTACACTGACTGAGGGTGATATATGCACAGCAGAAAATGGAGTGGTGCAAGCCACTCATACATCCTTAGAAGACAGAACCTGAGCTAACACACAGAGGAGACACAAGAGAGCCCAATAGAAAATAAGAGCCAGGAGAAACTTTAAAACAGCATGAAATTTGTACCCCCCAAACCACAAAAAGATCAATAACTAGACAGAGGAAGCCTTACTGGCTCAAACTATTTGATCACAATCTCTGACCAATAGCTGACTGAAGATGATGAAGCTAAGTAGAAACAGAGGAAAACACCTAGGGAGCCAGGCTTAAAAATAGAGTTAAAAAAAAAAAAAGTTAAACAGAGAGATCATGGCCACACAGTTTGGGTGAAGATTTAGTCTAGATAATTACCAAACACACAAACAAAGAGAACAACAATAACAACAAACCTCAGGGGAAAAAACTCAGAATCTAAAATTGCTATGAAATATTATCTAAAATGTCCAGTATTCAACAAAAAGAAATTATGAGACATACAAAGAAACAAGGAGTGTAACCTACTGACTCAGGAAAAAAGTAATCAATTGAGGCTACCTCTGAATGTTGGATTTAACAGATAAAGACATCAAGACACCTATTATAAATACATTCAAAGAACTACACATGCTTCACCATGTTTAAAGAACTAAAGAAAAGTATGACAACAATGATCTACTAAATAGAATATTATAAGGCAATATTACTTAATAAACAGTGGAAATTCTGGTGTTGATAAGTACAATAATTGAAATGAATAATTCACCAGAGGGATTCAACAGCAGATCTGAGCTCTCAAAAGAAAGATTCAGTGAATTTGAATTAGACCTACAGAAACTATCCATTCTGAAAAACACAGGAAAAAATGATTGAAAAAAAAAATTAACAGAACCTCAGAGAACATTAAGTATACCAATATAACTATAAAAAGAGTACCATAAGTTGTTAGAGAAAATGCAGAAGACAAAAACATTTAAAATAATAATGCCTGAAAACCAAATTTGATAAAAAACATTAACCAATACATCCAATCTCAACAAACTCCACACAGAATAAACTCAAAGAGATTCATAGCTATACATTTTATATGCCAAAGACAGAGAAAATCTTAGAAGTACCAAAAGAGAAATGAGTAGTTCCATACAATATTAACAGCTGACATCTCATAAAAAAACAATGAAGCCAAGAAGCAATGGAATGCCATGTTCAAAGTGCTAAAAGAAAAAAAATCATCAACCATGAATTCTATAGCCAGTAAAACTATTTTTCATAAAGATGTCTCCAGATAAACAAAGACTGAGAGAATGTGCTGCTAGCAGATCTGCCTTATAAGAAATACTAAAAGCAAGAAAATGAAAAGGCAACCTACAGAATGGGAGAAAATATTTACAAATCATATATCAGATAAGGGGTTAATATCCAAATATACAAAGAATGTGTACAATCCAATAACAAATAAAAACAATCTGATTTTTAAAAGAACAAAGAAACTTAATAAACATTTAGTCCCAAAGAAGACATGCAAATGGCCAACAGGTACATGCAAAGATGCTCCACATTAGTAATCATCATAGAAATGCAAATCAAAACCACAATGAGATAGCACCTCACACCTGTTAGAATGGCATCATCAAGAAGACATAAAAAGTGTTGGCAAGGGTGTAGAGTAAAGGGAATCCTAGTACACTGCTTGGTGAGAATGTAAACTGGTGCAGCCACTATGGAATATAGTATAGAGGTTCCTCCAAAAATTAAAAATAGAACCATCATATGATCCAGTAATCCCATTTTTAGATACGTATCCAAAGAAAACAAAAACAGGATCTTGAAGGGTATCTGCTCTCCTGTGTTTACTGCAGTATTATTCACAATAGCCAAGATATGGAAACAAACCAAGTGTCTTTCAATGGATGAATGAATAAAGAAGATGTGGTGCATATATTACAGTGGAATATTATCCAGCTGTGAGAAAGAAAGAATTCCTGTCATTGGTGGTTCTGGATGGACCTTGAGGGTATTAGGCTAAGTGAAGTAAGTCTGACACAGAGACAAATATTACATAATATTATCAGTATGTGGAATATAAAAAAGCTAAACTTGTAAAAATAGAGTAGAAGGTGATTCCCAGGGGCTTCGGGTGGGGGAATTGGGGAGATGTACTTTGAGTATAGGGTAGGGGAACTGGGGAGATATTGTTTAAGGGTACAAACTTGCAATTAGTAGATAGCATCAAATGCACAGCATAGTGATTACAGGCAACAATACTGTATTACAGACCTCAAACTTGCTAAGAAATTAGGCCTTAACTGTTCTCACCACACACACAAAATAATAATAATTATTCAAGGTGATAGAGGTGTTAGCCAACACTACAGTGATGATCAAATTCCAACATATAAATGTATCAAATCAAAAGAAGGGCAGGAGGAAAGATGCTCTCCAGTGAAAGAAGGGAAAAAGTCCTTGAATCTTAACAGCAAATTATACCATCCGGAACCCTTGGCTGAGACAAGAGCTGGTGAAAAGCCTGCCAGAGCTTGCCTTGAAGCCTTGGAAAAGCCAGAAAATAACATGTCTTGAGGAACCTAGTACCTAAAGAGGAAAGGCAAAGGAGCATCTGTTCTCAGGACAGTTCATAATAACTGAGAACAGTAGGAATGACTTACATTCTAAACAGCTACAATTCTAAACACTTTTCAACTCGAAGTTCATTTAACCATCACAATAAGCTATGAGGTAAATGCTATTATTATTCTCATTTTACAGATCAAGAAACTATGGCACTGAGAAGTTTGGTAAATTGCCTAAGGTCATCAAGCTAATAAGTGGCTGAGCTAGCAATCTACCCAAGGCAGTCTGGCCAGAGACTGTGTTCTTAACCACTACATTATACTGCTAAGATATTTAAAATACTTTGTTGTGGTTGTAGAAAATAAAGGAATCTGAAGTTAAGTTAGACAATGAACAATAGAAGCTGAAGTGAATAACTTACTAACATTGAACCCAGGTGTTCAAGTTTTAAAATCTTAATTTACATTTGGCTACATGTTTGTTCCTTCTTTCCTTCACTTAATTCCCTAATATTTATCAAACATCTACTATGTGCTAGACCCAAGAAATAACAAGAAATCAAAATCTCTGAAAACAAAAGGCTTAGACTTCTATGAGGCCATAAATTGGAAAAGAATTATTATATAGTGTAATTGTTGTATGACGGATGTACATAAGGGTGGATGGGACTGGAACAGACAGATACACTCCAGACATCTCCAGCAACACAGGCCAAGAACTAGATCATCCAGGATGGCTGCAGTGTACGGTGTCATAGGAAGAGATGGCTTGAAGGTGAGGAGAGAATTCTGAGCAAGGCAGTGGCCTTATCATTTTGTCACTTTATCAGCAGTATGGAGGATGGATGAATTGGGGCAATGGAGGAAAAAGGTACATCTTAGTACCAGGGACAGGGAAAGAGGCAGAAGACAGAAGAATCCAATTCCATCATGGTAACACTAAAGATGAAAGATTAAGGCCTCAACTGAGACACTGGAAGTAAAGGGAAAAAGAAAAGAAGATGAAAGAAATCATGTCAATTAGTTAGCAGTTAAACAAATACGCTATTTTAATGAAGAAATTTATCAGTATAGAGAAAATTAAGCAATAATCGCACACTAACTTTCTACCATGTAGTCCCATAGTAAAGCATGGCATTATTACTGATAGCAACTGAATTACCGGCACAGGCTTAAACCACCTATAAATAGCTAAATCTATACTCCTACATCTATGCCTAACTAGAGAAATAAAAATCACAAAAACATATCTTTTTACATTTTTAGTTTCCTCAGATAGGAAACTAAATTTTTACACAGAGGTTATAGGAAAGTGCTTCATTTTTAACAAATATATACCATATTCTATTCTAAACTTACATGTTTACGTTCATTTAACCCTCTCCCAAACCCTACAAAAGTTCAATACTATTATCCCTGTTTTACATATGAGGAAATCAAGGCTCTGAGAGGTTATGCAAAGTGCCAAAGGTCACTAGATGGTACAGCTAGTTCTGCTGTAACACTTAATTTTGAAAATGTAAATTGATTCCAATGCAATTGATATAGTAGGGAACAGTGTGAATATAACTCACATTTCGTGTTTGCTTATGAGCAAGTTCATCCACAAGAAACATAAGGTAAATGCAGAAAACTGCACCCCATTACACAAGGCCATGTAGGAATACGCCAAAAGCACACGCCTCAAACATTTATCTACCAGCTACCAGTTCACCACGTGAGGTGTGAATCACATCCGTTCACATCTGGTGTCACAACTTCCCTTTAGATTTCAGTAAGCTTCCTTTACTCCAAGAAACTCACAATCTTGCAACCCTTTCCACAGCCACTCCCATGAGGGAATAACGTATTTTGCAATGTAAAGTGTCAAATGTATTGCACTATTTAGTTGTTAACCATTTAACATTTAAAAATTTTTAAATATATCACTGACAAGGTTTTGAATATTGTGCCATAATCTCATTTTCTCATAAGTCCTGTGGCTTTCGCTGTGTGATTTTTGCATAGCATGATGATTTTTTTAGCAACATATATGTTATGTTGCATTATAGCAGAACTAACTCTTCTGGAGTGATATCTGAGTTTGCCCATATCAGAGTCAATGCTCTTAAGTTAAAGGGGTCTCCCACCTTTATTTATGTACTCATCCCAAACAGTTAGCACACGATGTGCTTTCTGAACATCTTAAACTTCCAATTCTCTTTCACATGTACTACTGTGACTATAGATATTCATTCACCAAAATCTATTCACCAAAAATACATATCATAAAAAAGTATCTAGGACTTCTCTACTATATATATTAGAATAATGAATTTTTTGACTTTTGATCAGAAAGATTTTTGGAATTAGATATTCATTCTTCAGCCTTAGAATCAACTTAGAATCAGCTTAGAATCAACTCTTTTTTTCTTATGTCCCACATCTGATCTATTAGTATATCTTGCCAACTACCTTCAAAATATTTCTAGAAATTGACCACTTTTCACATCTGCAAATGTTACTGCCCTATTCCAAGCTACCATCATCTCCAGCCTGGGCTACTACAATAGCCTCCTACCTGGCTTTTCTGTTTACACCTTTGTCCCACCTAATGTCCTTCCTCCACAGCTAGAGTGAGCCTTTTAAAAACAAACACATCCCTCCCCTAATCAAAGTCCTCCAATTAAAAAACATATATTTAAATAAAATCATTACTCCTGGCGATGGCCTGCAAGGTCTGGCTTCTTTGCCCTTATCCACCAAATTCCTTCTTCCCTTACCAAACAGCCCTCTCACTGTTCCTTGAAGAGTCAAAATATGTTCCCACTTAAAAGCTTTTACCTTCACTATTCCCTAAGATGGGAACTGCTCCTTCCCCAAATATTGGCATAACTCCATTCATATCTCTGCTCAAATATCATCTTTCAGATTGGCCTTTCTTGGCCATCATATTGAAAATATTCACTTCTATTATATTGTAGTCCCTTGGCCTGCTTTAATTATTCTTCCTAGGAGTTATCAGTATCAGATATATCATATATCTACTTACTTGCTGTCTATCTCTGCAACTAGAATGTGAGCTTCATGAAAACAGAAACTTCATCTTGTTCACAACTGCAGCCCCAGTGGCTAGAACACTGCCTCAGGCATGGTAGGTATACAATAAAATTTGTTGAATGAATTACCTCTTAATAAGGACATTAATCGGGACAAAAGAATTAGTCACTTTAATAGGGACAAGAGATAGACATTAGACTATATTTCTCATTAAAGTTGTTCATTAAACAACTTTAGATAATAAAGTATAATAAGTAATGGAATAATAAAGAGAAAACTGATGACTAAACCTTCGTAGGAACTATAATACATTATTCAATATTAAAGGGAAAACGACTGTGTATATTTGTGTTACCAGAGACAGGTCAAAAATTATTGCTAAACATTCACGAAGTACTATATTGTCTGACTTGCCAAGTCCATAGCTCCATAATTAAAATAGGTTTTAAAAGTTCACTCACTCCATTAGGTTTAGTTTTTTTGTACTAACATGAGATGGGGATTTTTCTATAACCCCACCCTGTCTAACCACGTATTTCCATGAATCATCCTTCACCATACAAAATGTACTCAGACAATGACTTGTAAACATAAAAATCCTTTATATAATTCATCTACTTGTTGTTAACACAATATGGAAGAGTGTATCCATCACATAATTTAAATTTCTAGAAAATTCAATTTGATTTTGTCCTCATATTTAGAATAATCTTAGAATAACAGACTTATTTTGAGGAAATAGTGAAGAAGGGAGGAAAAGAAAAGACCAAGCCCAGTGACTTAAAACTACTTTTCTTTTTTAAGCAGCTGGAATCGTGTCCTTAACTGAAATCTTACATCAAAGCCCAATAGGTAAAATTTAAATGGATATATTTTAGGCACGGGGATGGAGGGAAAAGGATGAGTCTGGAAAGAAGAGGGACTTTGAAAGCTTGACTGTTTATTCCCCTAGGATTCAATATCCATCTCACTTACTCCAAGGGGGAAAAACTCCAAAGGGGAAAAATGCCTCTTTCAGTCCACGTGCTAGTTTATAGTAAGATAAGGAAATGGAGGTTCAAAGATGACTGCAGGAGTTAATATATAGGTTGAACCATAAATTTCTCATAAATAGTAAGTAGATTTTGCATTACAAATGAGTGATTGAGAATGTTGTTTTTCAATGAATAAAAGCAAATTAAAACAAAAGAAAGACTAACAGACAAGACTGAGATCCTAGGGTCACTATGAATTGGGGCAATGAAGTCAGCTAGAGGCCAGTATGAGGCATTCTGCTGAAGAGCATCAAAAAAAGTTGCCTTAAACATCAGAGGCCATTCTACCCTCAATTGGGCAATTTTCATTTTCAAAATATACATTACAGCAAATAATTCATCTGACTTTCAAATACAATAAGAATAAAGCCAAACTCAGTTCTTCTATCTTAAACAATATATTCGTAATTCCTCAGCATGACCTATCTACACTGTAGCCAAAAAAGCAAAATAGAACATAGCTTGTCACGAAATGGTCAATAAAACAGATCCCATGGCCAGTAATTATATTACCAAGCTACATGGACCATAAAAAAACAGCTCCTTTTGCATATGTAACTTGTTTCCCTCAGTGTCTGAGACTAGTACAGCCAAAGAAACCCACATCCTAAGCCACAGAATAGAGCCACCTGGTCTTGTTCTTATCACAGGATGACAAAATGATTTCAATCCCCTAATGTCATGCAGACATCCTCAACATTTGTATAGTGTTTTTTAACTAACAAAACTGTTGCATCCTTCCTGAGTTCAAGAATGGTCAAAAGGCTCAATGCAAACACTTCTCTGGACAACCTTTATTACCACATTTAAAGGCCCAGGCTCAATGACTGACACACATTTCAAAACGCTATCTCCCTTTCTTTTCCCTGTTCTGTTCTGCTACTCACATGATAAAGATTGATTTCAAAAAGTTTCTGGGGCCTGGTGGCGCAGTGGTTAGGAATCCGCCTGCCAATGCAGGGGACACGGGTTCGAGCCCTGGTCCGGGAAGATCCCGCACGCCGCGGAGCAACTAAGCCCGTGCGCCACAACTACTGAGCCTGCGCTCTAGAGCCCGTGAGCCACAACTACTGAAGCCCGCGAGCCACAACTACTGAGCCTGTGTGCCTAGAGCCTGTGCTCCACAACAGGAGAAGCCACTGCAATGAGAAGCCTGCGCACCACAACGAACAGCAGCCCCCGCTCACCACAACTAGAGAAAGCCCGCGTGCAGCAACGAAGACCCAATGCAGCCAAAAATAAAGTAAATAAAATAAATAAATTTATTTTTTAGAAAAAAAGTTTCTGGGCTCTCTGCTTTTAAAAATGTTTAAATCAATGCAGCTTTGCAGTATCCATTCATCAATCCAAATAAAATATTAACAATTTTATGAGCATGACAAGAACCAAGTTTTTTTTTTAAGTGCTCCAAGTCCATGACAGGATTACAAACAAGTGTGAGAAAAAAAAAAATACATATCATAAAAAAGTATCTAGGACTTCTCTACTATATATATTAGAATAATGAATTTTTTGACTTTTGATCAGAAAGATTTTTGGAATAACTAACTTGAAAGAATAATTTGTAATTTTTTTGATTAAAAAATGTAATAAGTAATTCTGTGACTTTGTTTTGACCGCTCCACACGGCTTGCAAGATGTCAGGGACTGAACCCTGGCCCACGGAAGTGAAAGCACCGAGTCCTAACCACTGGACTACCAGGGAACGCCCCTCTGTGACTTTTTAATACCATAATTTCTACAGTACTAGTGAAAAAAGAACACAGGATTCTGAAAAATATGTTAAAATCAAGATACAAGTGCAAAGAATTTAACAGCCATCACCATATATCCTTGATCTCTGCTGATTTCATCAGAGAACACTAATAAGTAAATGGAATTCCACTTCTAATAATTTTCAATGAAAATGCAATTAGCTGGCAAAAGTAAAAATTTTTTTCTGTTATAAACAATGACGAAACCTTCATTTTTCCTTCTTTCACCTTCAAAGGATTATTATTCAATTCTATTGTTTATATATAACATTGTTTTCAGAAAGGAGTTTTAATAATGTAATAATTTAAAAGGCTTAACAACATATGACTCAGAAAAAGTAATGTCAATTTTTATATTAAAATGTCATATTATTTTAAAATGCAGTAATTAAAATCAGTTTCCAAAAATAAATATACAATTTAACATTTTACTTATAATGTATTATAAGTGAAATTCCCTCATTCCGGATTAGTCACTCTCAAACATGGCTGCACATTAGAATCACCTAAAGATCTGAAAAACATACTAATACCAGAACTCCACCCCCAGGATGTTCTGATTCAGTTGGTCTGGGTAGGGCCCAGGCATCAATATTTTTAAAAAGCTTTTTAGGTGAATCTAGTATTTAGTCAAGGATGAGAATCACTGTTCTAGGTCAAGACCAGCATTCTAAAACTTAGATATCTAAAATTATAACTTTTGAAAACTATTTAATATAATTATTTTATAATTTCAAGCCCTAACACAGTCACTTTTCCGAAACTCTGATCTACATTCATTTTCTAACCTCTGCATTCTTCTTTATCAAATAAAATAAAATGGATTATTTAATAAGGAATCCTCCAAACATCCTTTTTTGATTACTTTATACAGTGTACACATTTACGTATCTAAAGTGGTTCCACAACTGTCATGCAAAATTCTTTCAAAAACTGTCAAGTCATAATACCACTAAAACTTTCTTCATTACTAATTCTTCCTTTTAAAATTGAAGTATAGTTGACTTACAATATTGTGTTAGTCTCAGGTGTACAGCAAAGCGATTCAGTTATAAATATATTTATTTTCAGATTTTTTTCCATTATAGGTAATTATAAGATGTTGCATATATTTCCCTGTGCTATACAGTAAATCCTTGTTGCTTATCTATTTTATGTATAGTAGTTTGTTAATCCCATACTCCTTATTTAGCTCTCCCCCCTCCCTTCCCCTTTGGTAACAATAAGTTTGTTTTCTGTATCTGTGAGACTATTTCTGTTTTGTATTTAAATTCATTTGTATTATTTTTTAGATTCCACCTGTAAGAACTATCATATAACATTTGTATTTCTCTGTCTGACTTACTTAGTATGATATTTTCTAAGTCCATCCATGTTCCTGCAAATGGCAATATTTCATTCTTTTTTATGGCTGAATAAGAGTCCATAGAGTGTGTGTGTGTGTGTGTGTATATCTCACAACTTCTTAAACCAATTGTCTGTTGTTGGACTTCCATTGTTTCCATGTCTTGGCTATTATAAATAGTGGCAAAAGACCTTAATAGATATTTTTCCAAAGGAGACACACAGATGGCCAACAGGCACATGAAAAGATGCTCAGCATCACTAATTATTAGAGAAATGCAAATCAAGACCACAATGAGGTATCACTTCACACCAGTCAGAATGGCCATCATTAAAAAGTCTACAAACAATAAATGCTGGAGAGGGTGTGGAGAAAAGGGAACCCTCTTGCACTGTTGGTGGGAATGTAAATTGGTGCAGCCACTATGGAGAAGAGTATGGAGGTTCCTTAAAAAACTAAAAATAGAACTACCATATTATCCAGCAATCCCACTCCTAGGCATACATCCAGAAAAGATGAAAACGAATTCAAAAAGATACATGCACCCCAATGTGCCTCATTAATAATTCTAATCCTAACCTACAAGGAACACTTTGAAAAGGGCTTTATGTAGAAATTAGCTTTTCAATAACTACGTATCAATGTTTAAAGCTAAAGCCTCAATAAAATAAAAGGTGCTTAATATTTCCTTGGAAAATTCAAGTAGTATCATTTTTTAAAAATAAATTTATTTATTTATTTATTTTTGGCTGCGTTGGATGTTTGTTGCTGCGCACGGGCTTCCTCTAGTTGTGGCGAGCGGCGGCTACTCTTCGTTGTGGTGCCGGCTTCTCATTGTGGTGGCTTCTCTTGTTGCGGAGCACAGACTCTAGGTGCGCAGGCTTCAGTAGTTGTGGCACGCAGGCTCGGTAGTTGTGGCTTGCGGGCTCTAGAGCGCAGGCTCAGTAGATGTGGCACGTGGGCTTAGCTGCTCCGCGGCATGTGGGATCTTTCCGGACCAGGGCTGGAACCCGTGTCCCCTGCACTGGCAGGTGGATTCTTAACCACTGCGCCACCAGGGAAGCCCTCAAGTGTATCATTTTTAAAGTATCATCTCACTTGATTCTCAAAGGCACACTGTAAGTCAGACACAACAGGGTTTTATCCCTGTACAGCAAGAGGTTAAGGGTTCACTTAAAGTAATGTGGCTTCTGTGGCCAAATTCAGAATTGTTTTAATTTTCTATCGACAGAATTTCAAACAGGGAAATGAGATTTTTCAAACAAAAATAATCTGTCCAGGTATATTGCATTGTGCAAAGATAAGCTGAAGTCCTAATCCCCTGTACCGTGTAATGTGACCTTATTTGGAAATAGGGTCATTATCCATGTTATTAGTGAAGATGAGGTCATACTGCAGTAGGGTGGGCCCCAAATCCAATATGACTATAGTCCTAATAAAACAATGACCACGTGAAGACACAGAGACATGGAGAGAACACCATGTGAAGATGGAGGCAGAGATGATGTGATTCATCTAAAACCTACCAGTCCCAACGGTCGCCAGCTAGAATCACCAGAAACCAGAAGAGAAGCATGGGACAGATTCTCCCTCAGAGCTTTCAGAAAAAAACCAAGCCTACTGACACCTTGATTTAAGACTTCTAGCCTCCAGAACTATGAGACAATAAATGTATCTTCTTTTAAACCACCCAGTTTGTGATACTTTGTTGCTAGCAGCCCTAGGAAAGAACACAGTACAATTATACTTTAGGAAACAGAGTACTATAAGATGTGTTTCATTATTTACAAAAAGAGGGAAAAGTTTTTTTTTAATTAAGAAAAAAAGACAAAGAGGCAAATAACATGGATCCTGATCCTAGTTCCAAGATTTACTTGTTGATTCTGTTTCTGCAGCTATAAAACAACTTTCTTTTCTCAGGGTAGCTCAGAGAGTTGTGAGGATAACATGATTCTCATAAACAACACACACAGTTATTAGGTATAATTATCATAATGTTGTAAATTACTCTTAAATTATTCCACATGAGTATATTAGTCCAATAGGACTTATAAACTCCCTAAAGACAAGAATTATATTTGTAATCCCACAGAACCCCAACATAAGGCTGAGTAAAGACTAGACCTAAAATAAATACTTGATTTAAATTAAAAAATCAAGTCAGAGGTCTTAACATAGCTTATTCAGCAAACTATATACATATATATGTAAATTGTGAGAAAAAGCTCTTACTACTTCACAATACCATATTAATAAACTCATATTGTTTTGTCTATCTGCATTGTGTCTTCTTGATCCCGCAATAATTTTCAAGTTTATCTTACACACACACTTAACAAACATACATGAGTAGATTTACCATGAAGTTATTAACAAAATTAAGCTTCAGGTCTCCTTGTTTGTAT
Organism: Eubalaena glacialis; assembly: GCF_028564815.1. Taxonomy (NCBI): domain Eukaryota; kingdom Metazoa; phylum Chordata; class Mammalia; order Artiodactyla; family Balaenidae; genus Eubalaena; species Eubalaena glacialis. The sequence goes on along the minus strand of NC_083722.1, from coordinate 31,106,527 downwards.
CAACTCTTTCCCTGGGCCTGGTGAGATCTAAGATACATGGTCATATGATTTTATTTAAAAAATCAACTAAAATAAAGTATTTTCACTACAGTCAGTTAAGAAAGCTCTTTCCATACTAACTTCCATCCATCACAGTGTCCTCTTGCTAGGTGACTTTGAAGTGGTCACAGGCAGTTTTAGAATCCAGCTAAGGGAAGGATGAAATGGGGATACCTTTTGTTTGGGGTTAGTGTGATATATTTAGTGGTTAACAGTCCTTGTATGGTTATTGTCAGTTGTCAGCATATAGGAATGGCTTCCAGAAATAGTCCTATTTCCCACTGTATTGACTCATCTATTTTATGCTATGAAGGGGCAAAGCCAGAAGTCATACCGTGATAGAAACACATGGTAGAGCTCCTGGCACCCAGAATATGTAGACAGTGGGAAAACAACAACAACACACACCCCACCACTACCAGTCACCCTGAGGCACATGGTCCCTGCTAGGCACTGGGGGTCTCTCACTGGGGAAATATCAAAGAAATAACAGACAGCAAAGGGGTTCAAATCCAAGTGGTAACGAATATGGCTCTCGATTTGACTGAGTATCCATCTCATTGCTGCATTCCACAAACCATAATGGAGTACGTCAAAAAATCTATGCAACTGTGTTGAAGTCCTGCCTCACATCCCTACCCTCCCACTCCCACTGAAGGGCATGACCAAGCTATCCAGTTCTCCAGTCATCTTTGCAGGTGGCCAAGCCTCTACAATTCATGGTCAGTTTGCCATCAAATATGACAGTATGCCAGATTTGCTCAAGCTTTTTGGCAATGCAACAGGCCCATTTTCCTGTGATGCATGGCAATACTGAATTTGGTAAAGCCACCTTTCCTTCTGGTGAAAGATTATTGGGCATGTTTGAATGTACCTGCTCAGATTACTTCTCATGAGATCACAACCCAAATACTTAACTGGCTGCCAGCGGGGCATCTAAAGGTTCACAGTCAATGAGACCTTTCAGATTATCTGAGGTGCAGATCAAAATTGGCATCCCAGGGAAAGGATCTGCTGATAGGCAGTTACCATCATTGGATCTACTGTCATCTACAGCCTCACCCAATACCTAAACATCAACCTTTCTTCAGAGACAGTTGTCATGGAGACTAGCTAGAACCATGCAGATTCTCCCATAACCCACAATTCAACTTCACTGTTTCTGAACAGTCAGCAATTCCATGTTAGTTTAAATAGATTACAAATTTTTAGTTTCTACACAACTCTTTCATAACTTTATGATCTTTAAAGTATTTTAATTATTTTCTTTATTTAGCTATTAACACTGAGATCCATATTTAGTTAGCTTCTCCCTATTACATTTTTTGTTGGTTGGTGGGTCTTGCTCTCTTGAACTATTTTATTTTCTGTTGGTTTCAGAAATGTAAGATTGAAATATTAATACATTTCAGCTCAGTTCAGGAATTTTTCAAAAACAATTATTAGTCTAAGCCTGTTTCCTGAAGTAGAAACAGAAGCCACAATTTAAAAACACAAAAGTAACAACAAGATGGTCCCAACATCCCCCAAATTAGTTACAGGTTATAAATAACAAAAGAAATTTGGGTCCTTTATGGTCTAGTCATCAGAGAAATGAAATAGAACTTGAAAATATCATTTGAAATGTAGGGACCATAACGGCTATTATAAAGCATGGCATGTACTTCTCAAATGGTTAAAACCAAGATCATTAACAAAGATACCAATGTGTTTCTCTTAAACAGCCATTTGGCAGGCAGAGATGTAAGTCATTTATGTTCTTCTCAATTAAGATACAAACTCACTAATTGTTTATTTTGAAAAATTGTTAGTATGACGTAGGTCTCCAAACAAGGCAGTTAAAACTTACTGGAATGTTAAAAGGGCCTTTACAAAAAGATCTATTGCAAGTATTTGGAGGAGTAGCACGAGAGTAGGGCTTTGCAGTAGAAGAGAAAACATTTTAAACGCATGACCAAATGTTTTCTTGAAAATTAGTCTAAAATTAGATGACCAAAAATATAAGTACTATGTCTACTGTCTAGAGATATAAAGATTTTCCATAAAAATGAATGAGCACAACACACAGATCCTGCAAGCATAGCAAAATCTGAAACTAAAAATATTGTTTTAGCTGGTAAAAACATTTTTTACATGTAAGTGAATTACGGTGAGTTTCCTAACTGCTTGAAATGAATACTGAATTGAAACAAAAAAAAAAATTCTGTAAAATTTGTATGTTTAAATGAGAAGAGTACAATAAGAAATTAAAGTAAGTACAAAGAAAAAAAAAAAAGAACACAGTAAGACTACTCATAGAAGCAAAGGAGGTGTACTTTGTAGGAGATACAATGCTTTTGTTATACAAGGAAAAATCTAGATACCCAAAGATTCTACTCTAGGTCTTGATAAGAAACTCCTTCTACAAAATCTTTTAACCAGTCCACAAATTTTCCTGCCTCTGAAACATTACCCTGTTTAACTGATAAATGATGGTGTTTAGAAGGAAGCATTACCTGGGCCTGGTTATAAACATGACTCTTGGGCCACAGAATAAGGAACACTAGTTCATAGCCACATTCTAAGTTTTGGGTTGACTCCACTCACCTCAGGAGACCTGACTCCTATTCAGGGCAATACTTTTCTATAAGAGAAGTTTCTAAGAGCACAGACACCAGTGAAATCTCTCCATTGTGAGAATGGGGTTAGCTGCTCACCAGGTACAACCAAGGATCATGATCTTTCCACCTTACAACTCTGCTCTTCATCCTCATGCTTGTCACCTAGATGTCAGAGGACTACTGCCACACTCTGCAACTTATATCAACAGTCATCTCAGAAGGAAAAGGGTGATGCAGTACCAGTCACTTTGCAACCGTTATCAAAAAAAGCAAAAGCCCTACAGCAGTCTTTTACTTACTACTCATCAGCTTACCCACCTCTAACTATTAGGGTGATTGGAAAAGATACAGTTAATCCTATTTCACGGATTCCATATTTGCAAATTCATCTACTCGCTAAAATCTGTTTATAATCCCCAAATCAATACTTGCAGTGTTTCCACAATCATTCACGGACATGTGCAGAAAAATCTGAGTTGCTGATATACGAAATCCCAGCTGAGGTCTAACAAGGTGACAGTGTGCCTTCTCTTTTCAGCTCTCATACAGAGGTGACCAGAAGATGGGGACGGAGGAGGCAGAGGAATGTAGTGCAAGAAGCTCCTACTCTAGGATCAGCTGGATGGGGTTTGAATCTTAAGTCTGGGACCTGTCAGTGGGGAAGCCTCAGTGAGTGAGTTAACACTCTGAGCCTCGTTTTCTCTTTTATAAAATAAAGAAATTAGACTCTACTAAGATGAGTTGTTTTTAGGATTTACAGTCTGTGTGAGCGGGGGGTGTGTGTGTGTGTGCACGCGCACATATTTCCCATAGGAGCAATGGTTCAGGATTCCTGGCAACTTTACAGAACCTACCTTTTGCCAATAACAAGAATCAACCATATTTACATTTTCCAGGCATCTCTCTATAGAGGTAGACATGGAAGGGGTGTGGAAATGAGTGGCCAACCTACAAGTGTCTACGTCACTGATGACTCACCAATGCTTTAAGGTGAATTTTTCTGCCTTTGTTTGCTTGGCCTAAGATTCAGTGCTCTCAAACTTTCCACAAAAGTTCCCCCAATGTCAGAGGAGAAGAACATGTGTGCCAGACAGTTTGAGGAATGTGCCACAAAACAGCGTGCCATAAACAGATTATTCCTTTACAGACTCATATTTTATCATTAAAAACTCATCCCAATATATAAAAATTATTTTGGAGTTCTGCTTCTGCTTTAGGATGTAGAAAACCACAAGAGAATGTTGCTCCAAACTGAAGAATGAGAAAACTCCAGATAACCTATAAAATCATAACTTTTCTTGAGCCCATCAGAGAGCTGGGGTTACAAGGCACCAAGTAAAGAAATTCCAGAGTAACAAAAGCCTCTCAGGAGAGACTGGATACACAAACTATCTCACCACTGACGGAGCAATGGAGAAAGAGGTGGCCCCTATAAAAGTGGGTAAGAAGAAAACAGGTAAAATTTTAATGAATTTTAAAGGGTGAGCATGGGCCTCAGTGGCACATATATAAAACCCCATCCACCTCCTCAGAACATTATCTTATACTAAACAAAAGCTTATGCTACTAGGGGAGAAGCAGAAAACCCTCTTGCCCAGATTTGGTGTAAGTCTGCTAAAGCCTAAGACGCCACAGATACAAGGCAAAGTTTGCTTCCACAGGAGGATGAACCAGTACACAGAGAAGGCCACACTCCCAAGGCCCATGTGCACAGGGCCACCGAAGATTAAGGCTGCACAAGAAGAACTGAGAAACTTCCATCCTGTCCTCACCACAAGCCCCACATCCAGTAACAAGAAACAGCATTCTACTGCTGGGAGAAAAGCAAGAGCACAGAGAGAGATGCCCTCTCTGTGATGCAGGCATCTCTGTGTTGAAAGAAAAACCCACCAGCACCACAGACCCCACAATAAGCACAAGGTAACATCAGCTCCCACTGGAGAAAATCAAAGTCTGGTGCCCTAAAGGTGACTGCAGCAACAAAAAAATCCAAACTCTGCTCAACTGCTGGTTGACTCAATCACCCATGCTTAACAGCAGAAGAGGTGTGCCCATTTCCAGGAGTAAATACTATTTAGCAAAATACATACTGTTCTTCTACAAGCAATATACAGCATTCAATCACAGTTATGAAACACACAATAAAAGCAATTAAACAGCAACCAATTGTCAAAAGATAAAGCGGACAACAAATCCAGGATCAGAGATGATCCAGATGTGGGAAATACTGTATAGGAAATTTAAAATAACTATCAGCAATATATTAAAGGTCTAGTGGAAAAAGGCACAACATGCATGAACAGATGGGGAATTGCAGCAGAGAGATGGAACCTACAAAAATGTCAAATGGAAGAGCTAAAAATAAAAAACAGAATATCACAGATTAATTCCTTAGATGGGCTCATCAGCAGTAAGGGCACAGCTAAGGGAAGAATCAGTAAACTTGAAAAGGTGAACAGAAATTATCCAAGCTGGAATACAAAGGGAAAAAAAACCCCAAAAGAAAGAGAACAGAGGATCCAAGGGCAGTGGGATAATATTAAATGGTCTAACATACATAAAATTGGAATGTCCGAAGGAGAAGAAAGTCTGATACTGGGGGAAAATAGTTGTAAAACAGATACATGATAAAACACTTGTATCTGGAATATATAAAGAAATCTCACAACTCAATAATAAAAAGACCACCTCCCCAAACACACGCACACGAATAAAAAGAAAACCAATAAAAACTGAGCAAAGGATTTGAATAGACACTTCACAAAAAAAGATATTCAAATGGCTAATAAGCACATGAAACAATGCACATCATCATTAGTCATTAGGGAAATGCAAATGAAAACCACACTTACATACCATTACATACCCACCAGAATGGCTAAAATTTAAAAGACACAATCCCAAGCATTGGCAAGGATGTGAAGTAACAAGAACTCTCATGCACTGATGGTGGGGAAGTCAAATTGCACGACCCCTCTGGAAACTACGTTGGCAGATTTTTTTATATAGCTGAACACATGCTATATGACCAAGCCATTCCACTCCTAGGTTATTTACCCAATAGGGTAACCAAATAGTTAAAAAAAAAAAATAGCCTTAAATTTGAACTGTCAGGAGTATATTAGGATCTCTGAGACGATACAACCCTGTCGCCTAAGACTGCTCCTGGGCAGGATTCCCCAAATGGGTTAAATGCTTTGAATGAATAGGAATCATAGGCACTCTGAAGCCTAGCCAAAGTCATTATTTTCTTTCCACCTTTAAACTAATGCTATGGCTAGAAGGAAGAGGGAAAGAAGTGATGACAACAAAAAGTGTGTATTTCAGGTATACCAAAGTCTGATGCTCTCTTGGAATTTCCCTTGGACCTTTACATCTGGCCCCATTGCTCTCAACGGGCTTGCTAAGTGATAACTAAGCATTTGTGTTTCCTGTAAAGCTGCTAGAATCCATAACTCTGAGTGACTGGGATGCGGTCATGTTAAGAAACTTTTTAAGGGTAAGTTTTGTTAGTGTGACCAACAAAAGCGGGGGGTGGGGAGTTGGGGGTGGCTTGATGAATTCTGTTTTACTAATCTTTTGTATCTTTGCTCAAGTGCTAAATTAGCTGCTTTATATTTCTCAAGTCTTAATCATCTGCATCTTTTGGTTAGACTCAACATTTATTACTTTAGGGATTTTGGCATATAATTTAAAACCCTAGGAAGGAAGAGACTGGTGATTTTGGCTGATTTTTTTCCTTTCTGCCTGGAATAAGGAAAATTTAGAAGATGATGAAAACATTAAGAGAAATATTTCCTGAACTTTTGATGAAACATGGCAATAGCCTGATTCAGGTCTTGATTCTGACACTGGCAATTAAAGCTCCCTTCTCAAATCATATGAAACTGTATCCCTGATCATGCTGTTAACAATATCTTTTGGTTTTAGTTTGTGATTAGAGCATTGTTTACCTGTGTTCCTCAAGAAACTATTGCTTTCTGAGACTTCCACAATTTATGCTAAGAAGTACTTCATTACAGCAGAAATTGTTCATAAATTAGCTATCATAAGTAGCATGATTAACTATCTGTGAGAATTTTCTTAGCCCCATGCTTCTCAAACTGGAACCAGGTATATTTCCATCTCCAAGGACAATAGAAAGTCATAAAACACAAATGGCATGCCTTCAGTGGGCATCAGGTTTACTTCATATTATGTAACTTACAAATAATTTTTTAAAGGCAGATTTAGTGAGATATAATTTCCATGCAGTAAAATTCACCCTTTTTGAATATATAGTTTAAGTTTTGGCAAATGAATATAGATGTGTAACTGCCACCACAATCAAGATAAAATATTTCCATCACTCCCAGAAGTCTTGTGTCTTTTATAGAAAATTCTTGCCCCCATCTCTGCCAACCACTGATCTGTTCTCTGTTCCTATAGTTTTGCCTTTTCTAGCATGTTGTAATAATAAAATCAGACAGTATGTATTCTTTTATGGCTTAATTTTTTCATGTAGTATAATACTTTTTGAGATCTATTCATGCTGTGGTTATCCATAATTTGTTGCTATTTATTGCTGGCTAGATTCCATTGTATAGAGGTACCATAAGTTGTTTATTCATTTACCAGTTGATGAACATTGAACTGTTTCCGGTTTTGACTAAGTATGAATGAAGCTGTTACAGACATACACTTCCCTCTACCCCTAGGATATCCTTATGTCTCACTCCCTTACTTTTTCTCAAGACTCTGCTCTAATGTCATCTGTTCAGAAAGGTCTTCTCTGACTATCTATTTGAAATGGCACTTCCCATCACGCTCTGGTCCTCTATCTCCTGTTTTAGTCCTTCAAAGTGCTTAGGATTACCACCATTTACATTACACTTTCTACAAAAAAGAAAGACAGAGATCATATTAGCCAGGGTTCTCTGGAGAAACACAGACAACAGGATATGTCTTTATATATAGAGAGAGAAACAGAGCCAACAAAATATATTTACATAATTTTAGACCTGAAATCTAGCTTAATTCATTCATTTACAGATAGAGAAAAATTAAGCCCAAGATAGTAATGCAATTTGATCTAACATTAAATCCATTACTCTTTTAACTACTCAAATGTGATCTTATTATCAGAAGCAACAACTATGCTACTGTTACACAAAAAGCAACACAAAGCAATTATTCTGGGAAGATAAACATCATTCTAAATCATAAAAATTATTCTAAATTATGCAGAAATTATGTGGAAAAGGACATTTATAGCTAATATTGTAAGAAGACTCCCTGAAGACTGATTTTTATTCAATAAATATTCTTGAACACCGGCCAAGAACCAAATGTGTATTGCACTAGATGTTACATTATTCCAAAGACTACTCATTTATAATTACTTAAAGGAATCACTACTCATTGAATAGACACTTATCAAGTGCTTACAATATAAGAACTATGTAAAACATTGGTCAGAGGTCAAAAAAAAGAAGTTACTACCTTCAGCCCTTATCTTGAAGTTACTTAAAGTTTGATATCAGAGCTAGAATCTTGGGACTTCCCTGGTGGTGCAGTGGTTAAGAATCGACCTGCCAATGCAGGGGACACAGGTTCGAGCCCTGATCCAGGAAGATCCCACATGCCGCAGAGCAACTAAGCCTGTGTGCCACAGCTACTGAGCCTGTGCTCTGGAGCCCGCGGGCCACAACTACTGAGCCCACATACCACAACTACTGAAGCCTGCACGCCTAGAGCCCGTGCTCCGCAACAAGAGAAGCCACTGCAGTGAGAAGCCTGTGCACCACAACGAAGAGTAACCCCTGCTCGTTGCAACTAGAGAAAGCCCACGTGCAGCAACGAAAACCCAACTCAACCAAAAATAAATAAATAAAAATAAATAAATAAATTTATTTTTTAAAAAATGCGTTTCACATAACCACAATCTCACAAGTTTAACAAGTGAGAAAAGAAAAGAGGATTTTCCAGTATTAGTGTAAACATCCAAATTGGGAAGTGACTTTATAAAGTGGGAAAAAAAAACCCAACACATGGGACCTGAGGCAGGACCAGAATCTGTTCTGGGCTCCGCCATCAGCAGTCTCCAGGCAAGCCAGTTCACGTCTTTGGGCATCACTTGAAACAGTAAAATGAAGTAGCTCTTCACTGTGAATGTTAATCAGAATCATCTCCTCAGAAGCTTTATAAAAATGTGCCATGTACAGGAGCCACCTCAAAACCATTCAATCAAATGACCTGGGGAAATCTGTGGAAAAGTTCTTCAGATTCTTCTTCTATAGCTCCCTGGTCAGTGATCTATGGTTCTTTCTAACCTCTAAAAGACTCAGTCTGTGAAATGTAGTTTTAATATTTTCTAGCCAAAACAATAATATATTTAAAATCTCTTTACTTCTTTTACAGTAAATAAGACTCATCCTAGTATTTCAAGAACTGCAGTCAAAATATATGAAAAGTGACAAAAATCATTTAAGAAGGATAATCGCCCTGCAATGTAATATATTTTTAATTTATAAAGTTAAGCTACAAGCCACTATATAAAGAAGATGCTAAATAAAATTATTTACTTTGAGTCTGGCAACTCAAAATAGATCCCTAGGGCACAGCGCCAGGAGGTGGGAATAGGAAACTGCCCCCTGCAGCTTGCTTTGATACTTCCCACTCTTATCTTTCAACACAGGAAGTATTACCAAGTTGCCTCACTTTGATTTAGGAAAGGCTATGATTTGGAAAACAACTCTGGTAGACTTCTAGGGAAGAAATCTACCCTTTTAAAGGGCATACTGGCAATAACTTATATTTGCTACAGAGATGGAATTATTATTCGTGGGTTGGTGGAAAAAGAAAAAAATCATTTTTGAACAATTTTGTAAGAGTAGTCCTACACTGGGCACAGATGTGAGCCTTATGGAATAGCAATGGAGGACTTTAGGTATGACCTGTGTTTCCTTAAAGTTTTTTCTGACTAAAACAAAATCATAGCATATGAAATTTTCCTCAGTCTCCATATGTAGAGCATTTCTCCTCTCTCTCCTACAGAAAAACCTTTCTGACCTCTCCACCCAAATGAAATGTTTATGTTCACTGACTGTTGACTAAGTCCACAATTCCCTTGTAGGTGAAATGAGTTCAAGGAAATCCTGTTTAAGGGAATTAAAGTACATCTGTGCAGTTTATCATCATCTTTAAAAGATGTATTAGTACATCATCACTACCTTTAAAAGGCATATTAGTACAGCATCACTACACGGAAAACTGGTGTCTTGGTTAAGTTTTCTTTTTGTTTTTATTTTATTTTCCTTTAAAATACTGAATTTGAAATTCTCGCTTGGTTCTGTGTTGAGAATGTAAAAATAATTTTCTTTTACTTAACTTGGATCCTACAATTACTTAGATTTCCATAGGGCCTAACACTTCCCCAGCACCTCTATAGTTGTCACTTCTGACTAGTAACAGAAGAATGCTGGGGTACCTTTTGTTAATTTTTTTTTCCAAAATGCAATGGAAGATCAAACAAAATCATTCTGAGATATCATGAGTCCAATATTCAGTAAGATTAATTTTAAAGTCAAGACATATTCTTGGAGAATGTAGAAAAGAACATGGAATTTCTAGCCTAACATCTTGGTGGTGTCACTTACTAGGTGTTATGATCATGAGCAAATCAATTTAACTGAGATAATAATACCCCTTCATCAAATTGATGGTAGGATCAAGAGGACATCCTGTACATACAAGGCTCTATAAATAGTAAACTATTACATACATGTTAGCTGCTGGTGTTTCTTAATTTGCATTTTGAAGTGAATCTATAAAAGTCTCTGTCTCTGGCCAATGAAGACTATCAACAAAAGGTTCTTACAGACTTGCTTCAAATCACAAAGACACCCAAATAAGCCCACTTCTGTCACATCTGATTTCACTGATTATGAATCCTGAGTATTGTGCTCTCCAGCAGAACAGTTCATGTGCATAATAACTAAATTTCTAAAAAACAGTCAGTTTTTGTGCCTATACTAGTTTTAAGCATCAGCTTTAAAATGATCAAAACTGCAACAGATTTTAATTAATCTCAGGGCTCTATTAATCAAAAGTACAAAAAGAGGCAAAAAAAAAAAGGGCAACTTCTCTTATGTTATCTGCAAAAACAAATACCTTATTTAACATGTTACAAAATGTGTATGAATTTACACCTTTAGTTTTGCTTTTTCTGTTTTTAACACAAACAAGACAAAAATACACTTCAGAAATATTTGCTAGAAATAAAAGCAATACCAACACTGAATAAATGTAAACAAATATGGCAAGCACGCCTACACAGAAATCAGTACACTCTATTTTTAATCAAAACCCCAAACCACCATGGCATTTTTACGGCTTATAACTGAAGAGGACCTTTCAAACCAGTGCCCCCAACTCGAACAGTGAGTCACTTCAAGATTGATAAAAGTAAGATCACAATCTAGGGTAAGACCAACACATTGCTCTTTTAAAGTGTAGACAGCTCTTTGAAATTATCCTTTTCTAGTAAGGCATTCACAAAAATTCCACTTGCTTTTTTTTAAAGTGATGGGATGGGATTCCAGTAGAATATGGTCATTTATTTATTTTCTTATTCGTATTATTTGTAAAATATTATCCTTAAGTTACTCTGTGTATATTTGTATCAATCTTCTTCATCTCAGATTTCAAACTCTTTTAAGCCGGGAATCAAAACTTTCTTATGATTAACAATGGACCCAATATACTCAAAAAAAAAAGAAAAACAAGTCTGAAGACATTAAAAAATTTAGTTGTTGAGCAATTGTACTTGGAATCCTTCCACCCTGATAAAAGAAGAAATGAAAGAAGAAGTTTCTTTATCAAAAACTTTTGGGTCCAAAGATGTGATGAAATAAAAATGTACACAAAGCATATAGACTTCCAACTATTGGAGAGGGCACACGTAAACAATCACGTGTTAAACATCCTGATGCCACACACTGAAGAACTCTATGGGTAAATTCTTTGTGGTTTTCTTAGAAAAACACTGTATAATATCTATTTACCAAAATAGGACTGCTCTTAATTCTCATTTCTTCACACGTGTTTATATTTACGGTTACTATTGGAAATATTATTATAAGTCTACATAAACTTAAATAAAACATTTTCCCAACTATTTTAAGCACAAATTTAGCACCGAAGTAACATGTACTAATATTATATTTTTATAATTACAAACACAGTTAGGTAAGGCTCATTTATTAATAAAAGCAGCTAACGCAGTACTCAGTATACGCCAGCACTGTGCTAAGAGCTTTATAAGCATAATCTCATTTAATCTACAAAACAGTAGTGTCCCTGTTTTACAAAGGTTATCCACTTTATCCATGGTCACATAATTGCAGGATCCAGATTCGATCAGATCAGCTCTACTTAACTCCAGAGCTGAACTCTTACTACCACAAAACAAGCTATTTTTCATTAAATGGCACTGTCACAAACATCTTTCCCCTGTAGTGTATGATTCTTTTTAATGGTTCTAAACCAACAACTGCAAACCCTGCTTTCTCAATTGGGGCTTAGAATCTTAGCAGGTTGGGGAGGACTGTTGTCAGCACAGAGCCAGAAAGGACCACAAATACATTTCAAAAGTCCTACAGATAGATGCTTCAGAGACAGTAACATGTCTTTAACGATGTCAAGAGCAAAATTCAGCTTGGCTGTCTCTTTTTTAGGGGATGATATCCCTGATGTCCTACCTTGTATACCCAAAAGTAATTCTATCACAGCGCTAATCGCATTGTACTGTCACTATCTACTTTATTGTTCTACTCAACCTACTGCCTTCTGCCTTTTTATCTTTGTGCCTCCCATACCCTCACAATTTACTAGAAAATAGAACATCTGTATCAGACCTTCCTGGCTGAATTATCAGACAGTCGTTGAGAGCCCACAGTTTTAATTGCTCATGAATTCCCTGCACCATCGTGGGCAAGATTACCCATTTTTCTAATCCTCAGGTTTGTCAATACACGAAATACATGAAAACATATTACAGTCGCAAAATAAGTATCTAATATATGTTAGGTTTTGCTTTTCTCTAAATGAATAAAATAAAAAATTGACCTTTTACATCTTTGGAGTTTGGTTCCTCCTTTATAACATAAGGATATTTTAATCATATTATCTCAGAGTCTGACCCCTTTCTTGCTAATCTATAACACATGCTCCAAACCTAAGAAGATACAGACCATGAGGCATTTTAAGAATCAGCAGGCATAAAAAGTGAGGTGAGTAAGTGGAAAACTGAGCAAACATTAACATCGACTGCCATAATGGTGCATAATGCTAACTGCTTAAATGGCCTTTCACTTTTATGAGCTATCAATCAAAATACCACCTTTGCAAAACACTAACAGAACAACACATGAATAGTTCGTAGTAACAGACTCTGTTTAAAATGAACATTTATAAAAATGGTTTTTACATTATATTTCACCTTCTTATTGTTCTGAAACTGAAATATACTCTCCAAATGTTTTGATGAACTTTAAAAATATATATGGATATTTTAGGGTACTGAATTAGGTACAGTAAAAAGATAAGTGGCTCCTAGGAAATGTGGGGCAGGGAAGGAGGAAGGATGAATAAGTAGTGCCCAGGGCATATTTAGCACAGTGAAACTATGCTGTATGACACTGTAAAGGTGGACGCATGTTATTATACATTTGTCAAAACCGACAAAATGTATATGTCACATAATTAGTTGTAACAGATGTAGCACACTAACGCAAGAAGCTAATAATAGAGGAAAGGTTGGGGAGAGGGGAGAAGGAAGAGGGTATGTGAGAACTTTCTGTACTTTCCACTCGTGTTCCTATAAACCTAAAACAGTTTTTTTTTAAGTCTATTAATTAATAAAAAACAGTTGTGGAAATAGATAATGGTGATGGTTGTGCAACACTATGAATATAATTAATGCCACCAAAATGTACACTTAAAAATGGCTAAAATGGCAAATTTTATGTTACATATATTTTACCACAATAAAAAGGATCTGAGACACTCCTTGTTTGATAAGAAAATAATTCTGTGATTCTAGGGAAAAAATGCTAATAATGAATCACAATCCAATGTAGAAATCAGTGAAAATCTTCATGGAAAAAATTTTCATGAGACACTATTCCACTATAATAAGAATATTTAATTTTACTTTTAAGTGCTCCATGTTGACAAAAGCAGTTTCTTGAGGGACTTCTGGTTCTGTCATGATGGAAAGCCCCATACCTCCCAAGTCTTTCTGCTCACAACTAAAAAACCCTAGATGTAACACAACAAAGAAGCATAGGAAGTTTCTGAAAGGCAGCAAAAGAAGGTTGGCTGCCTAGAGACCTCACCTCTGGAGGAATAACATGGCAGTGCGTGCCCTGGGTTTCCTACTGCCCCCCACGTGTCCCAGGCAGGGTACTCTGCAGAAGACTGATTGCAGGACCTCCAAGAAAAGCCTCCCCCCGCCCCCCAGCCAAGGACCAGGAAAAGGGTAGACCAACAACAGAAAATATTTTTGGCAATACTTATCCCCCTCCAGCCAATCACTAATGGAAAAACCATGCTCCACTTTCAGCAGGCCAAATGAGAAGTTAAAGTTCCAGCCTCAACCCCTCCCCACCCTATCCTTCACACACAGCAGCAGTCAGCCTCATTCACCCACCAGCAATCAATCAGGAAGTTGGGCGGGCAGGCTGATCTTCCATCCTCCACCAGGGAAAACCAAGGGGTGCACTAACTCCCCTGCTGGGAAACTGTCAGTGGGCTGAGGGGAAGCTGATCTTAGATTCCCCTCTGTTGCTCATTCTCCTCAGTCGCTAGAATGCCCCCAGTGAAGTAGCATCTGTAAGGCAGAGCAAAAAGCTGAGCCTCCTCCCCTACCCAGCAGCAATGAGATGTACTAAGAAGGCAGTCCAAGGCAGAGCGAGTCACCATGATTCCTACTGTCAGTGCAGTCCACGAAGGAGCTGAGCCTCAACTCCCTCACAATCAATGAGACTGACCAAGACTGCACAAGGGGAGACTAGCCCCTGCTTCACTTTCCCTCTTCCCTTAGTGTCACTGAGGCCCAGTGGGGAGCTGAATCTCCGTACCCACCCTGCAGTGCCAAGCAGGGCTGGTCAACACTCCTATTCCCCACTCCCCTGGTGTCAGCAGTGCTCAGCGGGAAGCAGAGTCCCAACTCTGAATTCACAAGGCCAAAGGAGGTAGTGGGATGCAGAGCTAGTTGGCACTCCACTCCTTCCATCCCGATCCTGATGATGGCAGGCTCAGCAGGAAACTGACACTATAACCCAAAACCCCAAGGGGGTAAGGTGAATATCCAACCTACCATCTGCAACAAGGCAGTGGGAGTCAGTGTCCTACTTTTGCTACAGGGGTCCTGGAGTATGGGTTGGGGAGGAACCTAGTGGGACTCTGAACATACACAAACACCCAACCCTCGTGTTACACTTCAACAGGAGGCCTAGCTGATTTAAAAATATATATATATAAAATTCAATGGGATCAAGAGTCTCATAATATCAGGATATAATTGAAAAAATCACTGCCATACCAAGAACCAGGAAAGCACAACATGAATGAGAAAAAAACCAACAAATGTCAAGCCAAGGTGAATCAGATGAATCAGATGACAAGGATTTTAAAGCAGCTGCAACACATGCTTCAACAAGCCATTAAAGTTCTGTTAACACAAATTAATAAGTTTTTAAAAATAATCAAATGGAAAGCATAGAACTGAAAAAAATATTATAAAAGAAATAAACTCATTGGATGAACTCAATGCTATAGTTAAGATGACAGAGAAAATCTTCAAGCCCAGATGGTTTCACAGGAGAATTCTATCAAACATTGAAAGCAGAATTAATATAGATTTTACACAATCTGTTCCAGAAAATCAAAAAGGAGGAAAAATGTGCCCACTTATTTCAGGACTATTACTCTGATACCAAAACAAAAGGAGTCCAAAGCACAACAAAACCACAACACAGTATAACAAAGGGGGGAGGAACTATAGACCAGTACCTCTCATAAATTTAGATGTAAAAATTCTCAACAAAATATTAGCAAATCAAATCCAGCAATATATCAATATAAAAAGAATTACATACAATGACCACTGGAATTTATTCCAGGTACACAAGGCCGGTTCAATATTTATAAATCAATCAATGTAATCTACCATATCAACAGACTAAATAAGAGAAATCATAAGATCATGTAAATTGATGTAGACAAATCATCTGACATAATCCAACATCATTTCATGATAAAAATTCTCATCAAATGCTTTCCTCCTAAGATGTGAACAAGGCAAGGCTGTCTGCTCTTACTACTCTTATTCAACACAGCACTGAAAGTTCTAGCCACTGCAATAGGACAGTAAAAAGAAATAAAAGTATCTCTATTTGGAGATGAATGCTTCTCTACATGGAAAATTCCAACAGATTTGCCAGAAAAACTCTTAAAACTGTTCAGTTAGTTTAGCAAAGTCACAGGATACAAGACTAACACACAAAATTAAATTTCTATATGCCAAAAAGGAACATGTGGAAACCAAAATTAAAATATTATGTATAATCACACGAAGAAAATGAACTATTTAGCTATAAAGTTAACAAAACAAGTATAGCATCTATATGCAGAAAATTAGAAAATGCTGAGGAAAGAAATCAAAGAATACTTAAATGAAATGGAGAAACACCTCATTTTCATGTATTATAAGGCACAATGCAGTAAAGACATCAATTCCCAAATCAATCTTTAAGTTCAATGCAATTTCCTTCAAAATCCCAGCAATGTTATCTGTAGACATATAAGCTAATTCTAAAATCTATATAGAAAGGAACAGGCCCTAGAATAAACAATCTTAAAAAAATAATAAAGTGGAAAAAATCAATCTCTCTACTCTTCAGGTCTACTACATGAACAAAACAGTATGGAAATGGCAAAGAAATACACACATTGGACAATGGAACAGAATCTAAACCCAGAAGTATACACACAAAAAAATGCCCAACTAATTTTTGAAAATGTTGCAAATACAATCTAATGGAGGAAGGACAAACAGCATTGTCAACAAATGGTACAGGAGCAATAGAGAATCCATTGGCAAAAAACAAAAAAAAGAATTTCAAACTAAACCTCATACCCTACACAAAACTTAACTCAAAATGGGCCATGGACCTTAGTGTAAAACCTAAAACTATGAAACTTTTAGAAAAATAAATACAGGAGAAAATCTTCAGAATAAAGGGCTAGTCAAAGAGTTCTTAAACTTCACACCAAAAGCACAATCCATAAAGGGAAATTTTGATAAACTGGACTTCGTTCAAAATTTAAAACTTTTTTCTGCAAAAGACCCTAGTAAAAGGATGAAAAGACAAGTTACAGTACTGTGAGAAAAATATTTGTGAGGCACATATCTAATAAAGGATGAGTATCTATAAAGAACTCTTAAAATTCAACAGCAAACAATAAATAATCTAATGATAAAATGGGCAAAGGCATGAACAATCATTTCACCAAAGAGGAAATACATGGAAAACAAGCACATGAAAAATGTTCTGCATCATCAGTCATTAGTGAAATGCAAATGGAAGTCATAAAGAGATGCCATTACACACCTATTAGAATGCCTCAAACAAACAAACAAAACGATAGCAGCACCAAATGCAGGAAAAGAGGCAGAGAAACTAGATCACTCATCAATGTCTGGATCTCTCATATATTACTGATTGGAGTGTAGAGTGGTACAACCACTCCAGAAAACAATTTGGCAGTACCTAATAAAACTAATCATTCAACTATCAAATGACTCAGCAACTGCACTCTTAGGCATTTACCTCAGAGAAATGAAAACTTATGTTCACACACAAAAAGCTGTATACAAATATTCATAGCAGCTTTATATAACAGCCCCAAACTGGAAGCAACCCAGATGTTTTTCATCAGAGGAGTGATTCAATTAACTGGTACAGTACAATGAAATACTACTCTGCAATTAAAATGAACAAATACTGATACATGCAACTACACTAGGAAATTACCATGAGAGAAAAAAAAAAAATCCCCAAAGGTCACATATTGTATGTTTCCCTTTACATAAAATTCTTGCATTGACAAAACTGTAGAAATGGAAGAGACTAGTGGTTGCTGGGTGTAAGAGCAGATGGGGGTTGGGGGCAGAGGCAGTGGGTATGCCTATGAAAGGGTAACTAGAGGGCTCTTTGTAGTAAACAAATTGCTCTGGACCTTGACTTTATTAATGTCAATGTGCTGACTGTGATGCTGAAGTATAATTTTTTAAGATTTACCATTGGAGAAAATGAGCAAAGGGTGCCAAGGATCTCTCTGTATTATTTCTTAAAACTGCACGTGAATCTATTATCTCAAAAGTAAAAGTTTAATTTTAAAAATCCAGTATAAGTTTTAAAGCCATAAGATCTTAACATATAATGTTCCATTATTTTTTTCCTTAGCTTTGTTAGAAGATATTCATGAAAAGGGAAGTGCAGTGTTATTTCAGGTAGGAGAGTATTCTTATTCTTTTTTTCACTAAGAGAAGGAGGGAAAAAACAGAGAAAACTTTAGAGCTACAAACAGGGCCAAATCATGCATTTGTGTAAGGCTTCAAAATTTTCAAAGGTCTTGAAAACATATAATCTTTGAAGAGCTTTATTACAACATTTGGGTCTTAAAATTAGAGGGCAGATAATTTAATTCTAATCAAAAAAATTAACAGAAAAGTTAAGCAACTTGGCCAATATAACAAAACAATTTGGTGGCAAAGCGAAAATTAGATTCAAAGTTTACAAACAAGTCTATTTCTAGTATTTTTTTCTACCACCTCAATTTCTTAGTCATAATTCAGGGATAGTATGGTTCCATAAAATACAGTTTCAAGTTTATATTTTGTTAATAGTTAATTCATAAAAAAAAAGTGTATGATTTGTATTACCATCATGTTCTCTATGTAGAGACATTTATAAACATTACAGAAAATATATGTGCATGCAAAATGTGGAACTCTGCAACTAAATTTTAATCTGAGATTATTAAATGTTACTTTTAAATACACACCACTAAAATAGATAACTGACATTTCTCCTTAAATCTGAGACACTGCTGATTATAAATATGAAACCATTGATTAATAAAAGCTACATATGTAAAATAAGAACAAATATCACTTTAAAGATACTTGTCAATTTAAGAGGCATACTACCTTCAGTAAGTTAAAACACATATCTTAGAATCAAGGACATATGATATTTCACAGAATCCTGTAATTGTGGGGCTGAAAAAAATTATAGTGTTCTTTATTCTAGTCAAATGTGAAACACAAGTCTCAAATAGGTTAGGCAATCTGCCCAGTCACAATCACAAATCAATTAGAAATTAGAACCCAAGGCTCTTGACTCCTAGAGTCCAATGGAAAATTTTTTTGTATGAAATAAATACTTTTAAAGGTACATCTTTAAAATGGTTGAACCAATGTCTTAAAGTATTTCCTAGAATATATTCTTAGTGTCTAAGTTCTATTAAATGCTCTAGAATATCTTCTCTTGTGAGTTCTTTTTAACAGACTGCCAAGAATGATGTCAAGGAGCTTACCACCTATTCTTATAGGAGTTTTATGGTTTCAGGTCTTATATTTAAGTCTTTAATCTGTAAGCAAAAACCTATGGTAGATACAAAAACGATTAAGAGATAAAGCAAAGAGCAAAAGCACTGGCCCTGCACTCTTAGCTTACATTTTAACAGAGATAACAAAAAAAGTGAAAAACAAATAAATGTATAATATAATGACAGGAGTAAGAGCAATGAAGTAAAATAAAATAGAGTTAAAATGAGAATAAAAAGTGATGAGTATTATATTAAATAAGGTAGTGGCTAGTGTAGTAATCTCAGAAGGGGAAACATTAGGAGAAACCTGAGTAAAATACTGCATACATTGGGAGGGGTCAACTAAGAATAGAATTCCAGGAGAAGGAAGCAGCAAGTAAAAAGGTCTTTGGGGGGCGTACGCTAGATGTATTTCAGGATCTAAAACCCAGTTTCCTTGCATTCTGGTTCATATCCCTTTTCCACTGTAGCACAGCATATACCTCAGAGCTTACCACCATTAAACCATGTTACTCATTCTTACAAGTAATTTGAATTCACCTTACAGCAGTCTTTTTATTCTGTTTTATGGGTGGAAAAAAATAATTCATTGTATAATAAATCCTCTTTAAAGTGGCTAATAACGTTGGCACTTTCTTAGAAAGAACTTGGAAAAAAAAGGTCAAAGGTCATTTAATTTGCCTTATTTCCCAAACAAAATAAATTATGTTAAGCAAAAGCAAAGTTTGTATGTTAAAAACACTGGGAAGAAAAATAAAATCCTTTAGATAATTACTGTATCACTCAGGGCTCTTACCTAGTTATTCTAATACCCATTATTTGATAAAAGATTGAAATAAACAGTTTTCCCCATTTCCTCCTTTCTTTAAGAAATCATTTTTAAAAGCCAATCAGTTACAAACCATCCTCAACTATCTCCTACAACATGAAATAATTAACCACATAATGTATGTACTGAAAAAATTTAACGATGCAGCAAAAGCAAAATATTCAAAGAAAGAGAATAAGCATACAAGGAAACGCAAAGAACACTAGGTATAAATTTAATCTGTAAGTTTCAAAAGCATAAAACACTTTAAGGAATAATGAAAAACCAAAAGGAAGATGTTCTATTTTTTCCATGCCATGTTCATAAATCATAACTTGGCATTAAAGGCTCAGAGTCTTCAATCAGAAAGAAACCCTTTGAAAATATCAGTCTCTAAAGTGACAAATACAAATTTTAATGCAATTATATTTCAGGTTCATTTCAGTTCAACTAATGAAAAATGTTAAGGTTCTCATCAATCCAAGACTTCAGAGAAACATGGTTACCTTTTTCAAAAGCAACCCTCAGAAAAGCACATCTGTCATTTCTACTCATTTCACCAGATCTATAGAGGAAACCATAAGATGGGGTTTAAATAAGAGAACTGCAGTAACTACTTATCAGAAAAGGTAAATTAATATTTTGTATCAACCCCCCAGCCTAAAAGACCACCCAAAGACATTTTCACTGGACAAATCTAATAAAATCAAAGAGGAAGTCCTCGCCACCAAAGAAAACAATACTCCGTCAAGGAGAATTTATTTGTGAGACAAATCAAAACCCTTAAGTTTCAAACCCCTTTTTTACACAAGAAGAGCAAAATTATTTTATTTTGATTGGAAAGCCATTAAGTAGTAACTCCATGTCCCTTGATATCAAAAGCTATGTGTAACACAACTGGACACTATCAACAGTAACAGAATTTTTAAAATCCCTTTATTCTCATACTAAAAATTACATATTTAAAATTTTTATCTTCCCTTTGGCACTAGGCGAAGGGAACTTCCCAGTGGATGCAACTTCAGGGCATCATTTTCCTCACTACTTTTCTGCAGAACAGCACTGTGAAAGCTACAGTAAGTGTTCACCCCAAGAAGGTTCCATCATCAAAGACTTCTGGGACCATTGCATTAAACAAATAAAATACATTTCTTTACTATAAAGACTTGCTTTTAAAGATTTAATATGCATTGCAAATCTTCAACTGCTGAGATAAAGTATGACTATTTCCCAAAATATATGACTAAGGAATAAAAACTTAGTGTGTAAAAATCTATATATACCTTGAAAAATATTCAAATTCCATGAAATATAGTTTGAGAAACGCTATTAGAAGTACAAACTAAGATGGATGAAAAATTCTAACTGGCCTACAGAAATCAGCGGGTTCAATGCAAAGCTTCCCGAAGCAAGACACAACAAATGCCCTGTGCTTTCAAATCAGATGTTAAACTTTTATGAATGTTTTTACATATATAAACTCTGTAAACAGGCCAATTATTTGTGCTAAACTTTGTGAAAATATACTTCACTATTTAGTTAAGTAGTAGACTTTCTTGGGTCATTCTCAATAAATTAAGAGTAGATACTTTAGGTAAGAAAGAAAACAGAGATTTAAAAAATACGGAGAGTCTATGAGTGAAAATTTTTAAAATAAATGTTTAAAGACAACAAACAGACAAGCCACATTGTGGGAGAAAATCTTTGAAAAACACATATGTGATAAAGGATTGGTAAACACACTATACAAAGAATTCTTAAAACTCAACAATAAGAAAACAAAGAATTCAATTTAAAAATGAACAGAAAGATCTAAACAGAGAACTCAACAAAAAAGACATCTAGATGTCAAATTAGCATATGTTATCAGGGAAACACAAATTAAAACGAGATACCACTATACACCTATTAGAATGGCCCAAATCCCAACACATTAGTGTTGTCAAACACCAAATGCTGTTGAGGATGAGGAGCAATGAGAATTCTCATTCGTTGCTGGTGGGAATGCAAAATGACATAGCCACATTGGATGACAATTTGACAGTTTCTCAAGAAACTAAAATACTCCTACCATATGTTCTAGCAATCATGTTTCTTAGTATTTAACCAGTGAGTTGAATACTTACATCCACACAAAAACCCACACATGAATGCTTATAGAAGCTTTATTCATAACTGTCAAAACTTCAAGGCAACTAAAGTGTTCTTCGTTAAGTGACTGGATAAACAAACTGTGGTACATCCAGAGAATGGGATATTATTCAACAAGATAAAAAGAATGAGTTATGGAGCCACAAAAACCATGGAAGAACCTTAAATGCATATTACTAAGTGAAGGAAGCCAACCAGAAAGGCTATATACTGTATAATTCCAACTACATGATATCTTGGAAAAGGTTAAAACTATGGAAACAGCAAAAAGGTCAGTGGTTTCCAGGGGTTCAGGAGAAGTGAAGGGATGAACAGTTAGAACACAGAAGATTTTTAGGGCAGTGAAACTACTCTGCATGATACTACAATGGTAGATACCTGTCATTATACATTTGTTAATACCCATAGAATATACAGCACCAAGAATGAGCGGCTAATGTAAGTTAAGGACTTTAGTGAAAAATAATGTATCGGGACTTCCCTGGTGGCGCAGTGGTTAAGTATCCACCTGCCAAGGCAGGGGACACGGGTTCCAGCCCTGGTCCGGGAAGATCCCACATGCTGCAGAGCAACTAAGCCCGTGCGCCACAACTACTGAGCCTGTGCTCTAGAGCCCGTGAGCCACAACTACTGAGCCTGCGTGCCACAACTACTGAAGTCCGCGTGCCTAGAGCTCGTGCTCCACAACAAGAGAAGCCACCACAATGAGAAGCCTACACACCTCAACGAAGAGTAGCCCCTGCTCGCGGCAACTAGAGAAAGCCCGCACGCAGAAAGGAAGACCCAACGCAGCCAAAAATAAATAAATAAAATAAATAAATCTATTAAAAAAATAATGTATCAATATTGGCTATTCAGTTTTAATTGAAATGGGGGGGGAGCAGTGGTGGCAGAAGGAGTATATGGGAACTGTACTTTCAGCTCAATTTTTCTCTAAAACTAAAACTGCTCTTAAAAAATAGACTATAAAATTTTAAATAACACAATAAAGTAAAAGCAAGCATTTCAAGGAAGAAAAACGTTATCTACACTCAAATTTTTTGGAATAATTATTTTTAATAAATCACAAATTCCACAATAAGGCTAATTTTTAAATATTTATGTTATCTACTCTAGCAGAATAGGAAAGAATATTATCCCAGGACTCCCAGTGTCCAAGGCTTAAAACAACTCAGGTCATGAGAGTAAAAAATATTTTAAAACCTAGTGTCTTAATTGATGTCATCAAATTTTACACCTGCTCTATGTGTCTGACACTTTTTATCGCAGTCACCTCATATTCACTTAATTTACTGAGTAAACTGATGTCACAGAGACTGCTGCATCCAAAAGGGTAACATTAGTTCACAGGAAAGCTATGACACAGTAATAACATCACCTATCTTAGTCCAGCACTCCCATTCTCTAAATGTCTTCTATTTAGATTTTTTAGAAATGTTATTCCCAGGACATTTCTAATAACTTTTGCAGCAGACATTTGAACTCTTACTCAATTTAAATTAGTCAATTGAATTCTCTTAGTTTTCTGATAAAAGGAAAAGTCAATGTTCTAATTATGGCATAATAGATCCTGGTTCTAATATTAATTTTGTGAGAAAAAAAATCAGGGTTTTAGAGGGAAAAAATCCTCCTAATTTACATAGCATTTTTATTAATACAAAAGGGTTTGAAAAGCAAAAATCTGACTAAATGTAAGAAGTATGTGCTTTGAAATAAGAATGGGGAACTGAGATCATTTTAAAATTAAAACTGAGTCAGTTTTAATTACTTCAAAGAGTAAGTTTAAATTTATTTGATCTTTAATTTTAAAGGAGTATATTTAACTATATCTCAAATAAGTCAGCCTAACGATGGTGAATAATTAGGCAATATTTTTGTTTCTCATATAGATAGTTATTAATAAATTAAAACTGCTTAAATAAGTGTTCTTAATCCTGGGTCTCAGGAAAGAAATATTTTACACATTTTATAAGATTGATCACATAAGAAAGCAAAATTCAAAATGTTTCTGAATTAATATTTCTAATCAGAGCAAAATGGTTATCTATCCCTGAGAATAAAAGGTACAATGCACTTAATAGCTTGTTGATTATGACTCACCACTTCACACTATGTTAGATATCTACTGGAGAAATTTTAGCTAAAATGTACATGTTAACTCTGAAATATAAAATTCCATAAAGTTTAAAAGAGACAAAACAACACAAACTTTAACTTCCAGTATTCTAGAATACAGGCAAACATGCAATGTAAAATTCTGAGAAAATGTATCCCACCCTTTTACTCTTTAAGCCATATAAAAAGACGTTGTGACCAGCTCAAATATTCTAGATTTGATGAGGGTATTTACCATACAAATCAGGACAAAAACAGAAATAATACTGATAGGGTTCCAAAGAATACTCTTTGACAGTGTTTCTCAAACACTGCAGGTTATGAATCATTAGGGGATCATGATCATCAGTTTTTCAAAAGTGAAATATCAAGTTCAATGTATGCGTAGTTAAGAATAAGTGTTGCTCTTTGAAACTTTTGATTCAAATTCATAAACACACACACACAAAAACACATCTGAAAGATACCTACACACATTTATGTATAAATATATGAACACTGGTCCCTAATAAACTAAATGGATTAAAAAACAAGACTCATCTATATGCTGCCTACAAGAGAACTCATTTTAGATATAAGGACACACACAGACTGAAAGTACAGGGATGGAAGAAGATATTCGATGCAAATGGAAACCAAAAGAAAGCTGGGACAGTGCTACTTATACCAGACAAATCAACTTTAAAAAAGAATGTATTAAGAGACAAAGAACAGTGTTATATAATGATAAAGGGATCAATCTACCAAGAGGATATAACATTTGTAAATATTATGCATCCAATATAGGAGCACCTAAATATATAAAACAAATAGTAACAGATCTAAAGGGAGAAACAGACAGCAATACAATAATAGGAGGGAGCTATAATATCCCACTTACATCAATGGATAGATCATCCAGGAAAAAAATCAATAAGGAAACATTGGCCTTAAACAACATGTTAGACCAAATAGATTTAAAAGATATGTAAAGAACATTTAATCCAAAAGCAACAGAACACACATTCTTCTCAAGTGCACATGGAATATTCTTTAGGATAGATCATATATTAGGCCACAAAACAAATATTAATGAATTTAAGAGGACTGAAATCTTATCAAGCACCTTTTCTAACCAAAACAACATGAAACAAAAAATCAATTACACAAAGGACACTGGAAAATTTTAAAATGTGGAGATTAAAAGCAACATAAAACTGTACAACCAATGGATCAAAACAAAAATCAAAAGAGAAATCAAAAATTAACCTTAAGACAAATGAAAATGGAAACATAAACTACCAGAATTAATGGGATGTAGCTAAAGCAGTTCAAAGAGGGAATTTGATCATTAACAGATGTCTACTTCAAGAAACAAGAAACATCTCAAACAACATATTGTTACACATGAAGGAACTAGAAAAAGAAGAACAAACTAAGCCCAAAGTCGACAGAAGGAAGAAAACAATAAAGATTAGCGTAGAAGTGAAAGAGAGAATAAAAAGACAATAGAAAAGAAGAAGAAAAGTAAGACCTGGTTCTTTGAAAAGATAAATGAAGTTGACAAACCTTTAGCTTGGCTCACCAAGAAAAAAAGAGAGAGGACTCTAATAAATAAAATCAGAAATAAAAGAGGAGATATTACAACTGATAACACAAAAATAAAAAGGATCATAAGAGACCACTATGTACAATTACAACACCCACAAATTGGATAACCTATGTGAAACGGATAAATACCTGGAAACATACAACCTACCAAGACTGAATCATGAAATAGAAAATCTGAATAGACTGATTATTATTAAGGAGATTGAACTAGTAATCAAAAACTTCACAATAAACAGAAGTCCATGACCAGATGGTTTCACTGGTGAATTCTACCAAACATTCAAAGAAGAATTAATACTAATCCTTCTCAAACTTTTGCAAAAAATAGAAGAGGAGGGCACTCTTCCAAACTCAATTTATGAGGTCAGCATTACCATGATACCAAAAACAGTCAAGGACGCCACAAGAAAAAAAAAAATTACAGGCAAATATCCCAGATGAACAGAGATGAAAAAAAAATCCTCAACAAAATATTAGCAAACTGAATTCAATAATATATTAAAAGAATCATACACCATGATCAACTGGAACTTATTACAGGAATGCACAGATGGTTCAACAGCCACAATTCAGCCAATGTGATATCACATGAACAAAATTTAGGATAAAAATAATATAGTCACGCCAACAGATGCAGAAAAATAATTTGAAATAATTCAAAATCGAAAAATTTAGCATCCATTTATGATAGAAACTCTCAACAAAGCACATATAGAGGAAATGTATCTCAACATAATAAAGGTCATATATGACAAGCCCACAGCTAACATACTTAAAGGTGAAAAGCTGAAAGCTTTTCATCTAAGATTAAAACAAGACAGTATAACCATTCTTATCACTTTTATTCAACATAGTATTAGAAATCCTAGCAAGAGCAATCTGGCAAGAAAAAGAAGTAAAAGGCATCCAAATTGGAAAGGTAGAAGTAAAACTGTCATTTTTGCAGATGAAATGATATCATATATAGAAAACCCTAAAGAATCCAACAAAACACTGTTACAACTAATAAATTCAGTAATGTTGCAGGATAGAAAATCAATATTAAAAAAACAATTGCATTTTTTTAACATCTTTATTGGAGTACAATTGCTTTACAATGGTGTGTTAGTTTCTGCTTTATAACAAAGTGAATCAGCTAAACATATACATATATCCTCATATCTCTTCCCTCTTCTGTCTCCCTCCCTCCCACCCTCCCTATCCCAATACCCCTCTAGGTGGTCACAAAGCACTGAGCTGATATCCCTGTGCTATGCGGCTGCTTCCCACTAGCTATCTATTTTACATTTGGTAGTGTATAGGTGTCCATGCCACTCTCTCACTTTGTCCCAGCTTACCCTTCCCCCTCCCCATGTCCTCAAGTCCATTCTCTAGGTCTGTGTCTTTATTCCCGTCCTGCCCCTAGGTTCTTCATGACCTTTTTTTTTTTCTTTTTAGATTCCATATATATGTGTTAGCATACGGTATTTGCTTTTCTCTTTCTGACTTACTTCACTCTGTATGACAGTCTCTAGGTCCATCCACCTCACTACAAATAACTCAATTTCGTTTCTTTTTATGGCTAATAGTCCATTGTATATATGTACCACATCTTCTTTATCCATTCATCTGTCGATGGACACTTAGGTTGCTTCCATGTCCTGGCTTTTGTAAATAGAGCTGCAATGAACATTGTGGTACATGACTCTTTGTGAATTATGGTTTTCTCAGGGTATATGCCCAGTAGTGGGACTGCTGGGTCGTATGGTAGTTCTATTTTTAATTTTTTAAGGAACCCCCATACTGTTCTCCATAGTGGCTATATCAATCTACATTCCCACCAACAGTGCAAGGGGGTTCCCTTTTCTCCACACTCTCTCCAGCATTTACTGTTTGTAGATTTTTTGATGATTCTGACCGGTGTGAGATGATATCTCACTGTAGTTTTGATTTGCATTTCTCTAATGATTAATGATGTTGAGCATTCTTTCAAGTGTTTGTTGGCAATCTGTACATCTTCTTTGGAGAAATGTCTATTTTGGTCTTCTGCCCATCTTTGGATTGGGTTGGTTGTTTTTACCAATTGCATTTCTATACATTAATAACCAACTATCAGAACACAATCCCATTTACAATTGCATCACAACAAATAAAATATCTAAGAAAAAATTCAACAAGGGAGGTGAAAAAACTGTACACTAAAAACTACAAGACCTTAAGGAAAGAAACTGAAGAAGACACCAAAAAAAAAATGGAGAAAGAGTCTATGTTAATGGATTAGAATAATATAATTAAAATGTCCATACAACCCAAAGCAATCTACAGATTCAATGCAATCCCTATCAAATTTCCAATGGCATTTTTCACAGAAATAGAAAAAATGATCCTAAACTTCGTATAGACCCACAAAAGACCCTGAGTAGCCAAAGCAATCTTGAGAAAGAACAAAGCTGGAGGCAACACGGTCTCTGATTTCAAACTGTATTACAAATCTGTAGTAATTTAATCAGTATGGTACTGGCATTAAAACAGACACACAGATCAATGTAACAGAATAGAGAGCCTAGAAATATACCCATGCTTATATGGTCAATTAATTTACAACAAAGGAGCCAAGAATGTACAATGGGAAAAGAACAGTCTATCTAATAAAAATTGTTGGGAAAACTGGATAGCCATATGCAAAAGAATGAAACTGGACCACTATCTTACACCATAAAAAAAAAAAATTAACTCAAAATGGATTAAAGACTTAAACATAAGACCTGAAACCATAAAACTCCTAGAAGAAAACAAAGGCAATAAGCTCTCTGACATAGGTTTTGAAGATATTTTTTGAATCTGATGCCAAATGTAAAAACAACACAAGCAAAAATAAAATGTGGGACTACATCAAACTAAAAAGTTTTTGCACAACAAAGGAAACCATTAACAAAATGAAAAGGCAACCTACTGAATGGGAGAAAATATATGTAATCATATATCTGATAAGGGGTTAGTATCCAAAATATATAAAGAACTCATACAACTTAATAGCAAAACAAAACCAACAAAACCTGTGATTTAAAAATAGGCAGTAGATCTGAATAGACATTTTTCCAAAAAAGACATACAGATGGACAAAAGTACATGAAAAGATGTTCAATATCAATAATTACCAGGGGAATGAAAATCAAAACTGTAATATGGTATCACCTCATACCTGTTGGAATGACTATTATCAAAAAGACAAAAAACAACAAATGTTAGCAACGATGTGAAGAAAAGGAAACTCTAGTGCAACTCTGGTGGGAATGTAAATTGGTGCAGCCACTACAGTACACAGTATGGAGGTTCCTCCAAAAATCAAAAAGAGAACTACTATGTGATCCAACAATTCCACTTAGAGGTATTTATCCAAGGAAAATGAAAACACTGACTGGAAAAGACATCCACACCCCCACGTTCACTGCAGTACTATTTACAATAGCCAAGATATGAAAACAACCTAAGTGTCCATTGATAGATGGATAAAGAAATTGTGGTACATATATACACAATGGAATATTATCCAGGCCTACAAAAAAATGAAATGTTGCCATTTGCAACAACATGGATGGACCTCAAGGGCATTATGCTAAATAAATTAAGTCTGACAGAGAAAGACAAAAACCATATGATCTCTCTCACATGTGGAATCTTTAAAAATAAAAAATAAAAAAAAAAACACCACCACCACCTAAGCTCATAAATACAGAGAACAGATTGCTGGTTTCCAGAGGTGGGAAGAGGGAGTCAGAGGAATGGGTGAAAAGAGTCAAAGATAAATAAGTAAAATCCTAAGTAAAAAATTCAATAAAACGGTCTTTAGCTGAAAAATTTTGGGGGGAAGGAGTCAAAATTCTTATTGCCCAATAAAAGTGTAATTTACTCTGTAGAGAGATCATATATGTACATATGGTATAAAAAATAATGCAAGCAAAACTCAAGTGAATTTTTATAAGCTACTGATGACAATATTACAATGGGAAATTCTTATTTAAGAAAAAGCATTTTATGGAGCATTCCTAAAGCCAAATTAACAGGCATTGTTTAGAGTACAAATAAACTTGCAAGTATCTCTCGTACTTTATGAAGGTCAGAAGAAACCATGACAGCATGGTTTCGCAGATTCTTTCTTTTCTCTTGCACCTATCTCTTCCTTGCTCTATTTACACACATGCACACACACAAAGTCTACTA
This sequence comes from Eubalaena glacialis, assembly GCF_028564815.1. Taxonomy (NCBI): domain Eukaryota; kingdom Metazoa; phylum Chordata; class Mammalia; order Artiodactyla; family Balaenidae; genus Eubalaena; species Eubalaena glacialis. The sequence continues at coordinate 31,076,365 of NC_083722.1, read as the reverse complement.
TTTACAAAGAATCTAAATTGTAAATTATAAGATTTACAAATGAGATAAAAATCTCATCATTTTGTAACAAATAGAAATCAAACTTTTTTAACTTGGCAAATAAATTCTTAGAATTCACGTGACCTGAAAAAAAAAAAAATGCTCATTGGTCCTTAATATAAAAATGTAATGTTTGTAAATAGGCCATGATCAGAAATTGTGTGAAGTCCTAAATAAAATATGATGCTTTAACATGCAGTCCCAAATTTTAAAATGGGTTGTTTTTATTAAGAATCTTGGGTATTTTTATCAAAGATATTTTAATATTTCAAGACTGTATCATAAAAAACAAGACCTGTAATATCAAGTTAAATATTAAGACACTGTACTAAATTCATTTTCTTATATCCAGGGCCTAGCTAAGAGTATGAATCCAATAAATATTTGATTGCTGAACAAAACTGAATAAGATAATGTATTCCTATTAGCTTTCATAGAAAAGGTCTATGGCTACAGGAGGTCATAATCTATACCAGGAATTCAATCCAAAGATTATTATATAGAATTCTTAGAGAAAGTGAGCCTCATACAGACTAAAAGACCTTATACAGACTAAAACAACAAAGAAATTAACTTCAGTTCTATAAGAACTAATTATATATGGCTTTTGAAATTTTAATTATTTTGTCTTATATAAGATAGGTCTTTGTTTATACAGACATTGAGCAGATCATCTATCTGTTCACATCAGAAACTTAAAATACCAGGTCATGCGTCAGGGTCTTCACCTTCCTTTACCAGTTCATTCATGCATTAGAAATTAAGAACAAATTCTTACTGATCATTTGTAGGTCTTTACATAGCCTGTGTCAGTGTTTCACAACTGACATGACTTAACGATCAAAAATATACTGTCAAACTTTATATTTTGTAGTTTGTATTACAAATATAATATATACAATTTTTCCATCTCCCAAATAAACAAACCACCTTCTGAAATTAACTATATTTTGCAAACTACATACACATATGCCCCTCTCTCCAGGAGAACAATGCTTTATGGCCTTGCTTAACAGGAAAAAAAATCAACACTCCGAATGGTATCTAAAAGTTTTGTCAGTGGTGCAGGGAGGAAAAAAACACACCTCTATTATGTATTCAACCATATATATAAATGTACTTATTTTGCTTAACCAATTGTTTATTTAAAAATCATAAGTTTAAAGAAAATCATCCAAGTGCTTATTGTATTGGTGATGACTGTTTATCACCAAAAAAAGAATAAAATTTTTATTCAAATCTCTATAATTAAATTGTTACAGTAAAATTGGTTTATTTTCTAATGCCTTTATATGTACATGCAGCAAAACATTTTAGTTAAATACTCACATATATACACAATCAAAATCAGCTCTCCAAATTGGCATCAAAGCTACTATAAATACATATTTGGTTCTAGAGAAAATATACTATGGTTGTATGCAACAAAACTAACGAGTTTTGCAGTAGAAAGTTAAGCTGAATCTGCTGTGATGTTTTTATTACAGTGACTTAAATCAACCCCATTTAAACCCAATCTCATCCCAAGTAGTATTCATGTAATCTCACACTGCTTAGTAATTTTTACTCCATAAGAGGTTGACTACTTCATTTAGCAAATTTATGTGTCCATGATACCAAGTCACAAAAGAAACACATTAAAATGTTTAAACTACTGTGAAAAGACCTGTAAATAGCAGAATAGTGTCTCTTAATTGAAGACTGTGGACCTAATTCTTGGGAATTTGCAAGTTTCCAGTAATTTTCCTGCATGATTAAATTTTTATGTCAATAAAAAATAATGAAGTGGCAGCCAAAGCCTCTTTAATTGTGGCACAACAATGGGGAGTCAGGGAAAAGAGAATATGGAATGATGCTACCTTAATATGCAAATAGTGGTCAAATAATGTGAGGATACACTACAGACAGATTTCATAATAACAAGAATAAAGTCACAGGAAATTGAGTTATCACAAGGGAAAAGACAGCAATGATCAGAGCTTTCCAGCCCAGGTCCTTTGCATCTCCTGTGCAACTGGGTATAGGTGCATAGATTTCAATCCCCTCAGCCTGTGGAATGGTTGGCTGGGGCCAGGGGTACTCAAGATTCCCCTGGCCTGCTGTCTCCTGTGATTCTGGACAAGTTACTTACCTTCTCTTTAAGCCTCGGTTTCCCCATTTGTAAGACAGGGATAATAATTCTTATCCACAGAAGGGTGTTTTGTGAGGATTCAAGTCTATAAAGTGATTAGCCTGGTAGATTAACAAACATCTGCTGGTTAGCAAAGACAGTTGACTCTAGGATGCTAAAAGTATGTTTCACATATAACAAAAGCATACTTTTCATTTCATTTATCTATCCTAGATAAAATACAATGGAACCCTGACTTTATATATGTGACCATATTCCATCTTTAAAGGGGGTGGGGGACAGTAATACTGCTTTAGAAGGACTCCTACCATTCTAAAAATACTGTCCCCACAGCTGTTTAAAATTTATTTTTTTAGACCATAGCACCACTGTTTGGTTGTTTCCAATTTCTAAAACCACAAATAGTAAAAGTGTACTCAGTCTACTGCAAACATAAATAGCAAATGCACGCTTCAGCACTTTTTAAAGGATATGGAAATTGGCAACAAAAATGCAGTTCATGTCGAAAATTTATGACAGTCCTGCCATATTTCTTCAGAAATACAATCAGGTAAAAATTAGGAAGATCTCTACCAGCTGGGTGGTATTTTTATGTTTTTTTACTTATATTTTCACTAACTGAAAGACTTTCATTATGCAACTTCTGGCACTTGATAAAATAGAGCAATAGTACCTTTGCTAAAACCACAGTTTCTTTGGTTATGTTTAGCATTACACAAACATCTTTCACCTTAGATATCCTTTTGCATTAGGGTGTTTAATTTTAAATTGACTAAAGGGGATTTCTTTTTTCAGAATATTATGCTTTCTGGATATCGTTAAGCAGAAGAATTGTATTTTCATAACTTCTTAGAAGATTACGTGTGTGTTACAATTATTAGGCATTTGGTCCCACAAAAATATTGTGAAAACTACTGCTAAACGATGAGAATATGAAAGTGATTCAGGGAAACATAGAGAGGACTGATTTACTGTGATGTTATAAAGCACAAGAGAAAAAAGCCTGTTTTAGAAAATATGTAAAAAAAGAACAACATGGATTCAGTGTCTCTTCCCTGATACGGTTTATCTAACATAAAATATCCTCAGCTTCTGAGGCAGAGAAAGAAAAGAAAAACAAGCTGGTACCAAAGGTTGAAATAAATAATATTTACTGTTAAACTTAACAATGGAGAAAGAGTTTTGTTATTAGGAATGATTCTTCAATACTCTATTTCTCCTCACAGCATTAAAATTCCTGCCACTACATATTTAAACTGGTTTTCAAATACCAGTGCTAGGAATATTGAAGGATTATTTGTTCATCTTTTGATAAAATTTTTAAAAAGCTGAATAAATACTGAGTGAACAAATGATTAAATGGGGGAGAAAATGGCACTTGGTTATTTCAGATAATTTTTGCTTTTAATGAGATTTTTTTTAATGAATAATTCAAAAGTTGATGAACAATTAGTCTACACTTTCTTCTAATTACTTAAAAGATTTGAAAGGAAAATAAAACTACCAAGGAATTTTTAAACGGCTCCTAATTTTCATGGTGGTTCCTCTTTATATGCGTTTTTACCAAAAATACTTACCTATGAAATATTTTCAAAGATTCACTAAGTACATGCTTATTAGATTCAATGAAAACTTTTATATCTCCCTTATACGTTTTATAAAGTAAAAAATATATATAAGGAAAAATTCAGATTAAAATATGCAATGTAAGAAAATTACAAACTGAATGAGAAAGACAAAAGTTCTGGGGTACTTGCAGAAAAAGAAACTAGTTATAATTTTTAGTTTACTGAAAAAAAAAATAAAGTCAAGACTATAAAACTATTATGCTTTGTATTTTTAAGTCCCTATATGTTATGTAAACATTGCTCTTACCCCATGTCTTGTAAGAGGCATCTGATTTTTGCGAGACAATTGCTTTTCTTTGAATTTACACATTGGAAAGTGAACCTAACTGCTAACCAAAATCTAAAAAAAACCCAAATTACATCACAAATTAAGAAACAATATATTTTTCTCATCTACAGTCAGCATCTATTCAGATTGTGAACTTTTAAAAGCATGCAGACTTAATTTCTTACTTTGAATGCTGTTTAATACAAACTTGATAATCCTGCACCATTACATTTCTAGAAATTATCTAGAAACCTCTCAAAGTTCTCAACTTACCTTTTATCTTTTCTGCTGAACAAGATATCATTTGAAAGGTTAGCTGCTTTGAATTGCCCATTAATGATACTTAATCATATTTTCCTAAAGTAAGAGATGGTCGAATCAATATGAAAGCTACAAAGAAAATAATATTTTTAAAAATAGCTTTTCAAAATAGGGATATATATCCCAGTGATGCAGTTTTCTGATTTGAAATAGGATCACTTTCACAAAAATTGAATGTCATTTTTTATTCATCAACGGTAGAAAAAAGAGAGTAAAAGTATAAATGTCTACCTCATTTGCTATAATCACAAGTTATGAGGTGGAAAGAAGTTAAGAATTAAACACTAGCAGCTTTTGGAACATACAAACCTTGCAATTTAAAAGTATAAAGTCTCCTAATATAACAGCTTTTGATTAAAATACACTTTAAAAAATTAACCGTAAGTAAATGGAGAGAAAAAAAGAATCAGTCTTTAGTACATTACAATAATTTGCTGAATATTTCATTTGTGAATCAAATCAAATTTCAGAACTTGGGAATAACCATACAATGAATCAATGTGTCATCTATAATAACAGTGATATACTGAAAAGAACTTTCATTCTTAAGTTGTAAAATAACTTAGATTTTGAAGAAAATTCGTTTGATCCTAAGTTAATTACAATAGCCTACATGAATAGTTTTTGACCATGTAAAGAGATATAACTTGTTAATTCTATATACATAGTCCTTGAGTTACTCCGAGTTAAGTCACACTACCTGAAATTATAACATTTGGAACACTAATGTCTTAGTTATTGAAACAGTTACCTATTCTTTTTGAGTAGACACATTAATTTCTAATCATATCTTTTATTCTAAGCTCTGAAAAATATGGAATTCAATCATAGAAAAATGCGAGAAAAGCACAACAAACAGACTGATTATAACACTTTATTTCCTGTACTGTTACTTCTTTTACAAATATTTGTGCTATTTTATAACATGTTAAAATCATAAGAAAAAAATATTAAGTGCTTATTAAGACTGCTGTCATCTTTAGGGATGGAGTCTCCTTAAAATTAGAAATACAAATAATTTTATATTTCAAAATTTATTTACCCAAGGATAATATGATGGATCTATTTTTAAAAACTATTTTAAATGTTGTTATGTTGGAGTAAAGTATGTATATAGTTAATGAATACCTCTAATACAGAGTTAAGTCTATTTTTCCTTACCAGAAAAAAAAAAATTCAGCTTAATTTTAAAATATTTTATCACACCATTACAAACTTAAATCATGTACAAATAATGTAACCTGAGACCTACTCTGATCATCTGAGAAATTACCAATTAAAGCATGAATCTTCACAGTTCAGCAGCACTTTAATTTTACAAAAAAAAATATTATTTGCACATTTACTCTTTAACCACATGAAAAACATTTCATGGGCTTATAGTGAAAAAAGTCACTTGTTTTGGAACAAAGTATATACCAAAAATACTTGGTAATCCAATAGACTATTTTTCCTACATTATGGTCAGGCAACAAACCCCACCAAATATTGAAGATTGACATTTGTAGGTAATTCAATAGTTAGATGATGATTCTTCAGTAGTTTCACAGTAGCATAATTTTTCACATTACTTGAAACCACTGTTAAACCTATAACACATTTTCTGTTTCGCTATGGGTGCTTTTTTTCTATCTTAAACTCTAAAAGGAATATCTTTTATCTGTCTACAGTACAAAAAGCATTCATAATTCAGAAATGTTTTCCTTTTTTGCAATGCATGACTTTAAACTCAAGATTTCGCAAAGATCAGTTAAACATTAAAAAAAAAAAATTATGTTTCTTTAAGACCAGAGCCTTATTTATGTGAGTCTGTGGCTTAACTGACAAAAATTTTTCTGTTCCAAGGAAAGTCAGTCAGTTTGCATCTTAAACACCATCTAGCTTCAATCCATATAGATATGTGCAAAGGAAGACAATCAAATGCTGCATCCCCCTTCAATGAAATCATAGACTGTAACAAACATTACTCTATGCAACAGATAAGAGATAAAAGAAAAGCAAATTGATGGAGGAAATAAAATATTTATAATTTTAAAAATTAATTAGCAATAACACACCTATACATTTATATAATACATTTATGTAACATTTTCTATTTAACTCAGCAAATATTAATGAAACTCCAATATGTGAACATAATGAGTTCCATGTTTGATCAAATGCTATGGGTCTCCATAATAAGCATCTTGAAATTTGTTCTCTAATTGGATTACTGTAGAAAATATTGTCCATATAATTGTCATGTATATTTTATTGTCTATTTCTAAAAAGTTACCAATATTAAATGACAGTTAAATTGCCCAATGTTAAATGAAAACAAGTATAAATTAATATATTAATGAAAAACGAGCCCACAATCAAAATGTCCAGTAAAATAGCTAAAGCAGATCTAATTTTGACTCACATTTTTTAAAATTAGTAGACTTTCAAGATTCCAAAATCACATATTTAAGTGCAGCTAGTATAATAATCTCACATATATTTTATGCTGATGGCACTTCTTACATGCAAGGTACAGATGTTAAAGACTTTATATTTTTGAACTTAGTAGTCAAAGCACCCCTTCACTTTATAGATGATGAAAAGTAACTTACTAGAAGTGAGTAACTTACTAAAAGTCACACAGTTATTAATCAGCAGACTGTTTGGTTCCTAAGTCCATGCTCTTGAGGTCTGTCATAGTAAGCATCATAGTAAAACATGACTTTTTAAAATTTGAAGAAAAATGTGATATTCATTAACATAATGCCTGGATCAAATATGTAAAAGATTATTATATGAGCATACATACATACCTTAAGCCTTATATAAAATTATGGTACAGTACTTGTAACAAATGGCCATTCTATATATTATGTATCTTCTACATTCAAAGGAATAAAATCAAATGTTTACCTATTCTAAAGTTTGAATAGACTTGATCTAAATTAAACAGTCATATGTGCACATATACACACAAGCACATGTATACAACTTCCTTATGGGAACAACATGAGGATTTCAATACAACTAAACTTATTAAAATCAAGCATAAAAATATTTTCTGATGATTAGTAACCTAAATAATAAAATAATTCAATATATATTAAACCACATTTTATTTACTGAAATTTTAATATGTAAGTTTAAATGAATAATAATAGATAATATAGCAATCATTCACTTTACTTTTACTGTGAACTAAAAGTTACCCTGTTCAACTGACTCAATTATCCTGCATTTTAAAAAACTGAAGGCCATTTAATATAAGAATTTAATACAAGAATTGTTAAATGCAAATAATATTGTTTCTAGAATTTAATACAAGAATTGTTAAATGCAAATAATATTGTTCAGCAATTCCCTTGAATGTCTCATTCAGCAAGAATTCATTTCTAATTGCTGGGTTGTTATTCACTCAGGTAAATCTCTTAATTCTTTTGCAGTGAACAATGTTTCATGTTTGGCTAAATACAGGAAGTTACACCACCAATGGAATGTGATTATCTATAATGAGAGTATGTTATTCCATATTCCCATTTTGAAAAATAAATTAATATATCAACACACTCTATAACATTTATATAAACTTTAAAATACTAGCTAGCTAAAAGTGAAAAGAACATACAATCGGGATAATTTCATACCGTGCATAATCATTCTTCACAAAATTTTTATTACACAGTATGGAATGGATTATAGTAAATGTATTTCACACATGCTATTTCTTATTCAAAAGGAAATACAGAATAGGATATAGAAAAGTTCTAGCCAAATCTTCATTCAAATCCAACATTCATGGACGCCACTGTAATTGAAAGACATTTCCAAACAGATAGCTGTGGACCTCATTTTCCTTCAAAATAATATGTCTTTCACATCTGTTCCAACTAAAACATTCATGTTCTTAAACTTTACCAAAATGCCTTATGCTTAGTTTTTAAAATATTGTAGTTTTATTTTGTTTTAATTTACAACTAGTTAAGCTCATAAAATATAGTTCAAATTTTCAAATTATGTTAACATGTTAAAAAATAGTATCATATGCATACCTAATCAACATTTTACATCAGTTATTTCCAACGTTTCTGAAACTCCACTTGATTTTAACTGACCTTCAGGCAACTTCCTAAAATGGGATACATTATATTTTAGAATCAATGTGAATTCACTTTTAATTTCACTTTGAATATATCTTCTCCAATACAAAGTTTGCAAATTCAGATGCTAAAATGAATCCTATCAATTTTCAAAATTTTACTTTTATTTTGATCTACTCAAGAATTATAAATTAAAAATAAATATGCAGTATTAAAATATGACCTAGGAATCTTTGAATTAACAATGATACTCTCACTGGAATGTCTACAAAATTATATTTCAGATAATTATGAATGAGTTCAAAGAAGTTTCAGATTGAGGGTGTATTAAAATCAAAGTAATTATTATAAGAGAAAGGATAAAGAGAGGACAAAGAGAAGAAAGGAAAAGAGTGAAGGCCTTATGCACTTCTTGATGAAACATATTTAAAAAGCAAAAATCTACAATAATGAAAATTTAAGGTTACTATTTATCTAACAGTAAATTCAAAAGCATTTACAACGTTAATGGATTGGTTTTAACCAATAATCTCTTGCATAAAGCAGTCAAATGTCCAGTTTAGGAAGACTGCTTAAACAATTTTGTCCATAAGCCTTTCTAAATAGCTAACTTCATAAAGTCTTATACACTAGCAGCAGATACAACCTGCTCTCTGTACCTCTTTATCTCCAACAAGCCCAACTGTAACACTCACAAAGAAGTCCTCCTTGATCATCCCTCTCCTCAATCCCTCAGACTAAGCAAGGTGTTCTTAAAAGCTCAGATCAACTGCTACTTCACTGTCACAGCACGTTACGGATTATAGTTATTTGATGGCCTTTTATTATCTTTTAAGTGGTGGCTTTCTATAATAATAAACTGTAAGTTCTATTGGGGAGGGACTATATCTTTTTTGTATTCTACCATTCCCCAGGGCCTAGACAAGAGTCTGAAATAATAAATATTTGCTAAATGCTAAGGCAAGGAGACACAAGAAGATGTTGTCACCCAGAAAACTCAGAGGATATAACAGACTCTCAGGTCACCAAATATTCAATCTAGAGGAGCATTTACAGATGATTTACTTCAGTAGTTTCTGACTATACTCATCAGAGCCCTCAGATTCAACAAGGTGCCTCAAAGGACAGGAGAAGGGCCAGCCAGCAAGATGTCGGTCCCATCTACACAAATTTCTGCCCTGGATCCAACCAAATCAGCTTCACTTTTAAGCATTTTTACATGTTGTGTCTTCACACAACATTTCATTTGGAAAAAAAAAAACCTTGAAAACCTCTGTGCTAAATAATTTCCAAATTCTGACCTGTAGGCCTTCCATTCATATTGGATCCCTTCCTCCAGCCATCACTTCTAACATCCTAACATACTAATAGAAACCACCCTGGTAACCCTGGCTAAAACCTCAAATCATCTTAATTCTCTGCTTCCTTTTTTCCTCCACATCTGATCAGTCACCAGATCCTGGTAATTCCTCCCTCCCTTATCCCCATTTCCACTCCTGCCAGGCTAAAACAGATCTAGATCCTTTTTGTTCCTGGAATTACTACAGCAGCTACTGTAGTAATTACTACTACTACTGTAATTAATCCTATGCAGCTTACTTAACTCCAACCTCCCCTTCCTTAAAAACACCCATGTTGAACTCTCTTTCACGTGGTACTTTTGTTGTATCCGTAACAGAAATCTTTGATGGATTCCAGTTTAATATCATACAAAACCAAATTCCCCTCCCTGGTTTTTAAAATCCTCCTTCTACAACCTGCCCAAAACACCTATTCAACCTACTAGACCTCCTTCTTCTTTGATCAGTTTTCTCAAAAGTACATCGTCATCATTCAAGCAGGATGCTCTACACCTCTCCTCTCTGCCTATCTAAACCAGAGATCCAAAGCTGCATGGCCTAAGTTCCCGAGGCACATTAGACACAGTAGAGTAGAACTTCATGTTCTTAGTTTGACAAGTGTAAACTATAGGAGCCATCTTTATCTCTGACGCATTCTTTGTACTTCTTAGGTACATTAAATCTTGGCATAAAATCTCACAACTACACAACATAAAATTACTGAGGTTATGAAAGACATTAGATAACATATACCCTACAACCTGCATTTTACAGATGAGGAAATGAAACTCAAAAAGTAAGCAACTTGTTCAAGGTCACACATCAAAGTTAATGGTAGGCCAGGAACTAGACCACTAGCAGCTCAGCATACCCCTTTTCCTTCTAGTCCAGCTCTATTCCAACTACCTTCAGAGGAGACCTTATAGTGTACAAGGGCGTATGACAGGGCTCTAGATTCAGACTGCAGGAGTTTGAATATAGGTCATAAAGCTTACTGGAAAAATAAAAACCTGGTTACAGTAATTTTTAGCTATTTGTCTTCCTACCTGTGCAGAATGGTAACATTCACTTAACAAATATTTACTGAGCGCCAGGGATAGAGCAGGGAACAAAACTGACTAAAATATCCACCTTCATGAAAAAAACACTTTAGTAGGGGAAAGTGATAAAATATGAAAGAATAAATGAATGAATGAATGAATAAGTTAAATATTTACAGTGTCAAACAGTGATATATAAGACAAATAAGGTGAGAAATAAGGTAGGGAAGGGTACACCCCATTGTTCAGAGGACCAGGAGGAGATGAGAAGCAACCAACATCCAAGAGATGAGTAGAAGTGACTAAATAGGTAAATGGAAGAGTGAGATTCTCAAATGCAAATGAATAATGTCTTTCAACAAGAAAGGTGATCAACTGTGTCAAATGCTATTAATAGGTCAAGGAAGGTAAGCACTGAAAAATGACCACTAGATTTAGCAATACAGAGGTCACTGGTGACCCTGAGCAGTGCACTTTTGGTGGAGTGATGGAAGCAAAAATCTGAATGAAGTGGATTCAAGGGAAAGGGAAGGTAACTGGAGACCGTGAGAACAGACAACTCTTTTGAAGAGTTCTGTTAAAAAGGGAGCAGAGTAATGGGGATGGTAAGAGTGATGTACGATCAGTATGCTGTAGTTGTTGTTGCTATTTACTGTTTAAGAGGAAACTTATGCAACTTCGTATGCTGTTGATCAGTAAAATAAGAAACAAAAAGAAATGCTGGTGTAATGTCTTTGAGGAGGTGAGAGAAAATAGAATCAAATGCATATGTGCAGGGGTTGGCCTTAGATAGGAGTACAGATAGTTCATCCACAGTAAGAGCTAGGAAGTGGGCATAGACAGATACAAATGGGTATGTATATTTGGTGCTGGGAACTTACTTAAATTTTCTAGTAAATAGTTTCATCCTCTCAATGAAATAGAGAGCAAAGTTAGCAACTGAGAGTAAGGATAAGGGAAGAGGTGTTGAAGGTTTAAGAAGAAAGGAGAATGTATGAAATGGTTATTTTAAAAAATGGAATAGGGAATGGACTAGGAGAATGAAAGTTTGCAAAGAAGTACAAGTTGAGATTAGTGGTCATGATTTAAATCAGAACATCAGTATTGTGTGTTTTCTTCAGACACACTGACTTGTGCTATGTAAGCACAGAGAAGGCAGACAGGTGAATTTAATCCAAGGAAGGAGGGAGAGAGGAGCAAAACAATTGAGGAGGGAGGAAGGAGAAAGAGCCAAAGAGACTGAAGAGTTGAGAGCATCTGCACTGTGATGATTATAATGACAAACTATAGTCTATAGATAGGTAAAGGAGGAAGGTAAGAATTCAAGAAGGACAAGAGAATAAAAAAGTGGCCAAATCAATGGGTTTGTTAAATTGGAATAGTAAAGAGGTATGCTATAAAGAGAAACAGAAGTGATCAAAGAGTAGAAGTCTTGAAACTGAATTTATAAAATCGTTGCCAATATTGATAATAACAAGATTAAAAATGGGACCAGGGAAATTAGTAACTAAAGTAAGGTGAAAGACAAGATGTTTGGATCCAGAAAGTATCCATTACTACACATATCCATTTACATATTAATCAACTCTACAGAGATTTTAACCTCACAAGACTTTAAAACCCAAAAGGGAATAATTATTATCTTATGAGTAGAGAAGGTAAAGTTCAGGGAAGTTAGGTAATTTGATAAGGTCACAGATGTAAGAGGATAATATAATGATCTCATTCTCCCATTAAAATGCAATTAAATTTGAAACAAATAAAAATGTAACCCAAACTCTCAAATGTTGAGAAATTTAAAAATACGATGTCAAATAAATGTCTCAAAAAAGAAATTATAATAGGTATTAGAAAATATTTAGAATTGGCTGACACTGAAAGCTCATGTACCAAATGTGATACTGTGATTTATAATAAAAAATATGTATTTGATCTTCACCCCAGTTCCTGGCAGACCTCCTAAAACTCTGTAACATCCTAAGTGTTTAGAGTAACAAAGGTTTCTTTTGTTGTGTTAAAGAGGTGACTTGGAAAGCCCCTAGGTAACCTAAAGATGAGGCTGGTTGCCAAGGTCAGAACTTGCAGTCCAGCACTCCTATCTCCCTACCTCCTCTGGGGAGGGGAGAGGCCTGGAAATTGAGTTCTATCACCAATGGCTAATGATTTAATCAATCATACCTATGTATTGATGTCTCCATAAAAACCCAAGAGCACTAGATTCAGAGAGCTTCAGGGCTCTGAACACATGGATATTCCAGGTGAGTGGTGCGCTCAGAGAACATGGAGTTCTTATGCCCCTTCCCACATACCGGGCCCTATGCATCTGGCTGTTCCTGAGTTATATCCTTTTATAATAAACTGGTGATCTAGTAAGTAAAATGTTTCTCTGAGTTCTGTGAGCCACTCAAGCAAATTAATCGAACTCAAGAGAGGGGACTAATGGCACGATGTGTAGCTGGTCAGTCAGAAGCACTGGTAACAACCTGGACTTGCGACTGACATGTGAAGTGGAGGGAGTGGGGAGTCTTGTAGGACTGAGCCATTAACCTGTGGGATATGGCTTGGTGGTGTGGAAAAAAACACAAACATTGGCACTGATGTCAGAATCATACCAAAATGTGGGCTACAACTAAAACTATAGAAAAAAGGCAAAAAAGCATACTTTAGAAGATGAAATATCGATGTGCTCTGTGTTTTAACTCAAGATGCTGCAGAGGTAGAGAGTGAGTCCAAAGAAAGGCAAAGAAAAGAAACAGCTATGAGGGCAAAAACAATGAAATAGAAAACAATGAAAAAAATTAGTATCATCAAAACTAAAAGTTACTTCTTTGAAAATAGTTTACACAAGATTGATCAAGGAAAAGGAAGACACAATATTAGGAATGAAAAGGACAACACTACCATACACAGAGAAAATACTATATATACCTTTAGTAAGATATATCTGAAAACAAAATGAACTGGACAGTTTCCTAGAAAATTGTAATTTAATAAAATGAATAAAAAAGAAATAGTAAACCTAAATGACCCATGGCTGTTAAAGAAACTCAATCTGCAGGTAAAAAAGCAAACCAAACCCTTACCCCTCTACAAACACACAAACATACAGACACACACACAACAGGCCTAGACAGTTTCATAGCTGAGTTAAATAAAACCGTCTGCAAACACATAATCTTAACCTGATATCAATGGTTCTAAAGAGGCATTAAATGGGGAAACTCCTCCTCTCTGCTAGAATTGTTCATGGCTGTTTATAAGGAAGACTTAAACACATAAGGGTTTTGGTTGGTTTGTTTTCATATAATGAGAAGCCCAGAGGTAGGTGATTGCTGATATTGGCTTAATGGCTATATTATTTTCCTACTGCTGATGACACAAACTAGGAGGCTTAAAACAACACAAATGTACTATCTTATAGCTCTAGAGATCAGAAGTTGGAAATGGGTTTCAGTGGGCTAAAAACAAAGTGTCAATAGGCCTGCATTCCTTCTAGAGGCTTGAGGTGCCTTTTACAGATTCTAAAGCTTCCTGTGGTACAGTGCTGTGGAAAACAGTATGGCAGTTCCTAAAAATTTAAAATAGAATTATCATATGACCCAGCAATTCACTTCTGGGTATACAGGCAAAATGATTGAAAGCAGAGTCTCAAAGAGATATCTGTACACCCACGTTCATAGCTGCATTGTTCGTAATAGATAAATCATGGAAGCAACCCAAGTATCCATCTAAGGATGAATGGATAAGCAAAGTGTGGAATATAACAATGGAATATCATTCAAACTTAAAAAGGAAAGAAATTTTGACACATGCTACAACAGAGATGAACTTGCAGTCCATTATGCTAAGTTAAATAATTCAGTCACAAAAAGACAAATGCTGTATGACTTCACTTATATAAAGTACTTAAAGAAGTCAAAATCATAGAGACAGAAAATAGAACGGTGGCTGCCACGTGCTGAAGGAGGGAGGGGATTGGGAATTATTGTTTAATGGCTATCGAGTTTCAGTTTTACAAGACAGAGTTAGGAAGATAGATGGTAGCGATAGTTGAGAGACATTATGAATGTATTTAATAACACTGAACTGTACACTTAAAGATGATTATGATGAAATTTTATGCTATGTGTATTTTGTCACAATAAAAAAATTGGAGAAAAGTTTTTCAAAAAATACATACACACACACACACAAACACACACACAAACCAGTTTAGCCATACAAGTGCCATTCTCCTCAATACTGCAAAACAAGAGCCAGAAAGAGAAAACAATTGTTTGCCACACAATTCAACTATGTATATGCCCTGTCAGTGTATGTTCAGATTCAGTCCCCTCATGTCTCATTTAGCTTGAGCACATCACCACACAATGTGTCTAGAGAGACTGAGTATGGTTTTGAAACAACAGGACCCCTCAACACAAGCATTCTGGTGTTCAACTGAATCTAAAGCAAACTGCTGGATGAAGAATACGACAAATGCATATTACAAAGTGGATTACTATCTATAACACATAAAAAGCCATTTAAATTTAATATGAAAAAGATCAATGCCTCAAAAGAAGAATGAACTGTTTGTAAGTCACAGAAGAGCAACTATAAATAGCCAAAACCTTTGAAAAAATGTTTATGTTTACTAAAAAAAATTGTAAATTAAATACGCTATAATTCTATACTGGTAATAATAAAACAGATAAACACTAGTGTTGGTAAAGCTGTTGGAGAAACAAGTTTTCATAGCCACTGTTTTAATAAGAGTATAAATCAATACATTCATAAAGCAATTTGGTAAAATTAATCACAACTTTAAATGACCAATCTTGTTGAAACAGTGGTTTCACTTCCAGGTATATATCCTGTAATAATAAGTTGAACAAATTATCAGGAACAAAGAAGTCCATTAAGTGTTGGCTAAAATATTTAAAAGCTGGAAACAATCCAAATGTCCAACAGAGACTGCCAAGAATAGATAACTATGCAGATATAAAAATAACAAAGGGGACTTGTAAATAATGACAAGGAAAGATGTCTACAACCTATCACAAGGTTTAAAAAGGTTGTATGTCTCTGTTTCCAAAATTAAAAGTTTTATTCATCTTTCTGATTATAAAGATAATTTTGAAATCATATTGAATATGTGTGTAATACAGAAAAGATCAAAAGAAAAAAAATCATCCTGAATTTGTTTAGCAAATAATCTTGCGTCACTAGGAAGATTTTTAGTCTAAGTCATAAAAAATTACTCCAAATTGAGAATTAAGATAATAGTCTTTAGCACAAAAGAACTATCATTTTAACCTAAAGATCTCTTAAATTCTCATACAGGAATTACTATACAATGGAGAATCTTGAAAGTTGGTACTAAACAGGATTTATTTCGAAGTTTCTAAAATTTGTGTAAATTTACAAAATTTACCACTCAAAGATAAAAATCCACATCAATAATGTGAACAACTATGCCAACACAACAGCATTCAAAAGACTTTTGAGATTGGGAAACTTTAAAAAAAAAAAAAAACAAGTCAATAGACTGAAAGCGATTAACTCCAGGAAGAGATTTTAAACAATAAAGCAATGTATAAATGAGCAAACACAGCTCACAGCTATGGTATCAAACGATTCAGTGACCACCCAAGTACATAACAGCTCAGAAGAAAGAAATGGGTTTTCTACAACACGTTATGAAAAAAAATTTAAATATCTGACCACACACATTCCCAATCCATGTAGTTACAGTGGAGCGAAAATAACAGGAAAAAAATAACAGGAAAAATGATATAAAAATGAAGAAAACTATAAATTATGCCAAATGCGAGAGTGAGTTGATGGACAGCAATAAAAAAACTGACAATAATAAAAAACTAATAAAAGGAAATCATCATTATCTGAAAGAAATACAGAAATTTTTGTCTAGAGATGAATTTATTAATTTAAAACATTAAAAATACATAAATTTTGATCATAAAGTATAGACTGTTTTGAAATAGAGAATAAATGTTATCCCATTCCAGACATTTGTAAAAATTCAGAAAAAACACATTTGTGAAAACATTAAGGACAGTCAATAGCATCTGTTTATACAACTGAACAGAAGTCAAATGCTTTCACATAAAACATAAGTAACAATTTTTATAACCATAACTCACTACAAGGTACCAAAATTCACATGTAACTATTTACAAAGTTAACAGCCATCACCTTATATAGATATACTGTCAAAGAAACAGAGCTCCAGTTAATTTAAGAAACCCCAAAACAAGAAAGACCTTTAAAAATCACACTATTTTTTGACATCTCAACTTGAAAATCTTACTCTTTCACTTATAATATGAATTGGTGGGGAACATTATAGACCAAGTACAAACTGTGTGTATTATTAATAGGACACTATTAGTAGAGTAGAAATCAGCACAGATGAACATACTAATCTGCAGCCTAATTACAACACTTTGATCTTCCCTTAACGTTAAAAAAAAAAAAGTATGGAAAATAGCTCTTACTCATTCTTATCATCATTATTTCAAAGCTAGGACAGTGTAATCAGACATGTTCTTACAGCATTTTCTTACAGTCCAAAAATATTTTTATTCATTCTCACCAAGTACAAAATATCTCATTTGTATAAGAAAATGTTTTAATGTTCCTCATACCACTAAAACATACAATGTCTTTAGTATATAGTACATTTACATTTACTTTGAAAACATAATCTTGTATTTAAAAACAAAATGAAGGAGTTTGTTCTTGACAACTGGCTAAAATAAGTCTGTCAAAAATAAAAGAAATGAAAAAGAAGGAACCTCAGAGCGCAAGCAAGGAAACAGCAGAACTATGGGTATGTACAGTAGACTATCACTCCCCCAAGTTTTATAAATCATATTTGATGATTAGAACAAAATCTATAACACCATCTGATACTAAAGATGATATGTAAAAGGGAGGAAGGTAAAGGGACCTAAATAGAAATAAGGCTTCTACACGTCACTTGAAGTAAAAAAAAGTTGATACCAGTAAATTAAGATAGCTCATATATGTATATTATAATACTCAAAGCAACCAACCACTATAAAAATTATACAGAATTATAGAAAATACACTCAAAAACACTATAAAAAAACCAAGATTTAATCCCAAAAAATATTCAAGTACACATAGGAAAGCCAGAAAAGAGAAACAGAGAAATGAGAAGAAGGAAAATAACAAACAACAAAAAATAAAATGAAAGACAAGCTAGCACATATTAATAAGTAACTTAAATGGAAATGGTAACAATTCACCAATTAAAATAGCACAGTTTGGCAGAGTGGCTAAAAACACATGAAAATAATTCTTTGAAAGCAAAAGCTTGAAGAAAGACATACCAAGTAGACATTAGTTAATAAAAAGCAGGAGTGACTATATTAATATCAGATAAACTAGATTCCAGAACAAAGAAAACTGCAAGAGGAAAAGGAAGATACTACATAATGATGAAAGGACCAATCCGCAAGGAAGACATAACAATCCTACAAAAGTTCACACATCAATAAACAAGAGTTTCCAAATACATAAGGGAAAAATAGAGCTGCAAAAAGAAAGAGACAAATTCACAATTATGACTGGGGGCTCAACAACCCCTTCTCAGCAAATGACAGAAGTATTCATCAGAAAATTATAAAGGATATAGAAAATTTGAATAGCACAACCAACAGGATCAAACTGAAACATATACAATACTCCACCCAACAACGGTGCCTGTGGAACATCCACCAAAACAGACTATACCCTAGGCTATAAAGTAAATCTCAATATATTTAAAGGTCATACAGATCATGTCATCTAAACATAATGGGATCAAACTGGTATTCAATAACAGAAAGATAATGAAAAAAAAATCTCTAAACACGTAGAAATTAAATAGGACACTTCCAAATAATCCATGGGTCAAAGAGGAAGTCACAACAAAAATTTTAAAATACATAAAACTGAAACAACATAAAAACAGAACACATCTATTTTTGTTCGATGTGACTAAAGCAGTGTAGAGAAAGAAACTGAGCACATTACACGCTAATAGTATCAGAAAAAAGTATGGTATAAAGTGAATGATCTAAGTTCTTATCTCAAAAAACTAGAAAAAAGAAGAGGAAATAAACCCAAAGCAGGCAAAAGAAAGGAAAATATAAAGACAAAAAATTGAAAGTAAGAAAATAGAGAAAATCAATAAAAGAGCTGGTTCTTAGGGGAAAAAAATGCATGAAATTGATAAACTTCTAGGAAGACTGACAAAATAGATAAAAGACAAATCACAAACATCTGAAATGAAAAGGAGGACATCACTACAGACAATGCAGCCATTAAAAGGATAATAAGGGAATACTACAGACAACTTTATGCTGTAAATTTGACAATTTAGAAAGAAACTAATTCCTTAAAAATCAAACACTACCAAAACATAACCAAGATGAAATAGATAATATGAATTGTCTTATAATAACTAAAAAAATTTAACTCATAATTTAAAAGCTACCCCCAAAATCACCAGGCCTAAATGTTTTCAGTAGAGAATTCAAGCAAACATGTGGAAAAGAAATAACATCAATTTTCACAATCTGTTCAAGAAAAAGAATAGAGAAAATGATTCTCATTTTATAAGACTAATATTATCCTGATACTAAAACCAGACAAAATATTAACAGAAAAAGATAACCACAGTTCATTTTCTCTCATGAATGTAGATGTTAAAAAAAAACAACACAACAAAATATTAGTAAATCAAACCTAACTACATATACGTCATGGTCAAGTGAGATTTATTCCAGGTATGCAAGGATGGTTCATCATTTTAAGAAACTAATGTAATCCATCATACTAACAGGCTAAAAAAGAAAAATAATATGATCCTATCAATTGAGGCAGAAAAAGACATTTGACAAAATCCAACATCATTTCATGATTAAAAACTCTCAGCAAGTTAGGAATACAGGGAAGCTTCCTCAACATGATAGAGAGTATCTGCACAAAACTTAGAGCTAACGTTGGACCTAATGGTAAAAGACTAAATTCTTTCTCCCAAAGACTGGGAACAAGGCAAAGATGTCCATTTCATCACTCTTACTCAACATACTACTAGAACTTCTAGATATTGCACTAAGGCAAGAAAAAGAAACAAGCGGCAATGAATTGATTGAAAATCAATCAATCAATTGATTGAAAAGGAAGAAATGTAACTGTTTTTAGAAAATATTATTTTCTACAAAGAAAATTCCACAGAGTCTACCAAAAAACCTCCTAGAACTAATAAATGAGTTCACTAAGGTTACAAAATACAAGATCAACACACAAATATCAAGTTTTTTCTAACCACTAAAAATGAACATGTGAAAATAATTTTAAATACTCCAAATTATAATAATTCCAAAGAAAATGAAATACTTAGATATAAATTTAACAAAATATGAACAGGAGCTATATACTGAAAAGTATAAAATGTTGATGAATGAAACCAAGGAAGACCCAGATAAATGGAGAGACACTGTTTTCATGGACTGAAAGATAATAAACATAATAAAAAATGCCAGTTATCCCAAAATTTCAGGTTTAATGCAATACCTATTGAAATCAAAGCAAGGTTGTTTGTAGACATGAGGAATCTTATTCCACACTGTAGCACTAGAATAGATAAAATGATCTTTAAAAAGAAGAAACAGGACTTCCCTGGTGGCGCAGTGGTTGGGAATCTGCCTGCCAATGCAGGGGACACAGGTTCATGCCCTGGTCCAGGAAGATCCCATATGCCGCGGAGCAACTAAGCCTGTGTGCCACAATTATTGAGCCTGCGCCCTAGAGCCCGTGAGCCACAACTACTGAGCCCACATGCCACAACTACTGAAGCCCACACGCCTAGAGCCTGTGCTCTGCAACAAGAGGAGCCACCACAGTGAGAAGCCCGTGCACCGCAACGAAGAGTAACCCCTGCTCGCCGCAACTAGGGAAAGCCCGCGCACAGCAACAAAGACCCAACACAGCCATAAATAAATAAATTTATTAAAGAAAAAAAGAAGAAGAAACAAATTGTAGGAAGACTCACTCTACATGATATCAAGGACTATATTTAGGTACAGTAATCAAGACACTGTGGTACTGCTGCATGGATAGAGACACAGAACAGTGGAATGGAATGAAACAGAGAACACAGATATAGACACAAATATAGTCTACTGATTCACAAATACAAATCAGTACAATGGAGAAATTATAGCCATTTCGACAAATGGTGAGGGAGCATTTGCACACGATAGGCAAAGAAATATACCTCAACCTAAACTTCATGCCTTATACAAAAATTAACTCAAAATGGATCACAGTACTAAATGGAGAACATCAAAATTTTAGGAAAAAAAAACAAGAGAAAATCTTTGGGATGTAAAGGCTAGACTTGATACCAAAAGTATGATCCACAAAAGGAAACATTATAAATTGGACTTCACAAAAATTAGATCTTTTGCTCTATAAAAGACCCTGTTAACAGGATGAAAAGACAAGCAACAAAAAGAAAATGGGAGGAAAATTTTTGTGAACCACATATCTGACAAAGGACTAGTACGTACATCTAAAAGGAACTCTCAAAGCTCAACAGTAAAACCACAGAAGAGGATATACAGATGGCAAATCAGCACACGAAAAGATGTCCAACACATTAACCATTAGGAAAACACAAATGAAAACCCCCAAATTATCACTAAGTGCCTATCAGAATCACTAAAATAAAAAACAGTGGCAATACCAAAGGCTGGCAAGGATACAGAGAAAATACGTCACTCACACACTGTTGATGGTAATGTAAGATAGTACAGATACTCTGGAAAATAGCTTAGCAGTTTCTTAAAAAGCTAAATATGCAGTTACCATATGATCTAGCAATCATGCTTTTGGGTATTTATTCCAGAGAAATTTAAAACTAATTTTCACACAAAATCCTATAAAAAAAATGTTCACAGAAGCTTTATTTGTAATAGCCAAAAACTGCAAAAAAAAAACAAAAACAAAAAACAAACCAAAAAACCAGATATCCTTCAATGGGTGAATATTAAACTGTGGTACAGCCATACCATGGACTACTACTCAGCAATAAAGAGCTATGAATTATTGATACATGGGACAACTTGAATGAATGTCCATGGAATTATGCTGCATGAAAAACCTGATACCAAAGATAACATACTGTAGAAATCCACTTAACTTTCTTAAAATGGTAAAATTAAAGAAATAAAGAACAGATTCGTGGTTGCCAGGAGATAAGGATGGTGATGGCAGACATGGGAAGCAGCTATAGAAAGGTAATAAAAGGAATCATGTGGTAATGGAACTGTTCTGTATCTTGACTGTAGTATTAGATATACGGAACTATGCGTAATGAAAATGCATACACAAGTGAACTATATGCAATAAAAATACACACACACACAAATGAGTACAAGTAAAACTGCAGAAATCTGAATAAGATAAGTGGATTTTATCAATGTCAATATTCTGATTGTGACAGTGTACTACACTTTTGCAAGATGTAGCTACTGAGAGAAACTGGGTAAAGTATAAACAGCATCTCTCTGTACTATTTTTTACAACTAAATTTGAATCTACAATCATCTCAAGGTTAAAAGATAATTTAAAAAACAAACAAAAGAAAAAGAACCTTGTTATAACAAATAAACTAAAGCTAAGCTGTATGCTATATCAAATTCCAGGAAATTCTGAATCAATGAAGTCTCAAAGTAGCAAATATTTTAAGTTTAACTTTAAGAATGCATTTACTATACTTACTGCACAAACATATTAGTAAAATCAAATTTAGAATTCTATTTAAGAACTTACTGTGAAGCTCAAAATTCCAAGTTTATTTTAAATTTCTGAATCAAAAACAGTACTGTAATTTTAATTTATATATATATACACACACACAAACACATATATATATATATATATATATATATATATATTTTTTTTTTTTTTTTTAGTTTTTTGGCCACACTGTGCAGCTTGTCGGATCTTAGTTCCCTGACCAGGGATGGAACCCGCGCCCCCTGCATTGGAAGCACGGAGTCTTAACCACTGGACTGCCAGGGAAGTCCCCATAACTTTAATTTAATGATGTTAAATTACAAGTTACAATCTTATAAATATGATATACTTATCAAGATTAAGTTACATGAAAAAATCATAATAAAATATGCCTAAATATCTGAGTTGAAAAATATATAATATGTATATACTAAGTTTAGGACATATAACTGATAATCCACCAAAAACACATTTCTTGAACCAAATTCCACAAAAAATCAAAGGTAGTATCTTTTCAGTTAAAATTCATTACAGGATTCAAAATCAAACATAGTAGTCATATAAAATGTAAATATGTCCTCTTAAAATTAATCAACATCATTCTTATCATCCACTATTTCTGAAGCTTTCCCGTTCCCATTGTATAGCCTAATTAAAAATGTTGTCATTACCCATATGTAAGTACTCCCCCTAAATAGCATGAAATTCTCTCAATGGGATTATTAAAGGATCTACAGTACTTCATGGTTTGAGCAGAACCAACTGTGACACAGTGAAAAAAATGTTTCTCCCTGTGTGGTTCTGCCACCACCCACATAAAGAGTTTACTATCAAAAAAAGAAAAAAGTACTGACACTTCACACTATATAGCATCTTGGCACCAATTTATCTCAAAAAAATTAAATCTCTATATGTTATCATCATTTCACGAAAGGACAAATAGGGATATAACAGTTAATTAAAACTATACCAAATTCTACAGAGTATTAATACAGGCAACAAAATTTACTTATTATAATATCTATCATTAACATTACAATAAATTTTGAATGAGGAAAGAGCAAAAAGTTATTCATAATTATGTATCTTTTTGAACATATACAACTTCCCAACTGTTTAGTTTATTTTTAAACACTTTTTAATAATCAACTGAAAAGGGATTTTTATGTTCTTTACTACAAAGCCAAAAGGACATTTAGGCAAAAATAGCAAACTGATTTAATCTACATATTATGGAGTTTCTCATATGCCTTAATTTTCAAGGCCGAGGTTCAACACCAAAGCACACTAAGACCTATTCAATCATATTGTCAATACCAACCCCAGTTGCAGTCACTAAGTGTTTTACCATTTATTAAAATTAAAACGTAAAAATGTTTGTATCCATTTCAAATATGAAGAGAGATTAGCTGGTTGGAATTTACCACTATCTTTTTTCCCCTACCATCTTCTTCCTCATCACTAAATAGGTGGTTAGCTAGTATATTTTTTTCCAACCCTGATAATATCTTGAAAGTTTGTCTCAGGTCATTCATTAAGAATGCATAATACAACTCCACTTTTTCACAGAAACTGCAACAATTTTAATATATTTGATCCTCATCATACTTTTAAATATGTATGAAAACCTTACTATACCACATATCAGACACATTCCCAAAAGACACACAGACATACAGCTTTCCCTCCCCCTTTCCACATGGCTATAGTGGTTTATTAGTGAAACTAAAATACACAACTAAAAAACTCCCTATTTTACATAATAGGTGACTAGCATGAAGCAAACTGTTTAGCACAATTGGAGAGGGAGCATAAATCCATTACAGGAAAAAAAACTAACCTAAATACTATCATCCTCATAAGACTTCAATATATCAAAGTAATCTTCAGATATGTGAGAGTAAGTACTAGATTTACTGAGCACTTAAAACTACCAAGAACCATGCCTTTTACACGTATTAACTAACCTTATCCTCTCAATAGTCCTACACACTACTGCTACAATTTCACAACAGACATATCAAATCCAGGAAATAATGACATCTTTGAGTTGAGTGTATTAAAACTGTAAATTTGGGGCTTCCCTGGTGGCGCAGTGGTTGAGAATCTGCCTGCCAATGCAGGGGACACGGGTTCGAGCCCTGGTCTGGGAGGATCCCACATGCCGCGGAGCAACTGGGCCCGTGAGCCACAACTACTGAGCCTGCGCGTCTGGAGCCTGTGCTCCGCAACAAGAGAGGCCGCGATAGTGAGAGGCCCGCGCACCGCGATGAAGAGTGGACCCCGCTTGCCACAACTAGAGAAAGCCGTCGCACAGAAACGAAGACCCAACACAGCCAAAAATAAATAAATAAATTTATTTTTTAAAAAAAGGAAACAAAAAACTGTAAATTTTGTTGCAGAAAATGTTCCTGTTTTAAGGCAGCTAAATTGTTTTAGTTTTCTGCCATCAAGGATACACTATGACTTATATATATATGAGTTTTATATATATATAAAACTTTGTTTACTCATATACAGGAAAAAAGAAGAAAGTGTGTATAATGATTCAATGTGCTGGTAAAAGAGGCTTAATACATTTTCAAATTTTTGATCTCTTTAATGATTTGTAGTCTATGAAATTAAAGAATACTGAAAATTCTCTCCACTTACACTATCATAAAGCCTATTTAATTAACTGAAAAAGGAACAGCGAAAGAAAATATCCATTCAAAGTAAAGCAATCCAAGGACAGTTCCACATTCTATATCCATACAGTTATTCCAAGAAGCCAAAATTCTTACATCATAAAAATAGGTTCATATTCTAGTCACATTTAAAAGGCAATTCAGTGATTGAAGGAGACTACAATGATGTCTTCATGGCAGAAGAATTTCTAGAAAATAGTTACAAAAAAATTACTTGTATTAGATATCCTAGGAAAAAAATTCTCTTTCCTCTCAGAAAGTCAGTATTTGTAAGATGTTAATTTGATGAATTCCTTAACCCTAAGAAGTTCATGTGCTTATCCCTTCAGAACTATGCTTAAGTTATTTAACTCAGTTCTAGATCTCAGCCTTTAAAATACACAAATGATTACCAGAAAACAAGATACTACTCATTAAAAAAATAAAATTTATGGAATTTCAGTTACTAGGTTTTTCTGCTGGTTTTAGACTGATTCCAAGAAAAAGAATATTTATATTTTGCTTTCAGTTTCCATTTTGTCTTTCAGATTTGAAACTTATATATAACGTTAGGTAATGGAAAGATGGACCAGACACCTGTTGCATTCCCAGATCACAACTGGTTTTCTAGAGAGATGAGATACCAAGAGCCACCTGGTAGATTTATGCTACGAACAGTGAGAGACAAAGGTAAGAAATAAAAGAAAGACAAAGATACAGGTACTGGGTAAGTCACCAAGCAACTCAACAGTAACTATTCCTTAATTTACCATTTTGTCTGCCCGGACAAATTTTTTAAAAACACACAGAAGTTATAGAGCGCTTTAGAATGGCTAATGTTTTCAGACAGGATGGTGGAGACTTGGTGGGTGTAAAGAATATATTCCAAAAAATAAAAATAAAAGATCTTTTCTATTTTTTTTTTATGAAAATAAGATGGATGGGGAAGAAAAGCTACAGCAAAACAAAATATCTACACTCAAAGTGCATATTAAGCCTTTGACAATTTGAAAACACACAGTAAGAGCAATGCCATGGCAAAAGCACATATGAAGGAGTGACCTCTACAACTAAATCACCTTCCAGCTGTTCCTCAAGTAAAATCAGTAAGTCAAGTCAATGGAGTTCGCTTTTATTATTTTCTGCTTATCTTCTATGATGGTTAATTTTATGTGTCAATTTGAATGTACCGGGGGTGCCCAGATATTTAATTAAACATTATTCTGGGTGTTTCTATGAGGGTACTGTGATGAGATTAACATTTAAATCGGTAGACTATAAAAAGCAGAATGTCCTCCATAATGCGGGTGGGCTTCATGCAATCAGGCGAAGGTCTCAACAGAACAAATGGCTGACCCTCCTACAAATAACAAAAAATTCTCCCACCTGATGGCCTTCGACTGGGACATAGGCTCTTCCTGCCAGACAGCCTTCAAACTGAAACATCAGCTGTTCCTAGTTGTCCGGAAGCTTCCAGCCTTACTTGTCAGCCTCCATAATTGCATGAGCCAATTCCTTACAATGAATCTCTTCACACATACACACACACACACACACAACCTATTGGTTCCATTTCTCTAAAGAACCCTGACTAATACATCTTCCAAAAATAAATTCTTTACAATCAATTTATCAACAGGATTATTGAAGCTAATGACACTGAAAAGAAATAATCCTGCACAAAAGTATTTTATTTGAATCAGTGAATTAACAAACACTCTAAAATGTATTAGGATGAATACTAACATTTTAAAAAATATGTAAAATCAAAATTATAGCATCCTGTTGTATGAAAGTCATGAATTTTAAAAAGAGTAAGTTTTAAAAAACATTACTGATTTTGTTTATTTTTTTTAACTTTTATTTATTATTATTGTAATAAGTATTTTCACTGAAGTAACTACTTATTTAATGAACTTCTTGGGACTCTGTATGTATCAGAGGAGGGGCCAAAAGCCTTTAGAAATCATTATTTCTCCTAGGAGAAGTATAAATCAACTTACACTGAAAGAGCAGTTTTCTGACTTAGATGAATTTTTCATTCTGAGAGGTGATATGGCCTCCTAATCAGATAATACATAGAATGAGAAATATATAAATATGAGCCATGTATTTGGTTACAACAAAATAACAATATTTGACATGTACTGAGCACTTACTATGTTCCAGACATAGATGGTGTTCTAAATACTTCATCCGTATTATGTCATTTATTCTTCCTAAACGGCCTCCAACCTTGATAACATCATCAGCCACACTTTGAATATGAAAAAACTGAAGCCAAACACCTCAACTATTCCAAAAATACACAACTAGTAACCGGCTAAAACTTCAAATTCCAGATTGACTCTAAGCCCACATTTTTCACACTACACTATACCAACAGTTACCCTAGGGAGAAATGTGTTACTTTCCAGTAAATCTTTTAGAACAGTATGGTTGAAACCATAAGTTACATTCAAAATAGTTGCCCTTTATTCTGAGACTCAGAGACATCACTTAAAAAAAAAAAAGACATAATCTCGAATATTTCTTATTGTTTAAAAAAATGGTAGGGCACTCCTTGAAAGATATTCACTACATATGTACCAAATTCTAAAACAGCTATGAAGTTATAGCAAGTATTCTCTTCGTGAACCAATAAAAACTCCAAACATTTTCTTTTAAAATGTTACCTATGTATACTCAACTCTTGCATAAAATACATTATTGAGTAAATGGTGATGTTTTGTTCAATTGTTTAAAATACTTTAATCTTTTGGTAAGCCACAGCAAAGTTGTTGAATAAAAGCAGGTATATTACTTCAAGTTTCTTACTTTTTACTGGACTGAATACTTATTTTCAAATTAAACAATTACTGAGACTTTCTTAATCTTTGGTAGAAATACTATATATTTGTTCTCTTTGTTTACCTAGCTTAATCACTACCCCTACAGCATAACAATTTAAAATTATTATACTTAAAGACTTTGAAAGTATAAACAAACTATAGCTAGATATCAAGTTACTACCTTTCTAGCCAATTTATAATATTCTTCATTTAAATGATAAGTTTTCCAAGGAGATCTCTGCTGATCAGAGGCTTCTCTAGGTTACAACAGATCTGTATAAAACTGAATAGTTTCATGTTCTTAAAACCCCTAAAAACAGTTCAATATAATACAAAGGCCTTCTCAATAAAATATAACAGCCAAATAAACCAGACATCCTGCAAAATTCTGCCCTAACCTCCCCAACAGGAAAATATCTCCCTTGGGAATTTTTTTCAGATTTAAAAAAAGGACACAAATTAGATTAGCAAGACAGAAAGGAAAGAAAGACCCTAGGAAAAAAACCATAACAGAGATCAACTAAATGGCTAAAAACTAAAAATTTCTCCTTATAAATACTTATCAACAGTAGTAATGTCTCAAAAGTTTAAATTACTGGTAAAGGACAAACTACATCACATCCTCTATATAAATATGTCTTTTCACCCAACATTACCAAAATCCAGAATAAACTCTTCTGAAACCTGCAAGGCTCAAGGAGCATCACTTCTGAGAAAAAAGTTTGTAGATACTAATCCAAATACTATTAGGGAAAAGAAGTAACTTCTTAGAAACAGTAATTTATTTTTAGTCTTTGAGGAACCACCACGCTGTTTTCCACAGCAACTGTACCATTTTACATTCCTACCAGCAGTGCACAAGCATTCCAAATGCTTCACAGCCTTGCCAAGGCTTCTTTTCTTTTCTCTCTCTCTCTTTTTCTGGTTGCTGTTGTTGTTGTTAATAGCCGTCCTAATGGTTGTGAGGTGGTATCTCGTTGTGGTTTTGATTTACATTTCTCTGATGATTAGTGATGTTGAGCATTTTTTCATATTCTTGTTGGTCATCTGTATATCTTCTTGAGAGAAATGTCTATTCAAGTCCTTTGCCCTTTTTTAATTGGGTTGTTTCTATGTTGTTGAGTTCTAGGAATTCTTGATATATTCTGCATATTTACTTCTTATCAAATATATGACTTGCAAATATTTTCTTCCATTCTGTGGGTTGCCTTTTCACTCTCTTGATAGTGTCCCTTGGTGTACAAAAGGTGTTAATTTTGATGAAGTCCACCTTGCCTATTTTTTCTTTTGTTGCTTTTGGTGTCATATCCGAGAAATCACTGCCAAATTCAGTGTCATGAGGGTGCTCCCCTGTGTTTTCTTCTAACAGTCTTAATAGTTTTAGCTCTTACATTTAAGTCCCTGATCATTACAAGTGAACTTCTGAAATATAACTACTCAAAAGTAGAAAACTATCATTAAATTCCAAACTAATGAAGAGTTTTTACATTAACCTTAACTATATAGTGATTTACACTGAACCCCATTATAACAGACTTTGTTATAGCATAAAGTATTTCATTGTGAGGCCAAGGCTAGAAAAAGGAGATATTAACCCTTCGGAAAACAATACGGATAAGGATCAGGCAAGAATACAGGTCGTGACAAAATCTAAATTTACGCTTCTCATCAACCGTCAATCTGTATAGTACAATGACTCCAAAGCACCATCCTATATGGGAGGTCCAAAAGCATGGTACTCGCATCGTGACTTCTCCTGATCATGAAGTATGACAACTAAGATAGGGTAAGACAGATTTTCAATATATAACATTCAGCAAAAATGTAAACTTTTCTGTTTGAGAAATTCAAAAATCTTTTCCAAAAAGATAACTATTTTATCATGAAGGAAAGGGCAATGTTTTACAGTGATTAAGTTGACATGAAAATATTATCTAAATAAGTTATATATATATATTTTTATATATATATATTTTTTTATATATATATATATATATATATATAAATATATATATATGATCAAAACAGAAAATAGAGCATAACTCTGCAACTAAGTTAAACTTATCAGTTCCCTGGTTAATTTTCTCCAAATTATAAAAAGCATTTACTCTTTAGAATAAAGAAAAAATATTTACTTTAACTCCTACCAGGATGTAAAAATAAAAAGTAATGTGAATTTAAAATAGGAAAACATGGGAATCCCCTGGCGGTCCAGTGGTTAGGATTCCACACTCTCAGTGCCGAGGGCCCACGTTAGATCCCTGGTCGGGGAACTAAACTCCCACAAGCCGTGTGGTGTGGCCAAAAATAAAATAAAATAGGAAAACATGATGCTATTATGTTGTATGAAACCAAAACACTGTACTGGGATCTCAGCCTCCACCACCACCATCACCACATACTTCAGGAAAGAAATGTGTAATAGTGAAAAGAACAAACAGTCATAAGATGTGAGTTCTTTTCCTAACTCTGCCTTCATTCATTCTCTTTAATTTTAAGAGAAAGTAATAAAATGTGAGAGTCTCACATTTCCCCTCCAATTATAAATATATTTAAGGAAACAATGAGTAAAAACTTCCCTGACTCCAAGCCTGTACTGTCTAGAGAATGACTGTACAGAATTTGTTTTATTTTGTTTCATTCACTGAATCAATCGTTCAAAAAATATTTAATTAATTTCACTTCTACTATGTGCCAACACTGTTCTAAGCACTAAGGATTACAGACAAAGACATACAAAGTCTCTGTTTTCAGAGAGATTACATCCTTGTGGATAAGATATGAAACAAACAAAAGGACAAATAAACAAACAAAAAAATATGTAATATATTATAATGTAATATATAATGATACTAAATATCATTCCAAATAATGATAACTGCTGTGAAGAAAAATAAAAGGGTATGAGAATAAAGAGTTGTGAGGAGAAGGGAAAATGTTTTAGATGGTGAGGGAGAAATGTGATTGTTATGTTTAAGAAACAGTAAGAAAGTGTGGCTAGAATGGTATATGCACAGGAGACAGATCTGAGAGATAACTAGAACTAATTCATGTAGGATATTAAAAAATACTGTAAGAAGTTTGAGTTTTACACTGATTGGGATAGGAAAACACTAAAATGTTTTTGAGCATAGGAACAATAATGAATCATTTACATTTTTTAAGGAAAACATGGCTACTGGTTAGAAAAAAAGATTGAGGGGGATAAGCATATACTTTAACTAACAAATATGTAGTGCTGTTCTAAGATTATAAATATTAATCCTTTAATTCTAATGGCAACTCTACGGGATAAGTACTGCATCTCTATTTTGAGGTGAGGAAACTGAGACACACAGAGGTTAAAAAAACATGCCAAAGATCACATCTAGGATATTGTAAAACTAGAACTGCAACCGCAGGTAGTCTGACTCCCTTGTCTATGATCTTAACCAATATCCTCTGTTGAATCTTAAAAGAAGTGGAAATATTTATATGTAGAAAGTTCTAGAGTTAGGGAATAGTAGCCTGATTTAAGCATATCTTGAAGATACAGGTGAGAGGACTTGTTTTTAAGTAGATTTAGAGAATAAGGGAAAGAGAACAATCAAGAATTATGCTAAGGAGTTTGACATCAAACTGAGACGAAAAAAGTAGAAAAGAAAAATGTTTGGTAGAAAGAATCAAGGATGTTGTTTTAAACTATTAAACATCCAAATGAAGATATCAAGTAGGCAGTTAGATATAACAATCTGTAAATCAGGAAAGAAGTATAGAGCAAAGACATAAATTTGTCATGAGAATATCAATGGTATTAATTAAATTGAAAAGATGAGATAATCTAGAGAAAGATTATGGATAATTTACTTTGTAGATACCCTTGATAAAGATTCTAGACAAAGTAAAGACCAGGGAAATTATTTCCCTATACAATTAGTATACAAGCACTGAGATTTGCATTTGAAAATCTAAAGTTCCATTTCCAAAAACACAGAGGAATATTTTATTATAACATATTTTTGTGATTTGTGTGTATATTCCCAGAAAAATTAATTCCACAAAGCTGTACAGAATATATGGGAGTGCAGATGAAAGAGAACAGATATAAAGGCAGACACAGGCTCTAAGCTGAACCTAATGTGATTATTTTAATGCTAACCTAATGTGATTATTTTAATGCTAACGTAAAAGAAATTACAGAGCACCAAGAGAGAAAGAAAAGGTTATGGATTTCCTGCAAACTTTATTTAACACCAAAACCATATGCCCAAAATATCTAGATATTACTCATAATGCTCTTAGCCCTCTACCTGCACTTCAAATTGTCAGTGAGACACTGCTTATTGTGCTTAGGGATCCTAGGGATGGAGAGTGCTAAAAAGCCTGTAACAAAGCCTCAGAATAGAAAACCTGGTAACTGCTCTTAGAAGGAACTTTCTCATCCTTTTTACTACTTTACTGGACTGTGGTCCAGTGGCGCAATCTAATTACAACCACATCCTAAAATAAAAATCCAGTAATAACCTCAATTCCTGGTCAATCCCCAAACATCTCTTTTACTTCATTTATGGGTACAAAAAGACAAGTTTCTTCCTAATCCATTAAACAGATAAAGGCATCAAAAAGAAAAAAGGAAGGCTTAACCCAGCTTGAATAAAGTGACATGGATAGGTTAAAGTAAAAGGATGAAAAAAGACCTAAAATGTAAACACTAATCAAGAGAAATGAGTGACTGAATTAATATCATACAAAATAGACTTCAAAACAAGAAAAATTACAAGGAATAAATAAGAACAGTACTTCATCATAAAGACATAACAATCCTAAATATGTATGCACCTAATAACAGAGCATTAAAACACATAAAGCAAATACTGATTAAACTCACAGGAGAAATAGACAAATCCATTCATACAGATGAGCAATTCAACACATTCTTCTCAAGTAGCCAATAAAACAAGATGATAGAAAATTAGCAGGATATGTATGACCTGAAGACCACCACCAAACAACATGACCTAAAATACACATTTTTTTTTCAAATGCACATGGAAACTCACCCATACAGACCATATTCAAGGTCATAAAACAAATATTAACAGATATAAAATAATTGAATCTTACAACATATATTCTCTGACCACAAGTAAACTAAACTAGAAATCAATAAAAGAAAGATAACTGGAAAATCTTCCCAAATAATCAGATATTATGAAACAAACTTCTAAACAATTCATGGGTCAAAATGATGTCTTAAGGAAATTAATAAATTCTTTTACCTAAATGAAAATGTAAATAAAACAAAATTTGTGGGACACAACAAAGCACTACTAAGAGAGAAATGTATAGCATTAAATGCATATATTAGGGCTTTCCTGGTGGCGCAGTGGTTAAGAATCCACCTGCCAATGGAGGGGACACGGGTTTGAGCCCTGGTCCGGGAAGATCTCACATGCCATAGTTTCAATGGGGAACTCTACCCAACATGTAAGGAAGACATAACATTGACTCCACACAATTTCTCCCAAATAACAAAAGAGGAGAAACATTTCCCAATTCATTTATGGAGCCAGCATTACCCTGATACCAAAACCAGAAAAGAGCAATACAAAAAAATTACAGATCAATATCCCTCATGAACATAGATCAAAAATCCTCAACAACATATTAGCAAATTGAATCCAGCAAGCAATATATAAAAACAACAGTACATCACAACCAAGTATGATTCATCCCAGGAATGCAAGGCTGGTTCAACATTTAAGTATCAGTTGGGGTTGGAAGATTCACTACAGTTAAGATAACAATTATCACCAAATTGATCTATAGCTTTAAGGCAAACTCAATCAAAATCTCAGCAGGAATTTTTATAGAAATAGACAAGCCACTTTTAAATGTCATAGAGGAAGGTAAGGAAACTAGAATAGCCAAAAAAAATTTGTAGAAGAAGAACACTGGAGAATTCATCTTAAGCGATTTTTGAACTTATTATAAAGCTGTGGTAATCAAGATGGTACAGTAATGGAGAAAGGCTAGGCTCAAATATCAATGAACAGAAAAAAGGGTCCAGAAATAGACCCACACAAGTATGGTCAATTGATTACTCAGAAAGGTGTAAAGGCAATCCGATAGAGAAATGACAGACTTGTCAACAAATAGTGTTAGAACAACTGAACGTCCGTAAGCAGGAAAAGTCCATCTTAACCCATACTTCACAACTCATATAAACTTAATTCAAAATACACTTAAACGTAACACAAGAACTCTATCAAACTCTTAGAACAAAACAGGAAAAAACGTTTGTGATCTTCAGATAGGCAGAGTTCTTGGATACAATACCAAAGGCATAATACATAAAAGGAAAAATCGATAAATTGGACTTAATCGAAATAAGAAACTTTTGCTCTGTAGAACTTACTGTAGAAGGAATCAAAGACAAGCTCAAACTCAGAGAAAATATTTTCAAATCACATATTGGGCAAAAGACTTCTGAAGGACTGGTATCCAGAATATATAATTAACCCTCCAAACTCAAAAATAAGAAAAGCCTCTAACATAAAAGATGGTAACCAGAACAAAGAGAATAAAAAGGAAATCAAATGAAGCAGAGAAAATAAAAGCTCTAAAAGAAAACTTCATATAATCGTAAATATTCTTGAGATACAATATTACACTCATGAAAAGACAAAGGAGGACTTTTTTTTTAAATAAATAAGTAAAAGAAACATTCAGAGAATCAAAAAAGAACTCTTGGAAATTAAAATTATGACTAGAAAAAATACTAATATAATAAAAAATTTAGAAGATGAAGTTAAGGATAATCTCCTAGAAAGTAGACCAAAAATGTAAATGGGATAGAAAAGGTAAGAAAGTTGAAGAACCAGTTTAAGAGATCTGACAGTTGAATAATAGCTTCAAGAGAGAAAGAGAGAGAGAGAGAAATAAAGACAGAAAGATGGACAAACAGATGGAGAGAAGGAAGGAAGGAATGAAGAAAGAGAAATGGATACAGAGACACAGAGAGACAGAGACAGAAATACACAGGGAGAGGGAGAGAGAGACAAATTAGCAAAATAATTCAAGAAAATTTCTAAAACCTGAAAGATAACAGTACTCAGCAAAGGGGATGAAAAAAGACCCATAGCATACCAAAATTATCATAAAATATCAGAATACAAAAGATAAAGAAAAGATCCTAAAAGTGTCAAGAGTAAGGGGGAAAATGGTCACATATAAAGGCTCCTAGAGCAGAATGACATGAGACTTGTCAATAGCAACAATAATAGCTAGAAAATAGTGGGAGAAAGGCCTCAGACTTTTAAAAGAGAATGATTTGCAACTCAAAACCTATGTCAAATGATTTGAAAAGTATACACAAATGATCTGAAATGTATGGTATGTATTCCATTCTCACTTGGCTTTAGAATTCATGTTTATCTTTCAACAATAGTTAACATCTAAATTATGTTTTTCTAAAACGAATGCTGAAATTAGTCTCTTCTTTAAGTGGATACTAAATGACTATGAAGGAAAGCTGCCAAGAAAAGTGCTCAATGCCAGCAGAAAGCCAGAGTAAGATTAAAAATTTGCTGTGGGTAATCCCCATGTACAGTTCACTACACAGAAATTTATGCCTGTCAGTTTCCATCAGAACAGCAAGCCAGTGACAGAATTTTCAAGTCCCCAAAAATCCTCTTTATAATAGAGTACACTGAAATTGGGAAATTTAAATGGATAGATTTGATAGAAAAGATGAGCTTTTCAAGTAGAAAATGATATGCTTCAATAAAATATCACCATCTGATATTCACAAAACATAATAATTATTTCTCTAAGAAGTTCAAAGTACTTCCACATACCTCACACAGGTATGTCAAGCCAGAAGGCTTCATTTTACCACTGACAAAAGCCAGGTTAATTGAATGAATTACCATGATGATAAACTATAGTGTTACTTCCACTAGGCTATATTGGTCTCCAAAGGTTTAGATATTAACTTTTCTTAAGTGTAAAAGACAGGGCTTTGAGATAATAAAGATTATCTAAAAGAGAACATAATCAGACCATTATCTCAAATATTCTATTTCAATAAATTATGTTTAAATAAAGAAATATCATATGGGGGAGGGGGGTAGGGAGTGGAAATGAAGAAAATAAAAAAATGCCAACTGACTGGAAGATGAAGGGACATGCCCAAATTTAGCTCTAGGTCCAAAAGGAAACTGGATCACAACAACATGCAAATATTTACTTATTCTCAACTGTGTGCCATATATTGTACTATAGAAATCTCGCTCAATCCTCATCAACAGGTGTTAGTTCTATTTTAGACAGGAAATTATGATGAGACAGATTAATTAACTTGTCCAAGATCACAGTTAATACAGAGAAGAAGCTTCTGATTTAATTCTACAGTTGATGTTGTTCTGGTCCGGAACTCATTTACACACAATTTTAAAATGAAATTTTATACTTTCATCTGAATACGTGTTTATGATGCTGTGAAGCCCATAATACTTCTACTGAAATAATGAAATAACACAGATTCAAGGAAAAATGGTATTTGCCAGTTGTCTCTATGCTGTCTTTCTGCTCAATTTGCTTATCAGTTCAGTTCAATATTTGTCATTTTCTACTATATGGCAAGCACTGTTCTGGTGCTCAAAGTTCTCTCCAGTGGAATTTCAGATCTGGAAATGGCAGAGTAGACACTTAAACATATAAATTAGAAAGGATTAAAAGTTCTAAGGTATAATACAAATAGGCACCAAAAAAGGGGGGTGCTCTCAGAAAAGGTATACCAGAAGAGGTGACTCTTAAACCAGTTCAGGAAGTTTATTTCTCCATTCAAAAATATTTCCTACCATCCTATTATATGCCAGTCATATTTAGTGGCAAGTAACAAGATGGACATTAGTAAGTAACTAGGATTGGGGTTATGAAGAAGAGAAGAAAATCAGGGATAATGTATCAGAACACAGGAAAACAAGCCAAGAAACCAAATATTCTAAATCCTACAGATTACTCCCGGGAGAACTGGTTCAAGGTCTAATGAGCATTAAAAAAGACCAAAAATGCCAACATGTAAGCCTACCATCTTCAATGAGATATTCGTATCAGCTATGAAGTGACTTTAAATACTAATGCTATCGAGAGTATTCACCAACCATGAACCAAAGTCAGAAAACCACAGATAAGAATGTTATATGTGGGGCTTCCCTGGTGGCACAGTGGTTAAGAATCCGCCTGCTAATTCAGGGGACACGGGTTCGAGCCCTGGTCCGGGAAGATCCCATATGCCGCGGAGCAGCTAAGCCCGTGCGCCACAACTACTGAGCCTGCGCTCTAGAGCCCGCGTGCCACAACTACTGAAGCCCGCACACCTAGAGCCTGTGCTCCACAACAAGAGAAGCCACCGCAGTGAGAAGCCCGCGTACCGCAACAAAGAGTGGCCCCCGCTCACTTAAACTGGAGAAAGCCCGCACATGCAGCAACGAAGACACAACGCAGCCAAAAATAAATTAATTAAAAAAAAAGAATGTTATATTGACATATAGATTTTAAAACTTCTGAATGAAAATCATACGATAAACATGCAAATTTATTATTTCAAATAATAAACTAATAAAGCTTTGAATTACAAACTATGAAGGTTTAAAGAACTTCCCTTAA
Organism: Eubalaena glacialis; assembly: GCF_028564815.1. Taxonomy (NCBI): domain Eukaryota; kingdom Metazoa; phylum Chordata; class Mammalia; order Artiodactyla; family Balaenidae; genus Eubalaena; species Eubalaena glacialis. Next base: position 31,038,551 of record NC_083722.1, on the reverse strand, counting down.
TACGTGGAGTTCTTATAACTCAATAAGGGAATATAAACATCTCTATCTTTTTAAAATGAGTAAGAAATAACAAATAATTCACAAAGAAATTAGTCTGTTTGAAGCAAGTGTCGGGATCTAGAAGTCACAAACATTTTGTACTCAGGGATAATTTGCTGACTACCTAATTACCAAGCACTACTGGGCAGTTTGAAGTAAACTCCTAGAAAAGAGCACAAATGAGCAGTCAAGTTTTAAATTTTAGTTAATCCACTTCTTCATCTGCCCCCATGCCATCTCCAACTCACAATCAAAACTAAATGTAAGCACTGAAACTCTCTCTCCCTCTTTCTCTCTCTCTGTATATACACACACACACATACACATACATGCACACACACACATTTATACTTATACCTATATCAATATTTGAGCAATATATACCAAACAACAGAAATTATTTTGAAATGCTGAGTTTACTAGTATTTTGTACCTTTAAAAAATACTTTACACCTGCATTTTTTCTGTAAATGAGTATGTACTACTTTTATAATCAGGAACCAACAACAACAACTTCCTCTCTATATAGCAACCGAGGTAAAGGGCTGGGGCAGGTAACTACCGGCATTTTAAACATTTTTCTACTTCAATCATAATCTAAATAGGAACTCAGGTTGTATTAAATCTGCAAAGAGAGGCTTCAATCATGAAGCGCTGACAAGAGCAAGACAGAAGCAGAGGAAACGAGCATCCAAAAATAAGTCAATTTTATGGCTGTTATTGTAGTTGCATATTAACCATAAAATCATGACTACAAACAGATACATCCTAGAGAAGAATCATGATTTGGTGTCTATAAGCTGTTATATACAGTTTTTTGATGCTGATTTACTGCTTAGTTTAAATATGGGTCATTCTGTTGCAACTGAAACTGATTATTTTCCACTAATTAAAAAATATAATGAGAAAGATGGCTTTCATAATAAAGTATATTACTCTACAAAAATAAAAAGTCAGTTAAGATTATGCCAAGAAAACCTAGGAGTCACTTCCTTTTCTCTCTTACTAACAAATGATTAACCACAAACTATTAGCAACTATTAGTCTTGTGCTCAGCAATATAAAGGACATTAAAATTTAAAACATAGCCCATGCTATAAGCAAAGAATTTTTAATTCATTGATGACATACAAACTCAAAATAAAAATACAGATATTAGCATATACAAAGGCCAAAGTGTTAAAGCCTCTTAAGTATAACGAGAAGGGGACAGCTAACATGCACTGAGATAGAGTAAATGAAGGTGTTATATCAGTAAGATGCCTTCAGCTTCAAGAAACAGACCTGAATCACACAACTTATTTTATCACATAAGTAGCCCCAAAGCAAGGCAGCCTGAGTCCTTTCCAACTCTAGGACCTTCTCTCTTCTGTATACTGTTTCCTGACTAGCTCTTCTCGGGGCTTTAATTAATTTTTAGCATACTTATCATTATTTGAGTTATTGCTATGAGCCAAGTACTATTCAAAGAACTTTATGCTCATTAACTTATTTCTTACAACAGCCTATAAGGTAGCCCCATGTTTAACAGCTTTATTGAAATATAACTCACATATCACTTAATTCACTGATTTAATGTGTACAGTTCAATGGCAACCATCATTATAGTCAATTTTAGAACATTTTTATCACCTGAAAAAGAAACCCTGTAACCTTTAGCTATCACTTCCCGTCCCCTGTCCTACTGCCACCCACAACTCTAAGCAACCACTAATCTATTTTCCATCTCTGTAAATTTCCCTACTCCAGATCTTCATATGAGTGGAATAATGCAGTATGTGGTCTTTGGTGACTAGCTTCTTTCACTTACCATAATGTTTTCAAGGTTCATCTATGTTGCAGCATGTATCAAAGGTACTTAGGTCCTTTTTGTGGCCAAATAATACATTGTACTGATACACTGTGTTTCATTTATCCATTCATCCACTGACGGGACATTCAAGTTGTTTCTACCTTTTTGCCATTATGAATAATGCTACTATAAACATTTGTGTACAGGTTTCTATGTTGACATATGTTTTCAGTACTCTTGGGTATATACCTAGGAGTGGAATTGCTAGGTCATATGGTTAACTCTATGTTTAATCATGTAAGGAATTACCATACTGTTTCCCAAAGCATCTGACCCATTTTACATTCCCACCCGCAGTGTATGAGGGTTCTGGTTTCTCTACATCTTCACCAATACTTGCTGTTGTCTGACTTTCTGACTCCAGCCATCCTAGTGGGTAATAAAGTGGTATCTCACTGTGGTTTTGATTTCTCTAATTACTAGTGATGATAATGATTTTTCTCTAATGACTGATGTTCCAACTGTATTAGCCCCATTTTTACAATAAGAAAAACTGAGATACAGAGAGATGAAATAAACCGCCCACGGTCACAAAGCTAGTAAGGGAAAAGCTATGGTTCTAACACAGGCAGGGTGGTTTCACAGCACAATGTCTTACATTATAATGGTGCAGCAGTTCCAATGTTTTCCATCCAGGGGAAGAGGGGCAGCCTTTTCCAGGTAATTTGTTTTAACAGTGAGGGAACCTTCCCAAGGAGCCATTCAGACTTCTCATATCTCATAGACCATGTTTGGGTCACATGACTCTTCCTAAACCAATTACTGATAAGAATAGGGTCATCATTATTGGTTTAGATTATTCAGGATTTTTTTGTAAAATCAGGACTCTTCCAGAAAGAAAGAAGGTAAGAATGGCTCTTTATCAGTCAAATCAAAAATGTCTACTACAGATATATATGTAAAGAAACAAAACTTCTGATTTTCTTGTTTATACCATCTCAGAAATGAGTGAATTTAACGGGTTTAAAAAGAGTTACCACTCAGTTACTACTGTGCTAGTGTTACTTGTATGAGTAAATGGATAATTATAATGTCAGTCAGTGAGTAAAAGACTTAGATAACAACGAAAGCAACCATTTCAATAAAGCAAAGAAACCGAGACTTGCATTAGGCTGAAATCTGGCTATGGAAAATTAAGCCTTAACTATAGAACCAAAGCATTAAATATGAAACATTTATTTGTACATTTTCAAACAGCCAAAATACAAATTAACTGCAGTTTAAAGCTGGAAAATGACAAATAATCATTAATAAAAAAATAACATTTTAAATTATAAGGCTTCAAAGTCTCTCTTCCAATAAAATACCATTATAACAAAATTTTTCATTCACTTTAAGGTTCTGTGAGGCTTAGATAAGCTTTCCTTAAGAATGTACAGTTTAACTTAAAACAACTTTAAGTACTATTTTATATTACTTTAGCAACTATATTAGCAAATAGATTTCATAAATCATATTTTAAATAAAGTACTAATTCATAATCAACAAATGGTTTTCATTTTGCATACATTTTATAGTATATTACTTGTAAATTAGCATATATGCTCCAAAAATGATATAATACATATAAGCATTTGCTTCTTGGGAAGAGATTAGAAAATAAGATGAGTTTACCAGATCATTCAAATATATATTGGAAATACTTTCGAAGCATCTATGTTGATCCCTCACGAAAAAAAAAAATTAAGGTTGGGGGAGAAATTGAATAAATAATTACAAGCCAGGCCTGCCTTTAGAAAGAGGGTTTATCATGTAATTATAATGCTGATCATTTAAAAGTATCCAAAATGTCTCCAGCATTTTAAAGAGCTAAGCAGAGTTATTTTTAAAATCAAACATATGTGCTTTTTCTGTTTACGTCTTTGGAAAGAACATTCTGTATAATGAAAAACACGACCAAATTTTTCACAGTACATCACTATAAAACCCTGTAATTGACTTTTGGGGTTGGTTTACTCTATATCTATTTTTGACCACATAGAAAACAGCAATGATGTGGTGAAAAGCCCAAAATGTAAGTCCCATTGCAGGATAAGACTCCATCCTGATTAGTATAGAAGTATCATATTTATGCTGGGAAATGTGCCCATTTTAAAAGAGAAGATTTCAGTGCATAGGAGCCTCCTCTTTTTTAATCAAGCCATGTAAAAACTAGTTACTCTGGTGCCTGGTCTGGGCCTTGGCTGGAAGCTAGATGTTGTTATACACAATGATCCTCTCCATTGAAGGCAGCTTAATACTGATGCTCAAAACTGATATTGAAAATAACAGGTTCATTTCTACTGGTTAATCTAAAGGAAGGTAACACTGGATATAACCATTTGACACTGTAAATTAACTATTAAAAATATAAATTAACACTGGATAGTTACTTTTCTCCTGTTTTAATAGAGATTATATAAAGAACTTAATCCCCTCCTAAAAGCCCTGCACTTACTCAGTGACAAAACTAATTTGTCATGCCTAACAAAAGCACCGTTTTCCTTCACTGAAAAGAAGTCTAAAATATCTCTGAATGAGCCCTCCTGGCTTCGTTAATAAAATTTACATATTAGCAAGTAAAATAAACTAAAAGAGGGAGATGGTGTGTGGCTTAAAAATCAGCCTGTAACACCTACCACAGATCTATCTCCTGTGAGTTGACTCAACCATTCCTTCTTCTCAATAAATAAACTACATTCTATGCAGTGTACTGCGGGAGAGTTTTTCAAGGGCCAAGTAAAGGAATACGTTTTAGATGGAATCTTCCAAATTGACAGCCTGCCCACTTCTGGTAGGTATTAAAGGGTCCACAGCCCTTTATGAATTAGTTGTGGTTTACCTAAAAAAATTATGGCCAGAGCCACCACAGTCACTGCACGTTCAATTTATTCCTATCAGAAATCAATGTGTCTTTAAAAAAAACATAACCTAGGGACTTCCCTGGTGGCACAGTGATTAAGAATCCGCCTGCCAATGCAAGGGACACGGGTTCGATCCCTGGTCGGGGAAGATCCCACATGCCGCGGAGCAACTAAGCCCGTGGGCCACAAATACTGAGCCTGCGCTCTAGAGCCCGCAAGCCACAACTACGGAGCCCGCGTGCCTAGAGCCCGTGCTCCACAAGAGAAGCCACCAGTGAGAAGCCCACCCACCACAACAAAGGGTGGCCCCCACTCGCCGCAACTGGAGAAAGCCCGCACGTAGCAACGAAGACCCAACACAGCCAAAAATAAAAATAAAATAAATAAACAAATGTATTAAAAAAAAACTTAACGTATTTAGAAAAAAGTTAAGCTAAGTGACAGCATTCTAGTAGTATTGTTGACTGAATGGCAATATATCATTATAAAACCTGTAAGTATATTGAACGATAAGTCGATTTTTATTATTATTTAGGTCTTTCATAATACAGATCATTTGTCTTTTATCCCTACATTTTAATTGAACCAATAAAACAATGAATTAACATTAACTGCATAAGAATATGTAATAGCTTTTGCCAACTTCTTGGGGAGCAGTGGTACAAAGATGTTCATAGAAACCTCGCTATTTTATGAAAAACAGAAATCCCTGAAAATCCTTACGTCGATTACCTATATAAAAGATCATCTGAACAACAGAAGAATTTCTTACCAAGCTGACTAAATAGCCAAACAAAACATCACAATCAGACACCTGCTCTCCCAGTAAGAAATACGTGAAAGGCTTAACTGGGCTACAAGGGAAGTCACCAAGATAAGAATTAGAGGGAAAGACTTGACCCAGCCATGTCAGTCCTAGTCCAATTCCTTGCAATAAATTCCTCATCTAAACAAATGAAATTATCCACCATTATATTACCTGCATCACTAAGTGAGCCAGCTTTTATTTAAAGTGTATTTATACACATTTTTAAACTGTTGTGGTGAAGGAAAAGGGGGAAAAGTTCATCAGCCAACATTTTTTCTTTCATTTGCTAACTTTCTCAAGAAAATTAAGCCTATGTTAAGGAAGGAAAAACAAATTACTTTCTCAATAAATGACATAAGAATAGTAATAAGTGGGACTAAACAGTTTCTTCAAAATCATTGCACGATCCTTTTACTGGAAAAGCTTCCCACTATATTAACATTATATTTGATAACTAAAATTTTATTATTAAGCTCAAATTATTAAGACATTATTAAGTCTAAACCAGGGGCCTAGAAATGTCTAAATTTCAGCGAAAATTCAATATAACTGCTGCAAACTTGTAATGATCCAAGACATTTTTACTTTCTCCATGTATACCCTACTATGTATAAAATAGATAAACAACCAGGACCTACTGCATAACACAGGGAACTATATTTAATGTCTTGTAATAATCTATAATGAAAAAGAATCTGAAAAAGAATATATATATATGTAACTGAATCACTTTGCTGTACACGTGAAGCTAACACAACATTGTAAATTAACTATACTTCAATTAAAAAAATGGCTTAAAAAATTCCTCTTACAATAGTGGATAGAACAATTAGAAAGAAGAAAATATAAGACTTTAACAACATTATAAACCAACTAGACCTATAGACATCTATAGACCAATCCAACCAACAAGAGAATGCACTTTGTTCTTCTCAAGACTGCATAGAACATTCTCCAAAAGAGACAATATCCTAGCAACCACACAAAACAAGTGTAAATAAATTTTAAACAGGTGACATCATACACAACCACAATGAAGTAAAATTAGAAGTCAATAAAATTAATAAAAGATGGAAATTTGGAAAATTTACAAATATGTCAAAACTAATCAACACGCCCCTAAGCGGCCATTTGGTCAAAGAAGAAACTACAAGAGAAATAAGAAAATACCTCGATATGAATAAAAATGAAAACTCAATATTAAAACTTATGAGATAAAGCAAAAGCAATGCTCAGACAGAAATTCACAGCTGTAAATACTTACATTAAAAAGGAAGAAAGATCTCAAATCATTAACCAGTATCACAACAGTGGATTACAGGTGAAACAGCTCCAAGAAACAGACATTTTATCAGGGGTAGCACTACGAGAGGCCCAAATTCAAGATGAGACAAAATCATGAACATCAGAAGAATTTGAAGTCTCTGGCACCTACTGATAAAGCAAACAAAGGCAAACTCTCAGCCAGACTGGTACAAATCCATAAAGATGTATTTATCTCAGTAACTGTTACCAAATATGACGTCTTGATGTCAAGAAAAAATTACAAGGTATGCCGGAAGGTAAAAACAAACACAGAGGAAACAAAGCAATCATTAGAAACAAACCTGTATATGACATAGATAATGGAATTGTCAAAAAGGGAATTTAAAATAACTATGACGAATGGAAAAAGTAGACAACTTGTAAGAACAGAAGGGTAATATAAGCAGACCTGTAAATTCTAAGAAAGAATCAAAATGAAATGATAAAGAAGGAAACTGAAATCACGGTAAAGGAAATGAAGAATCCTCTGATGGGCTCTCATCAGTAGACTCAACAGAGACAAAAAAGGAATCAGTGAAATTGAAGATTGGTCTATGGAAATTTCCTAAATTGATATGCAAGGAGCAAAAAAAAAGCATGAAAACAAAACAAAAACAGACAGTTCATCCAAGAAATGTGAAATAAAATCAAAAGGTATAACACACACATTATTGGAACACCAGAAGGTGGAGAGAGAATACAGAAATATTTCAAATAATAATGGCCAAAATCTTCCCAAACTAATAACAGACAAGCTACAGATCCAGGAAGCTCAGAGGGTATCTAGAAGAATAAAATACACGTGTGTGTGTGTGTGTGTGTGTGTGTGTGTGTGTGTCACACCGAAACAACACAAAAATCAAAACAACAAAAAACAAAGAGAAAATCTTGAAAAAAGCAAGAAGAAAAAAATACCATACCTATAGAGGTACAAGGATAGGAATTAACAGTTTTCTTATCAGAAACCATGCAAGCAAGAAGAGAAAGAAGTGAAATATTTAAAGTGTTGAAAGGAAAAAACCAACCAACCTAGAATTCTATATCTGGAGAAATTATCCTTTAAAAGTAAAGAAGGAATACTAAAGACTTTCACAGACAAAGAAAAACTAAGAAATTTCATCACCAGCAGACTACCCTGCAAGACATGTTCTCCAGGCAAAATTTAAAAAGGAAGAAAAGAAAAAAGGGGGGGAACTTAGAAAATACAGGAACCAGTTTTAAAAAAAAAAGAAGAAAAAGTATTTTTAAGTGAGAGAAGACCTGATACATTTATATCAGAACAATAAATGTAAATAGGGCAAACTTACCTACTGAAAGAAAAAAAATCATCTTAATTACATTAATTTGAATTGAAATTTCCCCTATGAAGTGTTTGGCTGAGAAGACAATAGCTATAATTAAAGTTTTCCTTGGCATACATACAATTATTTCAAGACCAGTATATTTCCTCAAGAGAATTTTTATTCTTTTGATTAATGCAGTATTTTTTAAAGTGAATTGAATACATACAGTACAAAAAAGCACACAATAGACACCTAACATTATCAGTTTATTGTAAATGATCATAAATTTTAATAAAACCATACTAAATGACTAATTATATTTAGAGATTTTCTTAAGACTTTATATCTGTTTCATTCCATATTAAATTTCAATTCCATTTTATGGTGTCACAAAAATAAACATGTGTATTCCATTGTTTATGTAGAGTTTTTTTAAATTGCTGATGGACGGAGAATGCTTAAACTGAACTTCGTCCTGTCGAATATAAGCAACTAACAATTGTTGTGGCTAATTTAGTAACATCTAGCATGACTTTAGTAGATGAGGTCTTAAAATATTTTTAATAGTTTTTTAACCTTTATATCTCCTAGGATATAAGTCTTCTTAGCAATCACAGCTTTCAAGTAAGCAAGAAAGGACTGCACATTGAGCAACACTGATAATACCTTTAAACATATTAAGGTTAAAGTCAAGTAATTTTTAAAAATCCTTAAATATGCAAAGCACACCAAATTAGGGTTTCTACTGCCTGTCTTTGGAAATAATTCTTCAGAAAAAGTACAAACGATGTCACATGGCCATGAAAAACCACATAAAATTTGTGTGGTCCTTGCAGCAATCCAATGAAAATGACACCATTTCTTTTAGTGGAGGTTCTGAATATATTATGCATGCAAGAATATTATGTTTGATCAATTAATCTCTTGAAAATAGTTAAAAACAAGACTACACTAAAGGAAAGAAACAATGCATATGTGAAGAAGATAGAAATATCAATATGTTAAAATTTGTCTTCTTAAGGTGATCAAAAATGAACTTTTGTATGCCTTTTGCCCAAATATAAATCAAACTTCTTTTCTTCACAAAATTATCTTTCAGAAAAAGAGTTGTCTCATCTTAGAATCCTAACAAAGGTTCTCCTGTTACAGGGCACTCTACCACGATATTTTATTTAGAATCAAAAAGTATAATTTGGGAAACATACAGGAGCCTGAATCAACCTCACTCAATACTAGTTCTGGAAGCTTATAAAAGTCACCTAACAAAATTAAGATTTAAAAAATAGAGAGAGAGAGAGAGAGAGAGAGAAGCAACAAGGGAATTCAATACAAGTTTAACTGTTATTCCTGGGAGAATTACTTTAAAATTAGAAATGCTAGATGTTACTGTAAAAAAAAATTTTTAATGCTAAAAAAGAAATAGATCAAAGTACTTATCATGTAGATACCACAAAGAATAAATAGTTACTTAGGACTTGGTAAAAATTTCTAATTATTACATTAAATTATGCTGTACCTCAATCAAGAATCTTAAACACAGCTCTAGCACAGATGAAGATATTAAAGTCAGGTGCATGTGAACAATTTGAAGATTCATAAAATTTAAATGGGAAAATCACATTTCTAAATTACTTTTATTTATATAATAATTTAAATGTGTACAATGAAATTATCGTGCACAGAAATTTTAGGACATCTATATCCCTCATAGTTTTCACGCTCAAGTTGGTAAAAACTCTTCAATCTTCTCATCCAGTACAAAGGAATTTGCCTTATATTCAGGGACACTATACTCAGGTATATATACCAACTTAAAAGCATAAGATGAAAACTATATTTTCAAACATTAACAGAGATAGCCATCATGGAAATTCTTCTTTACTAAAACTGTTGACAAAGTTAATACAATAGTATTAATGAAAAGGCTGACTAAGGCTTCCCTGGTGGCTCAGTCGTTCAGAATTCGCCTGCCAATGCAGGGGACACGGGTTCGAGACCTGGTCTGGGAAGATCCCACAGGCCGCAGAGCAACTAAGCCCGTGCGCCACAACTACCGAGCCTGCGCTCTAGAGCCCGTGAGCCACAACTACTGAAGCCCGCGTGCCTAGAGCCCGTGCCTGGCAACAAGAGAAGCCACGGCAATAAGAAGCTGGCGCACCGCAACGAAGAGTAGCCCCGGCTCGCCGCAACTAGAGAAAGCCCACGTGCAGCAACAAAGACCCAACGCAGCCAAAAATAAATAATTTTTTTTTAAAAGGCTGACTATGCCACACATATCTCAGATTCTAATTTATAAAATAGGTCTAGAGTGAAAACAAAATATTTAATTCTCTCTCTACCACATTCATACATAAATACATATATGCACACACTCTTGCACATGCATTAAGTGTACTGTTTTTACTTTAAGCTTTAAAATGATCCTAACATTAGAGTATGTCAGGGCAGTTAATTGATATTTATTCAATTAAAAAAATATAAATTAAAAAAAAGATATTAGGGGATGGTGATTAGGAGAATTTAGTTAATATTCAAATCACTTAAGTGTCTAATTAATTTATCTCCTTTGAACTCTCAAACTGTGGTAGTTTACATAATGGGCTCCATGTCTCCAGCCACAACACTGCCATGGCCTCACTGCGGGTGGAATGTACTTCTCTGCCTCTTGACTTCAAATTGGCCATGTGAAATTTTTTTGCGAATGACAAATGGGCAGAAGTGACAAAATGTGCCAGTTATAAACCAAGGCCTGAAAAGGCCCTCCTGAGACTCTGCCGTCACCAAAACAAGAACATTCCCTAGGTACCCCATAAAATAAAGAGGAAAGTCAAGGGGAGTAGAGCCACCCCCACCTACCCACACGTGTGCAGTCAGAAGCAGAGCTGACTGAGTAAGCCCAGTCAACTGATAAACAAATAGGCTGTGTTTTGGGACATTGTTGCAATAGCAAAATGAGTTATAGGTAGACTATTCTCTTTGGCACCAACTGAAACATCAACAATATAAAATTATTCTCTTTCCATAGAATCAAATACCTTGATTTCCAAACATACAACCAAACGGGAATAAAATTGTTAAAGTAAACACACCACTGAAAAAAATTAGACTTTTCCTTTCACTATCTCCATAATTGTATGAAGTCATAATCCTGCTGCTGTGACAAATGACAGACTCAGAAACCCAAATAATTTATATCTTATAACTCCAACAAACACATTTAGAAAAAAAATCAGAGGCATGTGAGGAACACTACAATTAATAACTGTAAATCATCCAAACTATGAAAATTCAAACAAATTTTAATGATAAATGATGTGTTTTTCCATTGCTTAGCATCTAAGTAAACACATGGTTTGTATACCTCCTAACACGATAAAGAAAAAGACACCTCATCCAACATAAAAGTACAGTTGAAATGCCTTAGAATATTTTTAAATGAATGATTAAGGTAAACTGGAGGTCATTTAAAATATAATCTCCCAAACATAACCACAACACTTTCTTTTTTTTTTTTTTAGAGGTAGAAATTAAAAAAAAAAAAAAAAAAAACACTTTCTTGTATAAATCAACATATGAATTTTTTCTCATTCTGAGCTATTATACAAATGTATAGTTCACCTACTTTCAAGAAAGTATTTAAAGTAAACTATAAGAAAGGAACAGATAAACAAAACCCGACACTATTCAACAAAACTAAAAGGCTAGGGGGCTTCCCTGGTGGCGCAGTGGTTGAGAATCTGCCTGCCAATGCAGGGGACACAGGTTCGAGCCCTGGTCTGGGAAGATCCCACATACCGCGGAGCAACTGGGCCCGTGAGCCACAACTACTGAGCCTGCGCGTCTGAAGCCTGTGCTCCGCAGCTAGAGAGGCCGCGATAGTGAGAGGCCCGCGCACCGCGATGAAGAGTGGCCCCCGCTTGCCACAACTAGAGAAAGCCCTCGCACAGAAACGAAGACCCAACACAGCCATAAATAAATAAAAATACAATAAAATAAAAAACTAAAAGGCTAGATAACTAAGAAGATAACTGTGATAGTTTCGGAAGGAAAATTATTTCAGACAACCTAGTCTGAGTTAATAAACTGAACACAGATCTTTGTTTTGAACATCATGCCAACTAAAGTTAAAAGAAAAGCATATTGGTTATATGGCTCCCATTGTTTTACCTAATAAAATGAAGCACAAGCATCTGTCAGGAAAATATAACTTTTTTTCAAATCTTCAAAAGGACAGTGTCATACAGGGCTTTTTGATAGAGAAACGGGAGCATTGTAACTGAAGGTATTGTTCTGTAAAGTCACTCATCTAAGGACCCAAATAAGTAAAGCCTGGGTATGTCATACTACCATCAACATAACTGGGAAAAAGATAAAGAAATTAGAGCAGCATTTACTAAAATGTGTTTCAGGGAACGCAAACTGCAAAACATGTTAATAGGTGTGGTGAAAACAAAAGAACGGTGGATAAACTAAGTTTGGGAAACCTAGAGTTAAAACAATAGTTTCTTTACTGCAGGACTACTCAGAGCCTTTAATAGAGTACATATAGTGTTAAGCACCAAAAATACCACTTTCCTCAAACTTATTTAACCTTAGCAGCTTTTCTTCAAGAAGCACCTAAAGGGATGCCCGACTCAGGGCATTAAAGAAAAGGCTAATGTTGAGGAAGGACTAGTTCTGCAGACTATGCCACTTTAATTATTAACGTCATCACTTTGTTATAAAGCAGAAACTAACACACCATTGTAAAGCAATTATACTCCAATAAAGATGTTAAAAAAAAATTATTAACATCACTAATATTGTTGTCTCATCATAACTATCATGACAGCTACAATTTGAGAGTCACTAAGTGCTGAATATTATTCACATACATTATTCCTACTTAAACAGGACTATCTGTCAATCCCTAAAAGTATCGTCTCCTCTCACACTTGTATGCTTAGCAGAGACAATTCTGTCTACAGGGAACACTTTCCCAGGTCTCTCAGATAGGCAACTAGTCAAACTTCAAGCTTCGCAATACCTTCACTTTATTTAACTCATCACATTATAAATTTAATTGCTTTACACATTTGTTTCCCATACAAGACAGATGTTTAAAGGGCAAAGGCTATTGATCATTTTTAACAATTTTATAGAGATATAATTCATGAACCATACACCTCACATATTTAAATTGCACCATTCAATGGTTTTTAGTAATTTATAGTTTTGCGACCATCACCACAATCTAAATCTAGAACATTTTCATTACCCCAAAATAAACTCTGTACCCATTAGTAGTTACTCCCCCATCCCAACCCTATTTTGACCCTTGCCTACAGCCCTGGGCAACCACCAATGTATTTTGTTCCTATTGATTTACCTAATCTAGACACTTCAGAATAGAAGTATCTAGACGATATGGGAATCATACAATATGTGGTCTTTGGTAATTAGCATCTTTAACTTAGCTTAACACTTTCAAGGTTCATCCATGTTTTAGCAAATATCAGTAATTCATTGTTTTTATTGCCAAATAACATTCCATTATATGAATAATCCACATTTATCTATCAATTCATCAGTTTATGGACATTTTTGTTGTTTTTTACAATTATGAACAATGCTGTTATGAACACGTGTGTACAAATTTTTGTATGGTCTTCATTTCTCTTCATTCCCCCCTTCACTGGGAGTAAACTGATGGGTCACATGGTAAAATTGTTTATCCTTTTGAGGAAATGCTAAGATGTTTTCCAAAGCAGCTACACCATTTCACATTCTCATCAACAACGCAAAATGGTTCCATTTCCCAATTTCTCCAAATCATCAATGTTGTTGTGTTTTTAGTCACAGACAACCTACTGGGTGTGGAGTAGCCTATCACTGTGGTTTTGATTTACATTTTCCTGATAGCCAGCAATACTGACTGGTAGCTTTTCATGTGTATATTGGTGATTTGTAAATCTTCTTTGGAGAGCCATGTATTCAGATCCTTAGCCCATTTTTTAATTGGGCTGAGTTTGGGGGTTTTTTAAATTATTTTTTTGGTTGCTTGTGATTTTGGTGTCATATCTAAGAAAGCTTCGCCTAACCCAAGGTCAAAAACATTTATTTTTATATTGATTTCTAAGAAGTTTATAGCTTGAGTTCTTACATTTAGATCTATATACTCCATTTTCAATTAATTTTTGTATATGGTGTAATAAGTGGTCTAAATTCTTCCACCTGCATATTGTCTCAGTATCATTCGTTGAAACGGCACTTCTTTCCTTACTGAACTGTTTCAGAACTCTTGTCAATAATCAATTGGTCATAAATGTGAGGGCTTTATTTCTGGATTCTCAATTCTATTCCATTGGCCTAAACTAAATGTCTGTCCTTATGCCAATACCACACTGCCTTGATTACTAACAGCTTTATACTAAGTTTTCAAATCGATAAGCATGAGCTCTCCAACTCTTTCATTGTCAAGACTGTCTTGGCTAATCTGTGCCCCATATGACCCAGAATATGGGCCATTTCCATGCTAGAATCTAGCATTAACATAAAAATTCCAGAATCAGCCCGTCCATTTCTATTTTAAAAAAGCAGGTAGAATTTTGATAGCAACTGCATTGAATCTATAGATCAGGTTGGGGAGTATACTGCCAACTCAGCGAGTTTTCCAAACTAGGAGCACAGGATGTCTTCCCATTTATTTGAGTCTTGGTTTTTTCAACAGTGTTTTGTAGTTTTCAGGGTACAAGTCTTACAGGTCTTTGGTTACATTTATTCCTGAGTATTTTACTCTTTTTGATGCTATCATAAATGGCATTATTTTCTTAATTTCATTTTCAGATTATTCAATCTAGTGCACAGAAATACAACTGATTTTTGTATATTAATCTTGTATCCTGCAACCTTGCTGAGCTCATTTATTAGATTTAACAGTTGTTTTGTGGATGTCTTAGGATCTTCTTTCTAGGAGGTCATGTCACCTGAAAGAACTGAAAGAGTTTTACGTCTTTCTCTTTCTTCTCCTTCTTTCTTGCCTCATTGTTCTGGCTAGAACCTCCAGTATAATGCTTGATAAAAATGGTGAGAGAAGGGCTTCCCTGGTGGTGCAGTGGTTAAGAATCCGCCTGCCAATGCAGGGGACACGGGTTCGAGCCCTGGTCCGGGAAGATCCCACATGCCGCGGAGCAACTAAGCCCGTGCGCTACAACTACTGAGCCCGGACTCTAGAGCCCACAAGCCACAACTACTGAAGCCCGCGCACCTAGAGCTCGTGCTTCGCAACAAGAGAAGCCACCGCAATGAGAAGCCCGCGCACGGCAACGAAGAGTAGCCCCCGCTCGCCACAACTAGAGAAAAGCCTGCGTGCAGCAACGCAGACCCAATGCAGCCAAAAATAAATAAGTGAAATAAATTTTAAAAAAAAAAGAAAGAAAGAAAAAGAAAATGGTGAGAGAAGACATCCTTCTCTTTTTCCTGACCTTAAACAGAAAGCTTTCAGTTTTCCACCATCAAGTATGATGTAGGCTGTGGGTTTCTGTAGATGTTCTTTATCAAGTTGAGGAAGTTCTCTTCTATTCCTACTTTATTGTGTTTTTATTTGGAAAAATATGTCGAATTTTGTCAAATGCTATCTCCATGTCTACTGAGATGATCATGTGGTTTTGTCCCTTATTGATATAGCATTATTACATTAATTGATTTTTTTGATGTTGAACCAACCTTACACTCCTAGGATAAATCCAACTTGGTCTTGGTTGTAATCTTTTTTATATGTTAGTTTGCTAGCAATTTGGAGGATTTTTGTGCCTACATTTGTAAGAGATAATATAGTCTATGGTTTCCTTGTGATTTCTGGTTTTGCTATCAAGAAAATACTAGCTTCATAAAATGAACTGGGAAGCAGGGTAGTGAAGGGCTCAGTGGTTGTAAGGGAGCATGAAGGGGGATGCTTCTGAGACACAGACAATCTTCTATTTCTTGATCTGCATGCTGGTTTCATGGGTGTGTTCAGTTTGCGAAAATTCACTGAGCTGTACTCATGATTTATGTTCTTTTCTATGTGTGTTTTATGTCATCAGTTTTTTAGAAAAAGGGAAAAATCACTGACATATCTTTAAATTTGTTCTTATAAAAAGTCCTTTTAAAAAGTTATCTCTTAGACATTCTACAGAATGGTTGCTAGTACTCATCAAAAGTATCATGGTCATGAAAAACACAGAAAGATTAAGAACTGTCACCGACTGGGAGAAACTAAGACAAAAGGAAAGACAGAACGTCTAAATGCAACGCGGGATGCTAGACTGATTCCTGGAACAGAAAAAGGCGAGTAAGGGAAAACTGGTGAAATTTAAATAAAGTCTGTAATTTAGTTAATAGCTTTATAAAAATTCATTCCCTGGTTTTAATAATTGTACTATGGATAGATAAGTTGCTACATCAGGGGAAGATGGGTTAAGAGTATACATGAATTCATCGTACTACTTTTGAGACTTTTCTGAAAAGCTTAAATTAATTCAAAATAAAAGTTTAAAATTTTATTTTGGGATTAAATACATTTACATGACTCAATATTCAATGAGTTAAAAAATTAAAAGTTACACAGACTGAAAAATCTCCCTCCTACAATCATTTGCCATCTATCCAGTTCCTTAACTGAGGGGCAACCAATATTATCTGGTTTTTTGTATACCCTTCTAGAGATTTTTTTAATGTATATGCAAGCAAATACATAAATGGATAGGTATGCATTTTATTTTCTCCCAGAAATAGCTTTTTCATACAGTAATTCCAGTCACAGAATTTATGCAAAGAGTGCGCTTAAAGATTTTGCTGCAGGAATATTTGCAGCATCACTGTTTACTATACAAAAAGTTCAAACAAACGTACACAAATAAAACAGACTAAAAGGTGAATAAAAACTGGACTAAACATCCATCAAAATGCTATCCAGACATATACACAGGGTGATAACGCAAAACTAAGTAAAGTTTATTCCAGAAACGCAAGAATCATTTAACATGCAAAAATCAGTATTTAAAAAATTCCAGCTTTTAAAAATTATAATATAGAGACATATTTACTACGACTGAAAACAAATTCGTAGTGTTTAAAAAAGAGAAAAAAAGGAACCCCAGCTATAAAACCACATATAAGAAGATCAAATGACATGTAAAGAGAAGAAAGCTATGCACTGAAATAATCACTGTTCATTTGTTTTGGTCTTTTTATGTTTTAGGTTGGCTGCAATGGGCCCCAATTCTTTACCCTTCCCCATAGCTAGACCTTTTTCCACATGATTTTGCAGTTCCTCTCACTAAAAAGATGGTGTCTATTTCCTATCCCTGGAACATTAGCTGGCCTGGAGATTTACTTTGGCCAACAGATTAGAGTGGAAGTGACGGTACGCCCCCTACAACATCAGGCTTCAAAACGCATTGCATTTTTTGCTCTTTATTACACTTCTGCCATCATCATGAGAACATACGAGGACAGCCAGTTGAATGATGAAACAAAGTAAAACTGAATCAACCAGTTTTTCCAGCCAAAGCCACGCTAGATCAGCAGAGCTGCCTAACTGACCATCCTAGGCACATGAGCAATAAAGACTGATGGTTGTTGTAGGACAACAATCAGAGTTTGGAGTGGTTTGCAGTACAGCATTATTGTGACAATAGATAACTTATACAAGATACCTATTTACTACTTTAACATTAGTACTTTGGTTGTCAGGAAATTACTTCTTCATTATAATACCTCTAAAGACAGAATGCATTTCTGTTTTCCATAAGTTTTTCTTATATTATCTTTATATTAAACTCTGTAATCCAATGTGACATTATTTAATAATTACTTATTCTTGTTTTATGGTTCTTACAGTAAATTTTTAATTGCAACTGAATCTAGTTTGGGGCTCTCCATTTATCCCAGATTTCAGATTAATTATTATTAAAGATAAATTCTAATACCTCAGAGTTTTCATTACAGAAGTATCTTTCTAAATTATATATAACTATTTTTATATTATTGAATAACAACCATATACTAATTATTCTTCTTTCACAAAGAAAAGGACACTTGGATCAGACAGTCATCAAGTATCTAGAATCAGCCCTTCTGATACATCTGGAATCATGAGGCTGAAATAAACGTACAGGTTTATATGGGCTACAACCCTGAAGAAAACATAATTCAGGCACCAGTAAAAAACAGATAGGAATAACTGGGATAGTTGCATCTTATCTCTACTACCTGTTAATTTTCCATCACAAGTGGATCTGGAGGGCCAGAGACCAGAAAAGAATTTAGAGTGACATATGGTGAAGCAATAGGAATTCAAGGGCTTCCCTGGGGGCTCAGTGGTTGAGAATCCGCCTGCCAATGCAGGGGACATGGGTTCGATCCCTGGTCCGGGAAGATCCCACATGCCACGGAGCAACTAAGCTGGTACGCCACAACTGCTGAGTCTGCGCTCTAGAGCTCACGAGCCACAACTACTGAGCCCACATGCTGCAACTACTGAAGACTGCACGCCTAGAGCCTGTGCTCCACAACAGGAGAAGCCACCGCAAAGAGAAGCCGGCACACCGCAATGAAGAGTAGCCCCCACTCACCGCAACTAGAGAAAGCCCACGTGCAGCAACGAAGACTCAACGCAGCCAAAAATAAAATTAATCAATTAATTAATTAATTAAAAAGTTTAACATTGTTAATTAAAAAAAAACAGGAATTCAAGCAGGTAGAGATTACATGGATCTGATTAGATCATCAACTTACAGGGACTTGGGAGAACAAAATTCTTGGTAGAATTCAAATTCTGTGTGCTGAGATTTCTGCACACAATACCGCACACTACTTGGCTCTCCCATTAGGAAATATAAATTAATAATATTTCAAGTCTATAGAGGTCTTTTTCTAACTCTGATATAAAACACAAATCACATACTGACCATGTTAAGTATAAACTGTTGCCTTTTAAAAGTTCCATCATTATCTTATTCCATGAAGGTATTAGTAACTATGAAAATAAGTGGGTGGGAGTGTATAATTTGAAAATATTTGGTCAAAGAAAAAGCCCAGTATGACTAAAACAAGATGGCAAATGACTTCATCTTCTTTTGGAAAATGACCTCATTTTGACAACTAGCTAACCAACTAGCTTCCAAAGCCACTAACAGTAGCTTACAAAGTCACAGCTGTTACTTTTTCTAACAACTAAAAGTTGATTTCATTTTAAATGTCATTTCAAAAGAACTGAATGATTTCTTCAAAGCACTACAATTTATGAGCAAGAATTACATTGAGGAGAGTACAATGATAAGTCTGTGACTTGTTCAATAAAGATGATTATAAAGAATGACAGAACAATCAGTTAAAAAACACTTGACTGTGGCATTCTTGGGCAAAAAGCAGACATATTGAGGAGAACTATAAATCATTCATGAATAAGACAGTAAACACAGAAAGTGCTTATTTTGACCTTTAAGCAATATAAAAATAATTTAACTGACAGAGGAGTTGTGATATAAATTTTTGATAACTAGCTTATTTCACAAGTAAAACAAGATGAATATTTGAATAATCTTTCTGGAAAAAAATATTCAAATAATTCATGAAATTTAAAACTTCCAGATCCCAAGTGCAATGAGAAAACTATCACTAATTAAAATTCTGTGGAATCCTGTTCTTCACTTATATTATTCAAAAGCCCGTCATCATGGAGCCCCTCATATGTCTGTAATCTCATCTTCCACGACATGCCCTGCCCCACCTCTACTCCCTCCACTCAGAGAGATGTATTATAAATGAAGGTAGACGTGGGGATAAATTTTGACTTAAACATAGACCGAGGGAACTAACATACAGACTAACATCCTCAAAGCAGTGGAGGATTTCAGGATAATGTCAACATGGTATACAAAGTCCTTCATTATCTAAATCCATCTACTTCCCAGTCTCATCGCCCACCAACCCTTCACATATATCAGCCAAGGGCCAAGCACAGAACCTGCAGTTCCCTCAGAACGGCTGTGCTCTCTCAAGCCTCTAGGACATTGCATATGATGTTCCATCTAGATAGTCCATCTCTTTGGAATTCCCAAACTTATCTCCCTTAAAGACCCCACAATGACCACCACTTGTGTCACAACCCTCTCTCTTATCCCAACCCTGGGACTCCACGAGTCCTGAGATACAGTGCAGCAAAATGTTTAAGAGCACAGATTTTGGGGCTAACTACCTGAATTTGAATCCTTATTCCAAATTGAACTAAATCCTGTATCATCTTGGCAAAGTCCTCATCTCTCTGTGTCACAGCTTCTTTGTATGTAAACCTTGACAATAATGGTAGCTATCATATAAGGTTGAGATGTAAATGAGTTAATGTATATAAAGCCTTAACGAGTATGAGCCATGCAAGATACACTTCAAGTGTTAGCTATAATTACTCTCTTAAAATTCAGTTTAAGTATCACATCCAGCCCAACTGTTATCCCCTGAGGCTAAGTTATGTACCCCTCCTCTGTCATCCTTATAATGTTGTTTTGCTCATCCATTCACCACCTAATACACTCTAATGTCCTTTATCCATTCTATATCTCCAGCACTAAGCACACATACTATATATACTTAACCAGAACAAGGAATGAATGAAAAAAAAAATGAAGTAGTAAAGGATAAGGCACATGGTTTTAAAGATATGAAATACTTAAACGAGCAGAACTATCAAGCATGGTTAGATGATTTATACCCTGCACAAAAGCACCTGGCTGAGAGAGTAGGTACAAGCTGAACCATCCAGGGGTGCACCCTGGTGCAAGGCAAAGTACACCAGAAGAAGGGAGTGGTTGTTGGTTTTTGCTTTTTAATCCAAAGGTGTCATCTTCTCACCAGTCTGTATAGTCAAGGGTTTTTAGCCCAGAATGGAACTCTAATTGATTTGCCCAGAAAGGACACCTATCCTAATTCACAAAAAGGATGAATAGATAAACAAAATGTAGTATATACATACAATAGAATTCAGCTTTAAAAAAAAGAGAGAAATTCTGAAACACACTACAACATGAATGAATCCTGAAGACATTATGCTAAGGGAAATAAGCCAGTCACAAAAGGGCAAATACTGTATGATTATACTTATATAAAGTATCTAGAACAGTCAAATTCACAGAGAGAGAGAAAACAGAATGGTGGTTGCCAGGGCTGGGGAAGAGAAGAATGAGAAGTTATTGTTTAATGGGTACTGCATTTCAATTTGAGAAGATGAAAAAGTTCTGGAGATAGATGGTAGTGATGGTTAGACAACCATTCCGTATACTTAAGACCACTGTACTGTACATTTCTAAACGGTAAAAATGGCAAAATTTATGTATATACATACAGATGTCTGTTACCACAATTTTTAAATGTGTATGAACATTAATAAATTTAAATCAAATTTTTCTTATTTCCAAAACTAAACTGCATCTTCCCAACTTTAACTGATTTACCCTATTACTTGTGGCAAACCACCACACTTAGTTATTACTTGTGTATCTTGTAACTTTTTAAAAATATTAAGCATTAATTTTGTATACTAAAATAATACATTATTCAGAGTTAGATATGCTGCACACTGCTTTC
The DNA here is from genome assembly GCF_028564815.1 of Eubalaena glacialis. Classification (NCBI taxonomy): domain Eukaryota; kingdom Metazoa; phylum Chordata; class Mammalia; order Artiodactyla; family Balaenidae; genus Eubalaena; species Eubalaena glacialis. The sequence continues at coordinate 31,016,819 of NC_083722.1, read as the reverse complement.
CTATAATTTCATCTTTTTATGGCTGAGAAAGGCTAATTGTTCTATTTGCCTTAAAAAGTTTCCAGGTTAACATTACTATGGTCACACTTTTATTATACGAAATTGTGGGGCCTCAAGTACTCACTTCCTACTAAAATTTACCTAATACTATTTTCTAAAGAAAACCCCAGTGCTGCCATCAGGTAATTCCTGAGCTCACCTCCCTTATCTGGCACATCTAACTTCAGCTCCTCAACTTTCACAACATGATGTCAAATCTGTTCCACCTTAACCTCGAGGCATAAGTCACTACTTGATCAGCAACCAAGAAGGGCTGCAATCTATGTACCTTTCAAGAATCATCACTGAGAACTGAAAGTAACAATATTTAAAAAGAGACTTAAGCATATGCAGTTTGGCAATTCAACAATAGTGATTTCCAACCATTTTAAGTCAGCATATTGCTTTTTTAACATTAAAAAAGTCACATGTTCTAACATAATAGCTATGTCACACTGATGAAGAATACAGATGACAAAAGCTACTTACACATCCAGTAATGTTTTAAAACGTATTTGTACTTTACTAGTCACAAAAATTTTACATGTAACAGAGATACAGTAGCATGCATATTTGGCATAACATATTAAAGTCTACATTCAATACTCTCTGAGTACTATTTATAAATCCAACTATTCCTTGCAATAATCGAGCTATGGGCTACTTTAAGATACTCTTAAAACCCATCCCTTGATAAAGACAAATCATTAGAAAGAACACAACTTTTTGCCCATTCGCTGTCCATCAACCCATCTTCCCACCTAACTAACATTCCTCTCCTCCACTTAACCGCACTTTGGAGTGATAACGTCAGTCAATAGCAAGGCACTGTAGGAGACGCGTACCTACGACTGCGTCCTGCATTTATGATACAAGTCACACACATTAAATTATATACTGTCCTCCCTATAGGAGCCATAGGAAAATTTCTAGTCTCAGCATCAGGAAAGAATGAGTAACATACTTCTTTTAACCTTGTAAGAAACTGAATCTTAAAACTTGGTGTTTCCCAATGTGTTTTTCATATTCCATCTTCAACAATTCTGCATACCAACATACTATTACATTCTTATTTACTTAATAATTTCTTCAAATATCAACCCTTTTTTTTTTTTACTTCAATTTTAACGGGAATCTTTTTACTCACTACCATAAATAAAAATCCAGAATCATTTACTATAAAGACAACTGTAAAAATAAGAACATGTTATTAAATTCTAATGATACACTGCTACCTGCTTTTTGTTAAAACTTCTCATGCTAACATTTTTTAAATTATGAATTACTTTAAAGATAGGACATTACTGAGAATATACTAAGAAGTCACCACCAGTTTTTTTAAATACATTGTTTGATATAACTGATATCCATTTTATACTATCTTCCCTCACTCTCTCTCCTTCCCTTCTCAGAAATAACCACTATTCTATAGTTGGTATGTATCCTTCTCACCATGTTTTGGAATACTATTCTTATGCATAAAACATGGTATGGTGTTGTTTTAAAAATCTGCATCAGTAATGTCATTATTGTACATGTCCCTCTACAGTCTACTTTTTGCACTCCTTTGCTTTTAAAATGTATCCATTCATGTTAGTACCTATTGACTTAGTTCATTTAAACTGTCCAACAACAACCATGCTATGTATTTGTTTCTACTTACTAATCCATTCCCCTATTTGATATTTGGATTGGTTTTTATTTTTGATTTTACAAGCAATGCTGCAATGAATACTTTATACATATTTATTTGTGCTCAGTTTCCGGTCCTATGTGAGAGGTTCTCAGGTTTATTGCTGCTTCAAACTTTAACAAGAGTTAAACTTTTATGTTCTGTATGCATTTCACATACAAACCTGACTCCTGAACACCATCTTATTTTCCGACTTTATATTCCTTTTGCCTCACTTTATAACTCATTCTTAATGTATTCTATCTTACAATGCTGTTCCCACTTTTAAAAGTCATTTTAAGTTCTTTTTGGAACAAGGAAGGTTATAAATAAATAATGACGTTTTCATGAAAATATCAACTAAAATCTGAGATCTGGTCCTGGCTCTGGGAATTACATACACAATGGGACTTGAGTCACTTAGTCAAAGGGGGTGAGCCTCAAGGGTCTCATCAAATGTAAAATTTTACTCTCACAATGACCATGTAAATTTTAAGAAAGTAATCTGTGAAATACTATCTAATCATTAGTGGTATTATATTCAAAAGATATCATAATAATTTATTGAGAAGTCAGATAATATATTAACTGATAGACTAATGTATAGACTTTTTAGAAAATATTTATGCATAATTACCTTTCTTATCCTCAGTTCCTAAAAAAGAGGTAACTATAAGAAAATATCCAGCAGTAATACCTGCATTATGTCATGTGCGGTGAGTCTGACAGCTAAGGGTGAGATAATTACTAAATATGCTTGCTGAAAGACTTTAAAGAAAAATCGTAATAGTCAGCTGTTAACACCAGTACAGAGAAGACTGAAGTATGAATTTTTTTTTAACAGTAACAACTTCTTATTTAAATATTAAAATACAATTATCTTTCTTTGGACAAACTCAGTCTAAATTTTAAAATTATTTGTGAAGTAAAAAGGTCTCTTGCTTTCACTTGGAGACAAAAAGGAAGACAACTACTAAGCTAATATGGCCTATAATTATCCCAGAAGACCTGAGACTGAGACTGTCTGCCAGGCACAGGCTGCACTACATCTGCAGTGCTGCAGTCAGTTCTGAACTGCGCTGTCCTAGGACCAAATGAATCCCTTCTGGAGAAGGACCAGGATGCTGAAGATTTCAAAAAAAGGCAGGAGTGGGGAGTAGAATGGGAGAAAAAGCTAACATTTATTTTGTATATACTCTTCTGGGCACTGTTTTAAATATGTTATCCTTTAAACATCAACAAAAATCCTGTACAGTAGGTCTTATTATCTCTTTTTAAAGATAAGAAAAAAATTAAGTTTCCAAACAATTAACTCACTCAAAGCTAAAAAGTGTGAAGAGTTATACCAGATTCCAGGTCTATCCAATTCCAAACTCTTTCCACACTATTGATTCTAATGTCAAATAATAACAGCAGCTAACACCAACTGAGGGTTTATTCTATATACTGAAGCATTCCACAGTATGACATCACAAATCCCATTGAGAGAGATACCTTGCTACTCCCAGTTGACAAATGAGGAACCAGAGGGTCAGGGAAGTGAAGTACCTCGCATCCAGTCACACAGCAAATAAATGGGAAAGCCAAGTTTCCCCAAGAAGTCTGCCTCAACCACTACACTGCAAGCAAAAGAGAGAAACTGAGAAGGCTGGCCTTGAGAAAATAAAATCGAACAGAGATCTCACAAACATTTTCCGGTCTAAACCCCACCTAAAACATAACTCTTCTATACAGAATTCTAGTTAGCAACAGGTGCAGACAGATCTGGGTTCCAATCTTAGATCCACTACCTATTGGCTGTGTGACCTTGGTCAATTCACACAACCTTTCTCTGAGCTTCTGCTTCCTCATTTGCAAAACGGAGATACAAAGAATCTTCACAGCTGACAAAGGAATGAAATAACTCATGAATGCCACATCTACTATGAGCTAAGCATTATGTCAGAGGGCGTTAAACTTTATCTCATTTTAGCCTTACAATAATCTTTCAAGATGCATTATCATCAGTTTTAATGATTTAGGATAGCATTTCAGAGGTTATGTGGTTTATCCAAAGTCACAGTTATTAAGTGATAGAAGAAAAATTTAAATTATACCCTTCAAAATTCAAAGATAACACAGCTTTCCTCTTATATCAACGGTATCACCAAGTAGAACAAAGAGTTCTCTTAGAAGTTAATCTGAACCACAATGAGATTATCAATCCTATGACCTTTCAGCAATCTAATAGTAATTCTGGACATACAGTATTTCTCCAGACTCTCTAGACTCTTGACCATCAGCAAATATCACTGATATGCAACTTCCTATCAACCATAACTGCCAAGGAAAAGCCACTGTGATTCTCTCCCCTTGCCTATTCCCCTGTGTAACACAGATCTGCATTAAAAACAACATGGACAAAACTTTGGTGAGACCAGAAACTACAAACTCACAGAAGGCAGTGAGAGAGGTAGGTGGCAATGGCAGCTGCCTTTGCTGCCATTACTATTAACTGCAAGACTGTGGATAAGTCACTTAGAATTCATGTACTTCCATTTCCTCATCTCTCATAGTGTTACTGTGAGGACTTACAACAGCACTGTAGCCCTGTGCTAATTTGTTTACATACATTATCTAATCACATCCTTACAGAAGTCCAAGGGTCAGGGGGAGCACACTCTTAACCCTATCTTATAGATGAAAACACTGAGGTTGAGGTTTACCCAAAACCACACCATCCTAAAGCTGCCCTGGTTCCAAAAGACCTAAAGATATGTTGATCAACATTCTGTCCATAGTCTCTTAAGCTGCAGTAGGAGTAGGCCTTTCTGACATTCAATCATAGGGACTTTTGCTTTTGTTACTGAAAACATAAAAGACAATCTCACTTTCTCTCACCTTCATAATTCCCCTCCCCTAAATTACTAATGGTAGGTAAAATTTTAAAACTTCAACATCTACTTCCCTGTGCAGCTCATCACCTAGAGAAAACCCAGCACAGAGTAGACATCCCATATGTACTGAATGAATGATTCAACATAATTTGCTTATCAGCTCCTCGTATTAGGCACTTTACAAACATTATCTAATTTTCATAATATTCATAAAATAATTATGCCCACTTTAGAGATGAAGAAGCAGAAAATTCCAGAGGTTGAATCACAGAGTCGATCATTTGCAGAGCCAGGGATGGAACACAGCTTTGACAAACTCCGGAGCTGTTTCCTTTCTAGAACCTCATGTTGTTCTCACTCTGAAGTTCACTAAAAAGTTTTAAGGAAAGGCAGGGCTTGTGATAACTTGGAGGATGACCAGGACTTCAGAAAGTGGAGACAAGCAAGCTATTACAAACACAGGAATAAAGAGAAGTGAAGACAGCAAGAAACAAGTTTGGAAAATGATGTTTGGCACCATTATCTAGAACAAGCATTTAACCTACCTAACTATACATAAGTATATAAGAGGTTTGTAGTAACAAAAGTAAAAACAGAAAAGTACTAGAGTGGATAAATTTCGAGACAGAGAAATGAGGTCATAATTCATAAGGCAAGGGTCAGGAAGTTTAGAGTATAAACCAAGTTGGAAAAACAGAAGGGAAAGAAAGGCTATAAGGAAACAAGTGATAAGAATCAACTGAAATAAAGGAGTCAAAGAACAAAATAGCAAATCCAGTGACTGGAAGAATGATGGTGCCATTAAGAAATTTTGTTTTCTACATTTCAACAAAATACAGGTATAAACTTCATAACAGGAAAAACTACTGATAATATTCTTTTTCATTTAATTTTAATTTAATTGCTTAAATGAAGGAAAAAGAAGGGATTGAAGAAGAGAATTAAAGATATTTCACAGTTAATTCCCAGACATCTGTGTCTTGATCTACCTGAAACATATCAAAACAATCATTTACAAAAACCAGGAACAAATCTTACAAGATATGTCTAACAAATGTAAAGAATATTTATTAAAATGTTACCTAATTCTTAATGACAAATAACTCAAAAGTCCGTAACAATACATTGTAAAACATACATAGCTACTAGGTCTGCTCAAATGAGAAAAATAAATGACTGATGATGAGCAACATAATCACTATTTCATGAACTAAGTGATAAAATTTGAAAATATCGTTATGTCGCAAATTAAACCAATTTATTTCTCAAAACTCTCCACCAAAATACTAGAATTTATCAAAATTTTTTGAAATCTCCAGTTTTATATTTAAATTTCCTGTTAACTTTACCTTGATCTCACAATACATCCATGTTTATAATTATATTTTAAAAATTACTTACCAGAAATTAAAATTGATGCTTCAAAAATATGGGTCATTTTAATCTTGTGGCTTTTGATTATCCCTGGCACAAAGCCATAAAACCACAGAAGTTGAAAGTTTAAAAAGCATCAAAATAAGTAAAAATGTTTTGTATTCAACAGAATTACATGAAGCAATGATGTTAAACTGATGACTATTTAAAAACAAAAGCAGTAACGGGCTCTAAAACAAGCAGCCTCTGAAACAAAAGAAATCTTAAAATAATTGAAGATCCCAAATACAAAAACAGGTTTTAAATATACACATGCACATTAGGGAAAAACAGAGAACTAAAAGTTCAACCATGTGAAAATGCTATAATACCCACAAGGAGGAATACTATTCAGTAACTAAAATGGTATTATAGAGATTCTTAATATATTTAGAAAACATACCATAATGTTAACTTAAAAATTAAGTTTAAAAAGTCACATATATATGTATAAATACAGATGTCTCAAATACATACAAAAAGGAAAAACACTGATTTAAAATTTTTATCTCTAGGAAAAAGAATTATGAGTGCTTTTTGTTCTTGATATTATGTAACATTTTGCCATTTTTCTAAACTAGTATATAAACATGATTTGCAACAAAGCCTAACAATGGCAAATTTTGGTGAAAGCAGCCATTTCACGGGGGGTTGGGGCAGAGGGGCGGGGGGGGGACCTTACCTAAAGAGGTCAAGGATAATACTGGATAATAATTATATTGGACTTCTCTTCAGAAACTATGCAAGTAAGAAGAGAGGTGAATGAAATATTTAAAATGCTGAAAGAAAGAAGCCACCAACTTAGAATTCTGTGTCCATCAAAATTATTCTTCAAAACTGAAAAAGAAATAAAGATTTTCTCACACACACAAAGAAAAACTTAAGGGAGTTCGTTACCAGCAAACCTGCCTTGCAAGAAATGCTAAAAGACATCCTTCAAAGAGAAAGAAAATGATTAAGTCAGAAACATAGATCTATATAGGGAAAGAAACAGCATTATACAGGGACTAAAAAAGGTAAAATAAAACTTTTTTAAATTTTATTTATACTTAATTGATCTAACAAATATTAGTTTGCTCAAAATAATAATAGCAACAATGTATTCCGTGATTATAGCTTATAGAGAAGGGAAATGAATGACAACAATGCTATAAAGGAGGGAATACTCTTTTATAAGGTACTTGCACTGGATTTCCCTGGTGGCACAGTGGTTAAGAATCTGCCTGTCAATGCAGGGGACACGGGTTCGAGCCCTGGTCCAAGAAGATCCCACATGCCACGGAGCAACTAAGCCTGTGCACCATAACTACTGAGACTAAGCTCTAGAGCCCGCATGCCACACTTACTGAAGCCCGCACGCCTACAGCTCGTGTTCTACAACAAGAGAAGCCACCACAATGAGAAGCCCGCTCACCACAACGAACAGTAGCCCCCGCTCGCCACAACTAGAGAAAGCCCGCGCGCAGCAACGAAAACCCAACGCAGCCAAAAACAGATAGATAGATAGATACATAGATAGATAGATAAATAAATAAATTTATTTATTTAAAAAAAAAAAAAAGGTACTTGCACTACCCACGAAGCCATATAGCATTATTTCACGGTGGACTCAGAATAGTTTTAAGCATATATTTCAAACTGCAGAATAACCCCAAAAATCTTTTTAAAGAAAGGAAAGTATAATTGATATATTAAGAGAGGAAAGAAAATGGAATCATATAAAATGCTCAATTAACACCAACCAGGAAAGGCATAAAAAGAGTGGAAGCCAAGAAGAGAAAGAGAGAGAGAGAGAGAGAAACAAACAACAAGAACAGTGATAGACAAGAGTTACAAATATGTAGATATTAAACCAACTACATCAATAAACACAAGGGTCAAAGAAAGAGTCCCAAGATAAGTTTGAAAATATTTCAAAATATTTCAAACTAAATGAAAAGTAAAATATACAACACACCAAAACTTGTGGATTCAGAAAAAGAAGAGCTTAGAGAGAGATTTATAGCATTATATGCATATATTAATATCAGAAAAGAAGATCTAAAACCAGTAATTTAAGCTTCCACCTTAGGAAAACAGAAAAGAGACAAATTAAAACCAAGGTAGGCAAAAGAAATAATAAAATTTAGAGCTGAAATTAAAGATATTGAAAACAAAATCTATAGAGAAAACTGATGAAACCAAAAGCTGATTCTTTGAAAAAAAAATGAAATTTATAAACCTCTAGCCAGTTTCAGAAAAAAAGACACAAATTACTAATATGAGAAAGAGGGAATATTACTACTTATCCCATGGACATTTAAAAGATAATAAAGGAATACTGTGAACAACTCTATGCCCACAAATTTGATAACTCAGATAAAACGGACCAATTCCTTGAAAGACACAGGCTACCAAAACTCACACAATGACAAATAGATCATCTGAATAGGCCTATATCTATTTTAAAAATTGAGTCAATAGATAATAATCTTCTAAAACAGAAAGCGCCAGGCCCAGATGGCTTCGTTGGTGAATCCTAGCAAATATAAGGAAGCAATTATCTGCAATTCTCTACAATCTGATCCAGAGGGAACACTTCCTAACTCATTCTATAAGGTTACCATTCCTCTGTTACCAGACAAAGACACTGTAAGTAAGGAAAGATACAGAACAATATCTCCCATGAACACAGATGCAAAAAAATCCTCCACAAAATATTAGCAAATAAAATCCAATATTGTATAAAAAGAAGTGTTCACCACAACCAAGTGGGATTTATTTGAAAATCAACTGATCTAATCCATCATACCAACAGGCTAAAAAAGAAAGACCATATGCTCCTATCAATAGACGAAATTTGACAAGATCCAACACCCCTTCATAATAAAAAATTCTCAGCAAATTAAAATTCTTCAACTTGATAACGAACATATGCAAAAACCTTACAGCTAATGTCATACTTGATGGTGAGAAACTAGATGCTTTCCTCTCTAAGATCAGTTAACAAGGCAAGGATATTCCCTTTTCACCACTACTATTCAACATCATACTAGAAGTTCTAGCTAATGCAATAAGCTAAGGAAAGGACATAAAAGGTATAAAGATTGGAAATGAAGAAATAAAACTATCTTTGTTCACAGATGACGTGACTGTCTATGTATAAAATTACAAAGAATCAATTAAAAAACTCCTAGAAACAATAGGCAATTAATAATAGCAAGGTTGTAAAATATAAGGTAAATATATGAAAGCCAATTACTTGCCTACATACCAGGAATCAATCATTGGAATTTGAAATTTTAAAAATATGTACCATTTACCTTGACATTAAAAAAATGAATACTTATATATAATATTAATCTAATAAACTATGTAGATCTATATGAGGTAAACTACAAAACTCTAATTAAAGAGATCAATGAAGACTGAAATAAAATGGAAAGACATTCTGTGCTCACTGACACAGCTTTCCTGCTCAAAACTGTTAAGATATCAGTTTTTTCCAACTGGATCTATAGATTCAATGCAATCCCAAAGAAAATCCCAGCAAGTTACTTTGCGAATATCAACAAACTGATATGTCACTGCACCATAATAAAGCTACAGTAATCAAGACAGCACAGTATTGGCAAAAGAAGAGACATCTAAATCAATGGAACAGAATAGAGAGCCCAGAAACAGATGCACGCAAATGAGCAGGGCAATCCAACAGATACTCTTTTCAGCAAATGGTGCTGGAATAACTAAACATCCAAATGTAAAAGAAATGAACCTAGACACTGACCCTACATCTTTCACAAAGATTAACTCAAAATGGTCCACAAACCAAATGTAAAATTCAAAACTATGAAATTTCTAGAAGAGAAGATAGGAGAAAATCTAGATGACTTGAATTTGGAAAGACTTTTTAGATACAAACATCAAAAGTATGATTCATGAGAGAAAAAACTGATAAGCTAGACTTCATTAAAATGAAAAACTTCCACTGTGTGAAAGATAACGTAAAGAGAATGAAAAGACAAGCCACAGATTGGGAGAAAATATTTGCAAAACACACATCTGATTTGGCAGCTCCTCAAAAAGCTAAACACAGAAGTACTGTATGACCCAGCAATTCCACTCCTAGGTATACACTCAAAAGAACTGAACACAGGAACTTGAACAGATACTTAAACATCAATGTTCAATTACAGCGTTATTGACAATAACCAAAAGGTGGAAATAATTCAAGTGTCCATCAACAAATGAATGTACAAACCAAATGTGGTATGTACAAAGAACTCTTAAAACTCAATTTAAAAAATTTTAATTTAAAAGGGGGGATAGATCTGAACAGATACCTCCCTAAGATATATAGATGGCAAATAAGCATATGAAAAGTTGCTCAACACCATTTGCCATTAAGGAATTACAAATTAAAACAATGATGAGGTATCATTACACACCTATCAGAATAGCTAAAATCCAAAACACTGAGAACAGCAAAAGCTGACAAGGGTGGAGCAATGGGAGCTCTCATTCTTTACTGCTCTGAATACAAAATGGTAAAAGCTACTTTGGACGACAGTTTGGCAGTTTCTTACAAAGTTAAACACGGTCTTAACAAACAATCTAGAAATCGCACTCCTAAGTACTGATATTTACCCAAATGAGTTGAAAACTTATGTCCACACTAAAACCAGCACTCATATTTATAGCAGCTTTATTCATAATTGCCAGAAACTGGAAACAACCAAGATTTCCTTCAATAGGTGAATGGATAAACGAACTGTGGTACATCCATATAATGAAATATTTTTCAGCAGTAAAAAGAAATCAGCTTTTAAGCCACAAAAAAGACACACGAAGAACCTTAAATGAACACTGCTGAGTGAAAGAATTCAGTCTGAAAAGGCTACATTTTGTATGATTCCAACTATATGACATTCTGAAATAGACAGTACTATAGAGAGAGTAAAAACACCAGTTGCTAAAATGGTTAAGACGCTGAATTTTGTTATGCGTATTGAACCAAAATTTTATGGCGATTTCTAGAAAAAAATATTCTGTATGATACTATAATAATGGGTATATAATAACATTATGCATTTGATCAAGCCTTACAGAACTGCACAACAAAGAATGATGCCTAATATAAACTACTGACTTTAGGAGATAACATACCAATATTGGTTCATCAATTGTAGCAAACACAGGCCCCAATGGAAGATGTTAATAGTAGGGGAAACTGAGGGCTGGGGGAAGTATATAGAAGTCGGTACTTCCTGCTCAAATTTCTGTAAAATTAAAATGGCTCTAAAAATTAAAACCTATTAAGTTTTTAAATGGTTCTTTTTGACATTTCCAGTATTAAGCTTTATAAAGATTTCAGACAGTAAATAACTATAGAGCAGTGCTGTTATATATATCAATTATATGGAATAATCCATAAGCTCTTCCAGAAATATGCAAACTTTAGGATTCTTAATTTTTTAAAAACTGAACTGATAGCTAAAAGGACAAGAACCCTGGAAATTTAAAATTGTACAAAGAGAAGGCAAAACATAATAAATCTGTATTTAACCATTAATTTTTAGGCCAGGTTTTATTCCTCAAAGGTTAATCTTCCTACTAAATGAACATTATAACTTTAAATGCCAAAACTCTTTTGAATTAATTTATAAAAATCTTGCCTACATATTAAATATTTCCTTAACTTTTTAAACAAAGTATGTTTAATAAAATGTTCTTCCTGTTTGTTAAACTGCTTTCAGCACAGTGCCACCTTTTAAAAAAATCTATTAAGGTAGATAGGGTAGTCTGAATCCACATTAAATGACCTTGGAGGATGCTTTTTGAGGTTTTGTTTACTAGTACTTTTGTGTGTTTAGTCCCCAGACAGGCTATTCTCATTACTTGCAATGATTTATGTGTCTGTTTTATAATTAAATATTGGGGAAAGGGGTGTGGCGTAAAAACAATCATGTTAGAACTTTATCATAAATGAGGGCAGGCAGGCAATGACCAGAGCTTGCAGGAGAGAAAGAAGGGAGGAAGACTTTATGATGAAATTTTATGAGATTTATATAGTAGTAATAATACACTAAAGGTCTCAAATTCAGATCAAAATATGGGTTCATTTGCTCTTTACCAATTGAAAAAAATGTGTTCTTTTCCTGCTCAGTTGTTGTAATCATCATCATCACTCAATAAATAGTAGTCAGTCTAGCTAATGTAGGTGAATCCTCAGAAAGCTAGTTTACTTTGGATAATATGTACAGTGATGGGTGCAATGAATGTTTTAGAGATTAAGTAATACCAAAAATAATTAATTCCTTTACTCAGATTTAAATTCAAATATAAATGAAAAAGAGAGAAAATAGCTCATAATCTCTGATAAGATTTCTGTTAAATATTTTATGCTTGGGCATTAAATCCCATGAATTCTGAAAAGAAAACATCTCTGTGGACAAAAGGCATAGGAATCTTACCATCCTTCTTACTAGTAATAATGAACGACTAATATAAATACTGAGATTTATGATAATTTGGGGATACATTATAAGCAAGATTATTTATTTGGATTCCAACCCTATTCCTAAAAGAATTTTAGGGTGCCTTATAAAACTATTCACAATATAATTATATGATCAAGATGAAATTACACTACTCAATTCAAAAGACAGTTATAAAGCCCCACAGATATGATCTTTCACATAACAATCAATTAAAACAAAAAACAAAAAAAAAAAACCCAGATTTTTAAAATACTTTAAGGAAAGATTTTCATTATAATAAGTAAATTAAAAGTTTGATCATTATTTCAAACTGTTCTTGCCTCTTCTATAAAAGAGGCTATCCACTAGGCCACAAGTTCTATACATAAAAGTATAGAGGTAGCAGGAGTGGGCAAACTATGGCACACCAGCTGCCTATTCATGCATATATGGTTTTACTGAAACACAGCCATGCCCATTCATTCACCTATTGTCTAATTTACTTACGGTCTCTCTTTCAGACTACAGTGGCAGAGTTGAGTAGTAAACAGGGACCTTACAGCACACAAAGCCAAAAATCTTTACTATCTAGCCCTCTACAGAAAAAATGTAAACATCTCTGGTAGGGTGTTAACTAAAAAAACACAAATTCAGAATAATTTAAATACAGAAATATAGGCTTCTGCTCATTAAAATACTTCTTCAAAGAGTATAATTTAATAGTATAAACAATTTAGTAGCAGTAGTACAATTTAGTATTTATTTAATGTGAATGAACTTTTAAAGGCATTTTTACATATCTTAGACGCATCCAATTAATAAACAAGGACATAGTAATAACAGATGCTTATTTTGATCCTCTATAAAAACCTCTAGCTTATTGGTCTAGACTTGAGTTACTATAATAAAAAGGTAAAATTTTTATATTGCTATTTTCAAAAATATTTTACCATTTTCAATTCATATTTGCCACGTATAAATTTGTGAAAATTAGTTGTTTTAATGTGAATGGAATTTCAATGTAAAAAATAAAACTATAAACTAAAACCTAAAATTGCTATGTATAGCCCAGGCTATCCATATTCCCTTCTTTAAAAAAAAAAAACTTACTATTTATAAAAATAAATGAATTTTCCCCATCTATCTGATTTCATTTTGAAATCAAATCCCCATACACCTTTTCCAAAACATGTTTCACCTTTAAGAAGTTATTGTTATATGTATATGTATAGCTGATTCACTTTGTTATAAAGCAGAAACTAACACACCATTGTAAAGCAATTATACTCCAATAAAGATGTTAAAAAAAAAAAGTTATTGTTTAAGATGAAAAATAGCAGAATAAATGCCTAAAATAAATAGTAAAAAAAAAAAAAAAGTCCCTTCACCTGGACTCACCAATAGTTAACATTTTGCCACATCTGTTTTATGTATGAATTTAAGTATAGTACTGACTTCACGAAAATAATTCATCATGCACCTCTTTTAAGAGTAAGGATATTTTCCTATATATGTGCAACAGCATTATCACACTTAACAAATATTCCATAGTATCATCAATATCAAGTCCATATTCAAGTTTCCTCAAATATCCTAAAAATGACTTACGAAGCTTTTTAAAAAATCCAGTATCCAGTCAAGGTTCACATACATGACCAATTTCTGAGAGACAAGGGCCAAATTTTTCTTTAAACAGTCTTTTTGTGTATACTATCTTCTCTCTTCTTTCCGAAAACTTGTTCTCTGGAAAAGCTGTAGGAACACAATTTCCCCAGTACTTTCCTGCCAGAACCATTCAGCAATGGAAAGGTATTGGGATAATGGTGGGGAGGAAACTGAATTTCCAATTATCTCAGTAGATTCTGTTTTCGCTATGAAAATATCTAGAATGAAATTGCAATCTTATCACAGCTGATTTCATTTTTTATAAATATATACCTAGCCAACATTCATTGATCATCAAGTGAAAAGTCTTGTGACTAAGACATGCCAGGACTTAAGAAATTAAGCTTTAATACTGTTATCACTAATAACTTAATAAGAATCATGAATAACTATCCAAATACTATATCTTATGAAAAGAAACAATATTTTCTAAAAGTCTAAAGCGTGCTCTTTACTGGTCACTGAAAAAGCCAGTTTTAGAAGACAAAACATACTTTTTTAAAAAATTGTAGTCAATTTTTATAGTTCACTAAGTTAAATAAAGTTTTAATCATCCCATAAAAAGACTGAATAGCTTGCATATTATGCCCATGAACTAAGAAACCGACTTCTTTGGCAATTTGTTTCAAAATTTTCAAGCTTTTACTAAAGTGTAAAACTTATATTTTGAACAATGCTTTATTATACCATTATAAAAATATGTACTTCTGAATAACATGAACCACAAATTTTTTATTATTAATATAATTAAAGTATATAAATATTTTCAAATTCTTTCATAATTTATTTAATCTTAAAGTTCAAATTGGAGCAATTTTTGACTACTAAGCTGCCTGGGAAATTGAGATTTCCAATGGGAATACTGTCAAATTTATAAAAACAAAAAGATCAGTATTCTAGTGATTCATTTCCAATATATTCTCTATATTGTTAATTATGGCTGAACTCAGAGTATTTTCCAGTGTAAATTATATACAAGGCTTAACAAATAGTGACCTAAATCTGCAATTGCCTTCACAGAAACCAATGAAAAATCTATACACAGCAATGAAATTGGCATGCAAATAAAAGAACTGTCAAGACATGTATCCCTAAAAATAAGCCTACAATAACTATTTTAAAGGCTGTGTGTGGTCTCACCCATATATTTTGGCAAGATGCACTTTCTCCAACCACAGCTAGATTCATCCAAATGCAGTGGCACTGGAGAGCCTCTGTCTCACCTGTCAAAGTTGAAGAACGTTGTTCCAAAGACCACCATGAGTCCATGGAGAAAAGCCACAGTGCTACAGCTGTTATTGATAAGCAGTCTCTTAAGGAGAAAATACTTCAAACAATTAAGCAAATCATCCTTAATAGAGATATAGACAGATAGACAATATATTAATGTTTAAATGGTGAGATGACAAATACCATGCCAGGTCGGAAACAGTGACAACTTATATATTGGAATACTAAGGAAGCTTTCATAAGTAACACTAACTTAATAGTCTTTTCTATTCTTTATCTAATACAATTTCTATACATTATTTACCAATTCAAAAAACTATTGTTTCCCTTATTTAAATATTTAAAAACCTCCCTTATAAAACCTCAAAATTCATCTAAATTACTAAGGTACTAAATTCATCAAAATTACTAAAGTCTGACAGTTAGGAGCACAAAAGATTAAGACTTAAAAACAGAAACCTAAATATATTAAAACCTGATTTATTTTTTAGAAGATATCTTTGTATCTTTTTCAACCACATTATAAAAGCAGTTTTCTGCTTTAGATTAACCCCCCTTTTAGTAAAGCATATAAACGGGTCAGGTAAGCTATAGGTAGGTTAAGATAAATAAAAAGAAAGAGCAAGAAAAACAATTACTTTGAAAAGAAAAATGCTTCAGTGAACAATTCAAGCTCCATCTCAAACCTGGCAATAAAAAACAACTTAAAGCAAAATGTAAAGAAATATACCTGGCTGGGTGAAAAGTTTAAATAATCGTGATAAACATCCCATAATTTAACTTATTTTTCCTACTAGATGACAATGTCCTCGAACCCTATATAATACTGCAACAATTCAATCAAAAAAGAAAAAGGGTGCCCTTTTGTGCCTCTTCCAGGAAAGTGAATATCCAAAAAGTTCTCATTATAAGAGAGCTTCATCTACAAACAAGTCCCATAGCACAAAGCCTCCAATGTACTATGATGTCCCACACTTCCATTTACTATATTCTCTAAGTACAAAGGTTCCAAAAAGATTAGTTTCACTTTTCCCTAGATATATTTAGTATGTTAACTAGTATAGCTGGGATATTATTTTCCTTTGGTTTTGTCAGTAGCATGTCTGATATAAATTTTATTAAGTGGTAGTATATGTAACATTGCATTGTGGGTAGTAGTTTCCTGCTTTACCCTAGCCACATCCTCAGCTGTCATATGAGCATGTTTCCCATATTTTCTGCAAGTTCTCGACTTTTTTTTCTTCTTAGAAAAATGACAGCAGTAGAAGATGAATTGTTCTAATAATTATAAGAAACATGAATTATTTATACAGTTACATTAAACAAGTATGGATCACTGTGTACTTTGAAAAACAGTCAAAGGGAGAAAAAAGTAATCCTCATAATTAAAGGGCTAAATTCATGTGAAACAATGTTAAAGTAAATTAACACAGAGGAAGGAATTAAAAAATGTTAAAAGAAAAAATCTCTGTAATCAGATGCCAATACCATCTAACAAATGAGGTGTACTATAACAAGATATAACAATGATTTGCCTTGAATGTTAGAAGCTTCAAACCTGTTACGTATTCATTAGTGAAGATTAATGTCAATATCCCCTACTAGAACCTTAAGAATCTACTTTGAGATTTTATAGAAATGTCAAAACAGAGAAAGAGAAACCAAAAAAGCCTGGAGGAGAGAGGGAAGAAAGGGGGAGGAGTGGAAGGGGAGAGAGTAGGGGAGAGAGGGAGACACAAAAGTTAACTACTTTCTCTTTTGGCATCCAACTTCCACATTATCTCACATTAGACAGAGAGCTGCTAATAATAACCAAATGAAGTTGTTCAAACAATCATGGATATGGTAGTGCTTTGGGTTTTTACAAAATTTAAAGAAACTGAGGAGAAAAACAAAGAATACTCTGATTACAAAAAATGCCACTTTTTTTAGTATATATATACATACACACACACATATATGTAAATTTTTTAAAGTACCACAAAATAATACCTTGTACACACATACAACCACACATGTGTGCGCAGCTGTGAACATGGATATATACCTCATTAAAATAAGGAAGTGGAATTAAATCTCTCATAATCATCATAATTTAAAATAGCAATAAAATTATACATATTTTACTAATGTAAAAATTTTTCAAAGCATCAATACAAGGCCCAATAAATGCTATGTAAGTCTCAATAGCTATACATCAAATCCAAAAAAAATTGTCACATACCAAGTTGAAACAATAAATTAAGAAAATTCCTTGCTAAAACGTCATAATCAATGAGAACATTTTAAGCCAAAATAGGATTTCTACAATTTATAAAATTCCTACATCAAACCTATTTTGCTTCTATTGTTTTCAATTAAAAGAAAAATAGAACAGCAACAAATATAAGTTTAAAACAATCAAAAAAAAATAGAAATGGGCACAAGACTGATATTGATAAAACTACTGTATTATAATAGGATCATTAATTCAGAAAATTAAAAAATGATTCAAAAGGTAACAATGAAGATATATATGTAGCATTTAAAACATTATAGTCTTATACCATATAACAATATACAATATAAAAAATTCGACCAATGTTGACAAACTTATTAAATACAAGGCAATGGGGAAGCAAATAACTAACTTCTTTACTTTTTGTGAAATTGTTTGCAAGTTCAAAGCTATATTTCATTTCCATGGCATTATAATACTTAATTTATACAGCAGACTTAAACTCGATACTTACTTCAACATAGCAAATACTAATATATCCCCTAAAAGAATGAAGTTTTGAGGGTCTTTAAAAAACCAAAAAAACCTGTGGTTTGCATTTCTGATTTTAAGCATAATTAAGAGCTTTATCTGCAGTGACTTTTCTGAGTCAGTCTCTCTTCAACACATGTGGTAAGCTATTTCTAATGAAACAGACTGTCAATTATCAAATGTGCACCAGTTATCACTGTTGTTTTTAAATTTTTACCACAAAGTAATATTTGCTCCAAAGAGGATAGATTTTCAATTTATAAAAAGAAAAAAAGTATATGTATGTATGTACGTGTGCATGTGTTTGTGTGTGTGTGGATAATGAATATACAAACTTTAAAGAGCATGACTTCACTACTTTCTCCTGCCAGAATTCGATGGGCCTCACACAGAACAGAAAGGGCATATTCAACAATATCTATTAAACTCTTAAGCAATAAGAGTGATTACCCTGACCCAAAAATTATGTGCAGGAGGGTTACCTGCAAAAACAGAACAAGCAGGTAAGAGACACACAGATGTTAAAACTTATTCAAATACATATACAGTTAATTTGGAGGGCCAAAGTACACTTAATAAAAACAAAAAATTTTAAGGGAGAAAATATTTAGCAAAAAGTTATAAGATGTCAGCAAATCCAAACGCAGAAACTGAAAACTCACTCTGAAAAAAGAAAAGCATTTACTTAGCAGACTACTAAATTTTTTCAATTGCCTGATTCTGCTGCTATTGTATGTGCATATGGAACTATGTTTGAAAATTCCACAAATTATATAGACAAAACCCTCCTTTAACTTACTTTAGATATTAATTAGAGCTACAGATCCCACTGTACGCCTTATTTATGAAAAAGGATCAATGAATAAATTTTCCCTTTTGCATGAATAACTGCATGTTAAATGAAAGCTTTTTTCAATGTAAAACCTGTTTACATACACAATGAGGCACGATAAATCTGTATTTTAAATAAAACACTAAAACGTATTTCTGGTTTTTTATCACTAAAAATTTATTATGGAAAAGTTCTAGATATTTGAATAATAAAGGATTAAAGTCATTCCCATGTCCTCCCAGTGTATTTTGGGCAAATTATTTTTTTGTAAGAAACTTATGAGTACATTTATCTTTATCGAATATAAACCAAAAGCAGATAATGAACTGTGCTAGGATGACCATACGAAGGGGTATTTTGGCTCTTACATCCTCCTCAGTATTTCCCAGCCCTTACCCCATTATACACCCCAAATAATGTTTTGTAATTCACTGTCTCCGCCCACCCTCCCACTCATTTACTTCATGCCACTCCTGGTTACTATCACACTAGGAAGAAGTCTAACATGCAAATTCAGAGTGGCGTGGATAAATGGCAAAAAAATGCCTAGAAAATTGGTCTGTTCAGCTTTATAATTTTTGCTGAAAAATACCCCATCGCTCTCAACTGATGAAAACAGGAAGCTCTATTCATAAATATGAAATTCTCTGCCTATGATATATAATCATCCTAATAAGAAAATGAGTTCTATACATACATGTCCAAAGGGGCAAAAAAGGAGATAGTTTCCCAAAGATGTTTCCAATTTTCTTCTGAATCAGAATTAGCAAATCGAGACGACTAACATACTCTGTGTGCATTATTCCTTACTACACACAGCATTTTGTAATTTATTTCAAAAGCTTCTATTATAAACAAAAAATACAGCTTCTGTTAACCCACTCCATTCTGAGCTTAGAAAAATCAATAACACTGAACAATCTAAGTTACAACATAAGAATTTTACTTTATATTTGTATAAGACTTGCTATCAAAGACTCTGTTAAAGTTAATATCCAAGTAAACTACACAAAGAGTATACAAAATGAGTATATTTCCTTGAAAAATAAAAATTATTACAAACATAAAGAAAACTAAGATTCATCCAATAAACTATGCTACAATTTTTGCTATTCATTTTTATAAGATACTCAAACTAGCCATGAGATAAAGGTAAACATAACACAAAAGATACTAATTATATTTAATCTTTATTGTAGGAACCGGCACCTAATATTGATCATACATAAACTAGACAGACATGATTTAATATTTGTAAAGGAATCCCCAGACTAACACTTTCATGACAGCCAATTACAGTGAAGCCCAGCAAGCAGTTTGCAACCAGACCTTAAGAAAGGTAAACTTTTTTACAATGAGTTACAGATTCATGAGTTTAAGAAGACAAGAAAAAGAAAAACAGAAGGACTCCAATCACCCAGCAAATATGAAGCAGACCCCAGAATGTGATACAATCCAAAGATGTAAATTATTGTAAATCATCACTGTTGTTCAGGATTTCACACACAGCCTCTTGAGCCAATTTTGCTCACTTTTCCACGGACACAATAATGAACTAAATAAAAGGAGGAGGCACAAAAAGTAGGGGTGGGGGGATAGAAAGGAAAGCCCACAACAGCAGAGTTCTGCTCTACAAACGCTTAACCTTACAGGAGTTTGGGCTCCTTCAGCATTTGTATTCTATCCAAATCCTCATGAGTCACAAAAATTAAAAAGCTATATCCTTCTGGATGCCAGGAAGGGCCTTACCACAAGCCTTTTGTCAGAGAGAGAGAGAGAGAGAGAGAGAGAGCATGAGCAAGGGGGGAAAGCCACAGTGGTAGGCAGTCCCACTTGACTGTGAGTACTATGAGGTCACAAACCACATGATTCTGTCTCTCCAGTAATAGTGCTTGCAAAAAAAAGGAGTTTGAAAGCTTTTGCTTTTTTGGATTGTGTGAATGCTTCATTCGCCTCACAAACAACCACAGAACCACAAGTGCGGTGCAAACTTTCTCCAGGAGGACAGCAAGAAGTCTCTGGTTTTTAAATGGTTAATCTCCGCAGGTCACTACCAGCCACCGAGACCAACAGAGTCAGTGAGTGCTCTCTAACCACAGTCTATGCAGTAATAGTAGGTCCTTCCAATATTTGCTCATTCTCTTTTTGTTTTGTTTCCTTGCTTTTCACATGTTACCAGCTACATAATTTCTTGACAGAAAAAAATAAATATCAAGTCTATGTACTGCAGGCATACTGTAAAACTAAAACAAGGTTTGGGTATGGTTTGTGTTTTCAGTTTAAGGCTGCAAGCAGAATTTACAACAGAGGGTACAAGTTCTATCTGAAAATAAAAGGAGGGACTATGGCATCAAACAGCCTCTTCAGCACAGTGACACCATGTCAGCAAAACTTCTTTTGGGGTAAGTGTTATCATATTTTAAAATCCTATAAGAGATGAACCTGTTAAACATAAAGGTATGTTTCTCGGATAAACTTGCTAGCTTTGCCAGCTAACATTATATTAAAGATCATAATGATGCTATTTTGTTGCACTAAAAGTTGAAAAATGAAATTGCTATACAAATTTGCTTTTGGCATCTGTAACTTATCTACTTCTCGGACTAATGACTTGAAATAGAAAAAATTAAATTATCTCACATTAGTCTAAATGTTTTCTAGAGCTATAGAAATGAGGGAGTTGAAACAGTAAAGGAAAGTTTAATATTCTCATTAACCTTCACTGAAATAAAATTAGAGACTAAATTAATCAAAGTATTGTGAAGTATTCACTCCGGCAGCTCCCAATATTTGAGCAAACTTTTAAAAGGAAGCAATTTTACAAAATAACAGACCACAGAATTATCTTGACATTATACTCTACTATGTAAAACAGAGAAATAAACCTGCAGTATAACTTACATTTTAACCAGCTCAACTATAAGAAATCTACTTATAATTTTAGACTGCATCATAAGATATATGCACAAGTTTGTTTCTAAACAACTTTACATAACTGAAGCATATATTCAACTGAAATAAAATTATGATAAGTATGTAATAGCCATTTTTAAAAGATCTTTATAGTTGCCCAGGATATCCAGGATATTAAAAAGCTCACAGAAGTCGTCAAAAACTTACATGCAATCATAACTTTCTATACAATTTTAGTTTACATCTACACACTATTATCCATAAGTAGAAACTGTTATAAACATAGCAAACATTAAAACGTCTAGGATTCTTTTAATCATATTCTTTGACCTACCAAAATGAGTATCGTTTAGTCTCATAAAAAAGAAAACTCTGTAAGGATACTCTGCATGATTTAAAAGAGCCATACCAATTAAGTCATGCTGGACTTTAAAAGAAAACAGGCATAATATAGTATTAATATTTAATTTCAAGTTAGTGTTAATTCACAAAAGTAAACTACTTCAACATTCATCAGCTAAGATGGTATTATAGTAAAATATCTAAACACTTACAAGATTTTCTTTATGCTGTCCAACATGTTCTACAAGGCAAGTTTATAAAATTTTCTTTTATCCTTTAAAATAAATCCTTTTGCTGTGTATACCTGTATTAACTTTGCTTTATAACTTACAACTAACGATTGGAGTTTCTTTTACTCCTCCTACTTCACACATTTTAACTGGCTACCAGAGGATCAGTCTTAGTTTCAGTCAAAGAGAAATAATTAAACCTGAAGGAGAAAAAAGGTTTCTCTTAAAAGGGTGAGGAAATATACTATGTATTTTACAAAAAAAATGTAAAATTGCTGTAGTGACTCCCTCAATAGTTCTAAGTGGGCCCCCTCAGTTATAACACATACAATACAGTAATCACAGATTATTTTTTTAACTTAATGGAAGGTAATAAGCATTACTGTAAATTTCTGCATTAAGGAAGCAGAACATATACACAACTAGACTGCATTAACAACCCCTAATATAATTATAGCTCATACATGGAAACTTTTGCTGTTCCCACCCAAGAGAAGAGGGGAAAAAAATGCTTAAAACTATTGTTATATGGAGGGATAACTTGAAACAGCATCTCAAGCAGTTAAGTTACTCTTCACAATGTCACTCTATTTTTAAAAAAATAATAATTTTTCAAACCAGATTGGGAACACAAATTTCAAGGACTATTTCAGCATTAGATGTAAAGTTACTAATATAGTCACAAAGAATATGTTAAAACGTTCTTTATTCTGTCATATGAGGGAGTGTTACATTTCTGTGACATCCTTAGTAACTATTTCTACAGTAAAATTTTCAAAACTTGACCCAGTTTCAAACAGGCATGATAATGAATTAAATAATCTTCTATCACATCACATATTTTTATACATCATAACTAAGTCTTCCTCTTCTGAAAAGTGGAATTTACCCTCTCCCACTCCCAAATAGTATTTGAGAGCCTGGATAGAGAACATAAGATGAACCCACTACATGGGACTAATTACAGGTGGGTGGTGGACATAATGTATAGGTTATCATCACACTACAAACATTCCCCCCTTCTGGAATCTATCTGAAGTCTGAAACCTCACTTCAGGCTTTAAATTCTTAAGTAATGGATTATCAAAACAACCTAATGAAATGTCAAAAGTATGTGCTCCAATTTTGTAAAATAGTTTTAAAAGTTCAGGCTCTTCCTAGGTAAGGGACAAAAGCACATGCTGACCAACTGCCTCACCTCAAAATAATGAGTGAAAAGAGTGTGTGTGTGTGTGTGTGTGTGTGTGTGAATTTTCAATATGCACTACTCAAAATCTGTCCATTATTTATCATAAATGAAGTCTGTTAAAATGAATAGATGTAACTCATGGAGTATCTTACCATTAAGAACTTATTTACGAAAATATATCAGCTGACAGACTAAATTTCTACATAAAACCTTTGTAACTGACCGTAGTGCCCGACTGAACGTGATGTGTGAAGACTGATTTCCAAAACAATAGTTGTGGTCCATATCAATGATAGTGATTTTATAGTTTCAAGATTTAACAGCGACAAAGCGTCACAACTTGCTTCTAAAATAAGAGAGATAAATTCCAAAATCCAGGGAGATGATTTAAAAAGAGCATACATAGAAGACCACTCCCATTAAAAGCTAACAATGTCGATGCAATTTCCAAAGACTCTTATTATGTATTATTTAACATTATAGTAAATAATCATAATTTTACATGAAAACTGGTAAAGATTTCACTTTTAAACATTAAAAATATTTTAGAATGTAGAAGATTTAAAACAAATCACAGAAAAATATCGTTAGTCTATATAAATCTCTTGATAGTCTCTAAATCACAAGAAAGCATGAAATATACATGGTTACATTATGATATACTTTAGTTATTTTAAAAGAAGAAAAAAATTAATCTCTTCAATTACACCCTTCAAACTAATCACTGATAGTTTGACTTGTTTAAATCAGTCATGCTAAAGTTAAATTCAGTAAGATAGAAATGTTCCAGTTTGTTAAAAGAACACTGAAATATTTGATGGTTAAATAAACTGCAGAGGGGGGAAAAAACTAACTCATTGAAGGCACTAAGATTTTATCAAACACACAGAATTAATCTTTATTGAATAGAACCATTCACAAATCAAAACTCACTGTACTTCAGTACTTTTAAGCAGCGCTAATCAATTACAAACCTTTTCTAGTGCTTCAAAACTCATGTGCTTTCAATTTTATACACTGGTGGTCCTCAAGTACTGTATTGGGGCTGAGTTAAGACATTCTGTATCACAACTTTTTTTTTCAACAAATATTCATCTAGAGGGCTTTTTTTTTTCCTCTCAAGAGCTGCTCACATGAAAACTGTGGTAATATTTTTATACTGTACTTCTTTGTTGAAGCAAAAGGTTAGGGGTTACCTAAATACCTCAACTGTATATACGAAAAAGGGAAAAGGTAAGTATTCATATAAAAAAATCCAATGGGACTGGATTATTTATTTTTGCATTTCCTATGATTAATGATGCACCCATGCATACTCGAAAACTGATGGCAAAACAGGGTAACATCTCAAACTCCTCTCCAAAGCATACAAATACCAACCTTCCATGCTGTTCTAACCCCTGTTGCAAGATACTAAAATGTGACAACTCTAAGTCAATAGTGAGGTCATGCAAATCTCCTCAAAAGCATTCATTGCAAATGCAATTAATTACCTAACAAAAGTCTACAGAGATATTTTTACATAAGGGATTCACTGGAACAGTCTACCTCTACAGTGTGTCTCTGTAAAAATAATACACATATGGTCAAACAGACAAATACCTTCAATATGAAAGAATCCTTCCTACAAACAATAAACCTGTAAACGTGACAAAGCGTAACTATTTTTTCTAGTCATCTGCCATGCAAGATTTATTAGTAAATGGGTGCTAACAAAACCAATTCTAATTTAAGCAGTCTTCCCACTAGGTTACCCAAATGCACTACCTTTTTCTCCTATACCAATGAATTCCACTGAAGATAAAACTTCATCCAAAAAAAAAAAACCTGTCATTAGCTTCCCATAATAAGGATAACAATAAACTCCATATTCAGTATTTTCTAAAGAGCAAAATATTCTAAGCTGTCTAAAGTATATGGAAATTCTTCATGAAATAGGAAATATTTAATGTTTTAAAACAAATCTTCAGAAAAGGAAGTCTCACATAATGAAAATATACACCTTGATACAATCTATTGCCATTTCAAAGTTTATGGAATTCAGTGGATATGTATTTTGATTAATGTATTACCATTCAAAAAAATAATGGGGAAATTCTATACCTTATTCAAAGGGAGTTTACTTACAATTTTAACCACAGTTGACCACAAGCTTTTGTCCATTTAACAGCAAGCACACATACATTGCCACATAATTTTTTAAAGATCTGTATAGCAACTGAGATTAAATGCTCTTTTATTACATTGTATACAAAATCTTCATCTTATGTTGAATTCTTAGGAATTTCTCCCCTTTGTATTATTTACTAAGGATGTAGGATTCAACTTTGGACAGTGCTGAATGTAAGCAATACCAAATCAATCATTTCGGGTGTTTATTGTTGTTGAACAGGATGTTAACTCTAAAGTATATTTTTTCATAAATATGCTGTCTTATACGAATAAAAACCTAATCATTCACCATTATGTTAAGATAATTCCCAAATAAAATGAGCTGTAGAATTGAGTCCAGATAAGCATTTAATACTTGCAGTGAAAAAAAAATTCATTATTGATACACCTCCTATAAGTACTCTTTATTCTTGTTAATACTCATAAATCCAACATCCAATATGTAGTCCAGGACTAAAAATCATACCGAGTGTGATTTTGCCTCTAATTAAGTGATTTTCAATTTTTAAATCAACTGCCCACAAAACAAGGAATTCTGCACCATATAGACATATATTAAGTGAATGCAATTTTAATGATGTTTAAGATATTTTAAAATTATTATACTGATGTCAGAAAATGTACCAAGTTACATTATTCTCAGACATGTATTTAAGATTATGGTGGCAATTAGTTTAAAGACTGTTATCTGCACTACTTCTACTGCCATCCCTTAGGAAATTATACATAAGAGTTACATTAGAGAAGTGAGACTCTAACAAGGTACATCCAAGTATCCTGTGCAAGGCCAATAATTTTTACCACAAAATCAAATAAATTAATTTTATTTTATACCTTTCAGTCTTTATATCAGTGGTGTCTACTGAAATCCATTATACCCTCAACTATAAAAATATATTTACATAAAAGACTTAGCTAAAAACTCAAACATTTAAATACACATTTTCAGGTTCACGAAAACCATATGAACCATGAGTGTGCCAGACTTTGTTTATACATTCCTTATTGTTAGATATTCCTTGTAGTCAGGTATCTTACAACTAAATCCGTTTTGTGGTTCAGTTAAAAGCAAAACCCCCCCCAAAAAAAGGGAAATAAAGGAAAAATGCTAGCCAAATCACAATAACAATCAGTAAGGTTCTAAGGCATGTATATGCAAAGTCTTTCTTTGGAAAAATTCGAATAATGATGTTGCGGTATTCCACAGAACTTTCTATGGACATGGACATATTTTTATACAGAAGCTAAATATTTGCCACATAAATACAACTTCAATTTCTTTCAATTATGAAAATTTTAATATGTAGTATATGAATTTACCTGTGCACATGAATGCATACACACAAGTGACTAGAGAAACTTGGGATAATAACTGTAAACCAGGAAGAAAACAATTGTAAATTAGTTAACTGAGGCATCGTTTGCAGTTCTATTGGAAAGATAATCAATTACTTTTTGCATGTATACTAACAGAGAAATGTTAATCTGTAAAACCAACAACAGAGATTAGGCATCTGTTAGGGTATACAAGATTAAAATAATCAAAAACTGTACTTGTAAAACACAAAGACATTATTTTCCAGTTATAAACTTAAATTAAAAACTGGTATCAGTTAAACAAATTATTACAGTTCACAAGGGAAAATATGAATGTAATTAATCTGCTAACAGATACCTATTTACATACATTATCTCAAAGAACAACTCTGGCTTGAAGCTAAACAGGTATATTTTCTGTATATTTACTCATTGCCCATATAACCTAGGTAAACAAGTTAAATTAGGCATTGTGATTTTTAATTTGGTTATTTCATTTTGATAGTAATAATTATAATTAATTTTATTTTTAAATTTTTCTACTGAAGTTCCCAATTTAAACTTCAAATTTCCAGATAATCTTTAAGTGGAAAGGTATCATCATTTCTACCAAATGATTAAGAATTACTTAAATGGACCTAAACAAAGTGAATTCACTATGAACCTGAAAAGAAAAAAGTGCTGTATTTTACAATTAATATTTATCTCATTGGTTTTACAGTATTAGTATAATTTGATCCCAGAATTAGACACAAGAGTATGCAAAAGTTACAGGGTACGTGTTCCCTTTAATCAATAATAACTTTATGATAAGTTTTGTAAACACACCTTAAAGAAAACCTATTTTTTGAAGAAAAGTGAATTCTCACTTTATTTTATAAACTTCTGTCAGATTACAGAAATCTGCAATATTATACTACCACAGAAAGAAAACTTCTTTATGCTAATAGTCTACATTATTATCAATCACTCTGTTTTCCATAAAATGTATAAATGTAAAAATATTCAAGCATTTCATACTAAGGACCTTAGCACCCGATTCAAAAATATTAAGACACTATAAGAAGATATCTATGAGAAAACTTCCATCAAGACAGTACCATCCTAATATCAGGCAAGATAACTGGTTACAAAAGGTAATCTAGCAAGATTAATTTTTACTTCTCATGAAACTTGTAAAGCTTTTAGGTAATTCGTCTTTTGACAAAATGCAGAAAAACTGCTACTGCTCTTACAGAGTTCAAAACAAAAATTAAAATATTTAAGAAGATAATCCATAAAACAGATATACTTACAAAGACAATGTACTACAGTATGTTCGTAAAGCAATATAAACGTGAAAGTCAATGTAATCCAAACCTTTGATCATTAATCCAACCTTCTCTTCATAGTAGAAACTCTTCTTTTTCATATTATTAAAACTCCAGTGTTAAACAGAATTCTTTACATTCCCTCAGTTGTTAAAACTAAACACACATAATATATTCTATTTTAGGAGGAAAATATAACATTTTTAAAACTTTTTACCACAAGTATCCAATTTATTTTAAAAATACTATTATCTAAGCTAGATCAAGACAATCGGTGTTGTCAGAACATCACTCTTGATTTAGTAATAAAGATTTAACAATATATTTCCCATATACTATGTATAAGCAAATTGCAGAATATTTTAGTGCACCAACAGGACCAAAGAAAACACATACGGAGATTTATTTTTAATCATCATTCACACGTATCTAGAAAGAAAATTGAGACATATGCTGATTTTTAGCTTATTTTTATTTTTATAAATGTTCTTACTTTTCAATGTAATGATAAATCGGAATATATCAAGAGATACTATAACTATTTTTTAAGAGAGCAAAATATTTGGCTTAAATTGCTAAATTATTTCATTATTAAATGGTTAAACCATTCTATATATGTTTATATGTGTAAAAATCATTTTTACTCAGACATGTTCAAACTATTTTCTTGGCTATGAAATGAAATCATGTGCTCCAACAAATAACATAGTATTTTTGATAAAGTATTTACGTACAAAGTAAATATATATTACATGTACAAAATGATAAGCGATTTTCTATAATGAAACTAATATATATAACTCAAATTCTCCACTTTGATTTAAACCTTATTCAGCCAAATACATGGTCAATTCATTGTGTTTCCATGATCAAAAAACATCTAATACCCTGAATGCTGTTTTAAAGGAAACTTTAAGAAAAATTATCTTATTATTGTAAGCTGACAGAAAGGAATTTTTTGAAAAGTAGCTGTGAAAAGTGTGTGATCTGAAAACTTACATAGGAACTTAAAACTTACATACTCAAACATATGAAATGAACAAGAAAACAGCAAACAAATGGCATAAAATAAAACTCTACCTAGCAACAATACCACACTAAGAAGTCAACCCTGAGCATAGGAGAAACACATACGCTTTTTTAAATAAACGTTCAAATGCAAACTTGCATTTGAACATTTTGAACAGATAACATTCCAGTGATTACAGAATTTTCTTCTAAACTTGCAAGACTAAAAAGAATCACATCTAATTCCTAATTTTGCAATTATAATGTTTGATACTTTCTTTAATCATAAGAC
This sequence comes from Eubalaena glacialis, assembly GCF_028564815.1. Taxonomy (NCBI): domain Eukaryota; kingdom Metazoa; phylum Chordata; class Mammalia; order Artiodactyla; family Balaenidae; genus Eubalaena; species Eubalaena glacialis. Next base: position 30,987,112 of record NC_083722.1, on the reverse strand, counting down.
TACCATTTATTCTAAACTGGCTGGAAAGGCTTGCCCATTGCATTTTTCCTGTACGTACCTCTTCCTTATCAATTATGGTGTATCTTCAGCATTCGGAGAAGAGAAAAAAAAAAGCTTCAAACTTTAACAAAGTTTAAAACATATCATTAAACCAATATTCACAGGCTACTGTAAAAATATTCATTTCTAGAAGGCCAGAAAATCTTGCTTTTTTTAAGCTGACGCATCTACACATAGAAAGCAACTTTTAGTAAGTTCTTTTGCTACGCCATAATGATCTGCTCCAAAAACTCAAGGGTACCTAAAACAACGGGCTACCTGTTCTAGCCATGCTTAGGAATGTGTCCAAATCATTTTTATTGATTTAACCTTTATAGGAATGCTACATATCCTCAGAGCAAAACATTTTGAATGTATTTATAATATGATACACTTCTGAGAAACCATGAAAAAGAAAGCTAAAAACAAATCTAGATACTCCTCCACTCTTGGTTGTTATGGGTTTACTTTTGTTTACTTTAAACACTATCAACAGACCTAAATATTAAATAATTTTATTTAGGAAAACTTACTTTGGCACCACTGGAAGTAGAAATTAAAAATTTATTTTGGAAAAAAAAAAGTGCATTTTAATAAATTCTAACTTTAAGAAATAAAATGCCTGACTTGACAATGATGTCACATCTACAAATTTTAACAGATTCTAAATACTCCTTTTATACTCTAGTTACACATTAATCATGGAACCTACAAACATATCAAACTTAAAGAATTTAGTCCTTATTGAATAAACTAGGTTGTACTGTAGTTTACATTCTGAGAGTTTACAGAGAAAGTTCTGTGTTGCCTATCTCTCTAGCTTTCTGCAAGTGGTACTTTATTAATGGCTTCGGCAGCTAATGCCTGCATTAGTTATGTTTGCCAAATAATAATTCACAATATTATGCTTCCTCACATTATGGTTCATCATTCGTTAACTTGAACCTCACCTCTAAAGAAGTTATACTTTCACTGCAAACTGTTCTCTTAAAAAGGCAAACAAGTTTTGAGCATTTCCAGATGTGGCACTCAAAAAAAAAGAAAAATCATAGGCAAATTCTCAAAGAATTCTAAAATTATTAATAAAAATATGGTAAAACTGGAGTTACCACTTATTGCTTCAATGATCATCCATAAGTTTAAGAGCTGAATGTACTATTTATCAAATTAAGAAACTTATGATAGAGCACTAATGATTTCATATAGCTGCCAGTAGATAAAACAAGCACATTTCAGTGTGAGACAAGATTCTACTGAACTGGAATTTCTGACACTCTGACAATTACTGAACATGCAAGAATAAAATCATAATATTATCTTTTTCAAATAGTTAACCTATTTTTTTCTGGGTAGTATAAATTTGGGTTCGGCTACATTATTTTCATCATCATTCTTTTTTATGAAACATACAAGGATGCATAAGATTATGCTAAACTAAAATTAAAATAATTTATATGCAGCCTACTTCTCTGGAGCAAGGCTGGAAGAAGAGTGAGGCAAGCAAGCAGGCGCCTATGGTTCAAAATTTAAGGAGATCCTCAGGCACAGCCCTGACAGTGAGTGCCTCCTTAAACGCTGTGCCCTGGACACTCTGCTTGCCTCACTCTAGGCCCAGGTTCTCCTCTGGAGGCACATGAGCGTAAAGCATTTCATGAGACATATTCTAAGCAAGGTATCATAAACAGAAATATGATAATTTAAAAGTAAGTTTCTATCTTTATCTGATTTATATTTTTCTAAAAAAAGAAAAAAGGAACCACTCCAACTTAAATGTAAATATTTTTTAAATAATCATTGTATATTATAATGAGTAGTTAAGAGTTCTGAGACTGCACAAATTTTCTTTAAAGGAGACTTATATTTGCCATAAATATCTTTCAAAGTAAACTAAGTTGCCTTATTGTTTTTAAAAAAAAAAGAATTGAGTATGTTCCATTATAGGGTTCACAGAGCTACACTTGAGTTGTTGTAGCCCAGTGACATCCAGATCTGACTGATCAACAGAATCACTTGAGGAATAGGTCTTGGGGAGGGGAAGGGAGAAGAGGCGGTCTTGGGAACTTTTTTAAGCAAAGCTCTCCGGGTAAATCAGCCAAGTTTGAGAGCCAATAGTCAACTTATAATAAGCTTATTAAGACAAGTTATACATATTAATTATATAAATTTCCAAACTGTCTCCTCCCTAAACATTTATAAAGCTTGTTCACAAAATAGAAACCATTAAAATTTCAGTTTGTTACTTTACTTCCCCTTCTTCAAGCAGAGGTTAGTCAATGGTGATGTGTCCAACAAGTAATATTAATAAGGAAAATAAAATCAGAAGCATAGACAATTCAATGAGATGAATAGAGCCACCCAAATTAATATTTTTATTTTAGGTTTAAGTAGCTATTCTAAGTATATCATCTCAATCTATTCTACAAACCTAGTATTTTAAACTTTAAATTCATTTAATTAAGTTCACAGTAACATATCTTAAGAAAATATATGTGCCTAAAATACCTTGAAACTGTACTTTGTTTTTATGTTAGCTTTTCTTTCTTGACTGTTTATTGTGCCAGGCACTACACTAAACCCTTTATAAACATTATTTCCTTTAATTCTCACAACTCTCTTATATGAGATGGGCATTATAATTATTTACAGATGAGGAAACTGAAAATGAGGTAATAAAATCTGCCCAAGGTCACACAGTTAAAGAGCTGGGATTCAAAGCCAAGCCTTCTCACTCTTAATTACTACCTTATAGTGTTAAACCTAACCTTAAGGAAGTTACTTCCTAATCCCCAATTTCATCTGTAAAGGTATTAGTTCTCAGAAACATAATTAGTTTTATTAAACTGACAAAATACAAAAAAAGAGAGAATCTTTGCATCTCCAAAGACTCCCAAAGTATAACTTTTAGTAATACTGATCAGTGAGAATCAAAAAGATTAAGAAAAAATGAAACAAGAAGATACCAAGGGATAAGATTTGGGTCAGGTTTAATCAGAAAATGAAAGTTCCAAGGAAATAAATAATTCTTAACCAATCATTATAATCAATAATCTTATTTAATGTCCACACCACACAGTATATACTTAACATGAGATGAAAATACAATTTTAGGAGTTAAAAATTAAGCTCTTAAATTGAACATAAGGAATTTATAATCCTCCTTATTTATGAAATTAAAACGATAATCATTTCAATCACAGGCTTTGGTGTCAGTCAGATCTGGAGTCAAATCCTAGTTCCTGTAATTATCCACAATATTCCCTTTACCACGGTCTCACTGTCCTACCTAAAATTTAAAGCCTATATGCACACACTTATGCTAAGTAACCGAGACAACTTTAATTTCTAAATATTAATTTCTAAGTATACTTTCCTAAATTCTTATTCACTTAAATCTTTGATGTTCCCAAAGATCCATGGATAAGGGTACATTTTTCTTTACCTACCAAAGAGATTATATACATGATTTTAGGAAGTATATCTTTTGACATGCACTGTTCATCCCAATTTCATCCACAACCATTTCTCCATTATTATTCAAAACAAAAAAATCTTAGAAAAGCCACAAAAGAGCTCTAGATGCTTTTTTTTTTCTGGCAGAGGGTAGGATTAAAGCTGTGAGATTACATTTCTCAATCTACATGGATCCACTGAGAGAAGATGCACTGACCGGAAGCCATAGGTGATGATAAGTAGATGAGACATTTTTGCAAAGAATAAAGAACTGAGGAGAAGAGAAAACTGTTTGAGCATCTACAAACATCAACAGACTTCTCCAGTCATTCTGCACCCATATTTAATTTGATACGGAAAGTTTTAATGATCAAACCAACAACTTGAGAAAGCCTAAACAAGGTAGAGTTATTTATTAAAATTAAATAAACACACATGCAAGTGTAAAACCACACATACTACATTTTAGAAAAGGAAACATGCAAACCAGTGCCTTATCTGGCAATGGAGGCAAGAAGTTAAAAAAAATTTTTGGTTAGAAATAAAAGCTAATAGGGTCAGATACTTCACTGGCTTTAAACTCCACAAGTATTCACACTGATTTCATCAAAGTCACTAAAAAGACGTGAGAAAAGAAGACTAAAGGTTCTGTGTGCAGCCAAAATAGTCAACCAATGAAGCAGAGAATGAATTTAAGAATTATATGGTGATTTAGTCATCATTAACTAGTAGAAAAAACATCAAGCCTGAATGTGAAAAACACAAGCAAGTTACAAAGATAATACAAAGAAATAGCAGAATTTGGCAGCAATTACTGGGAGAGACGAAGAATAAGGAAAATTTGATTGCAGCCTAGCAGAGAATGGTGAGGTTGCCAATGATTAAGAGAAAAACAGGAAAGGGTAAAGTAGAGTTTTGTTATGTCATTATTAAAGTTGTGCTTAGTGGGAAAAAATAGGTGTACACAACACAATTTTAATTTTTAAAAAATTATACAGGGGTATGCATGTGTATCAGAAAAACTCAAAACAGTGGCAATCATTATGTTTAGATAATTCAGAAGAATTATGAAAAACTTTTTTTATACTTGCCAATATTTTTCCACTAAAGAATGAATAAATTCTATAATTTTTAAAATTTAGTTGACAGTATGCTTTAATGTTTAAAAAGCTTATTTTTCCTGAACCCATACAACAAATTTGGTACTGGAAACAATGTTGGGTTGTTTTTTTTCCCCCCATGCATGAAATAGAGTAAATTCCCACAATTAGAAGCTATTTTTAAGTGTGAAAATCAGTTTCACAAAAACCACAGAATCTCATGGAAATATGACAGACCTAGGAAGGGTTTTGGTGTCTTTTAAGTTGAAATCCCAGTCACACCAATTACAAACCGTGAGCAAGCTACTTAAGCTCCCTGTGTCTCAATTTCTTCATCCAGAAAAATATTACCACCTACCTTGAATGTTTTCTGTGAAAAGTAAGGTAACACGTGTAAAGCACCCATACCCAGTCAGAAAAAAATCACTGCAGTTATTACACATAATCAACTTTCCAATTCTTAAATCCTCTTAAAAGACTAAATTTGACTACTCAGAATGTGGTCCACAGACCAGCAGCAACAGCATCACCTGAAAGTTTGTATAAAAATGTACAACCTCAGGCTCCACCCCAAACTTTCTGAATCAGAATCTGTATTTTCACAAGATCCCCGGGAAAAACAAAATTTGAGAAGCCCTGTTCCAAATAACACTCAATTAAGGAGTTACCAGCTCCCTGAACTTTTCCACTCCATCTCTGTCCCCGAGTTCTTTCTGATGCTGAGTGAAGAGTACCTCGTGGTTTACTCTTAATTCCTAATTCTGAGAGACTTGCAACAAACCGATGGAAAGTCTAATCTACTTCCACTTCCAAAACATACTTTTCAAACCTAAAGAGAACTCTCATGTTCACCCCTCAATTAATCCACCGAGCAGGTCCTGTGGTACCTAACTCTCTCTTGTGAAACAATGTCTTTAAGAATTCAATAAATTCAAATTTTTAAAAAATTTGATAATTACACTTTAAAAATTATTAAGCTGCACAACTGTATTAACTAGGTACCAGGCTATATTTACCCATGTTGTCCACGAAGTCTCAACGCAAACTTCTCAATTCCTTACTGAAAGTTAAAAACACTCTATCTGGCCCATGTTCCTGAGGTGGCTACCCAGTATCCCTGACAGCACAGAGCTTGTGAGGCATGGCTACTGCTGAGTACAACCTTTCGGCTTCTAGTACTCACCTTCTAGGTGGCTCACAAATCATGTCTTTAAGAACCTATTCTAGAATCTCAGAGGTCTCAAGCTGAGAGGTATTCAGACTTTGATTCTGAAAACGAATTCCTCTCTTTGATATTTTATACTATTTACTGTTAAGTATTTTACAATTGCAGGTGCCCAGTCTTGTCTTTTTTCCATTCCATGACAACTAACTGAATGAAACAGGAAACACAGAAGACAACTGTATATATGAAAAATTGTCAGACAAAATAGCAATTCAAATTTCCTAACTTAGAGTAATAAAAAGTGGCATGAAGTAGTATCACAAAGAAAAAGAACATCTACTAGATTCAGCAGTACACTAATATGATTTAGACTATTACAGAGCTCCTAGAAGTTGATCTCCTCCGAAGGATTTCTTAGACTGCTTTGAACAGAACTTTCAACTTTCTTTTATTTCTTGTACAGTTGAGAACTCCCTCACTTACTCAGCCTAAATTTCCCCTTACCTATATACTTATTCTTGCTCTCTACCCTTATAAAGGACATACCCTTAGTTGCCCCTTCAGGTACTGCCTTCTTCTTTCCGTTCTCCTACCTGAACTTTCTTTTCATTCATGTCCACATGAGCACAGCCTTAGATTCCAAACTTCCAGGGAAGGGTCCATATGTGTAGGTTTCCCTTTGAAAATTACCTAGAATAGTAAAATTTAGGATGGGCACACCTATAATGATTAAAAGCCCACAGAAAGGCTTACCACAAATTTAAAATTCATTAAAAATTAAGAACAGATAAAAGCATGTCAACTTTTTGGGTAAGGAAGTTGTGTATGAATCAGCATTTTACTCTTGGCTAGGAAGACTTAGAGAAAAAGAAACCTGAATATGAAAGGTGAATTGGCCTTAAAGACAACAACAGGAATATACTTAGTGGATGGAGAAAGGAAGCTCATTTAAGAAATAAAGAATGTGATGAGTTAGACAAGGGAGACAATAAAACAAGTGGAAGTTGAGAATTTTTAAATCTGATGTGTAAGGGACTATTTATAAGCAGCGTGGTTTAGTAGTTGCTATATACTATTCTCTAAAGCAGGCTTCACTCTTATGAGTCTAGAAATGTCTCCATTGAACCTAATTGAATCAAAATCAAACAAACTGATTTATGCTAACAAAAGGGCTGTATATTAAAATGTTCCTCATGACCAGTATCTGCTTGCTCAGCACACCTGAATATCTAATAGGTAGCCCTACAAAGGAAACAAACTTAAAAATACAAAGTATGATAGCCAGCCAGGATATCAGAAAGTCAAAGTGAAAGATTAATTATAGTCACAGGACATAGTCTTAATAAATTATTCCTTTTGATTTCTTTACATGGTTTAGTTTTCTTGTTTTTTTCCAAGCTTCCCACCTCATCCCAACTTTTTTAGTATGATAGGATTTTTAAAGGACTAAGCTGCAAGTCAGAGAATTAAGATCTAGTTACAGAGTTACAATGATATAAGACCAAACAGTTTTTCTGAGCTTCAGTTTCATCGCTTACCAGTATTGAACTATATAAAACTCTCTATGGCTTTTCCAAATTCTCTGTCTCTGCCATACTTATTACATTCAGGATAGAAGATTATTTCTAATAGTACTTCCTGGCTAGCAGAAGGCCATCCATAGCAGATATCATGGTAGAAGGCATTTTTTCCCACTGAGACCCTGCATAACCACAATCCTTCTCAATTCTGGTCTTCAGGGAGCCACTAATAAACAATAGGAATTTGCAGAAGTTTTTTACCATTACATGCCTGAGGGTTTATCCTTCCATTTAAAATTCAGTTTCTTCTTCCTGACTTTCATCTAACCATGCTCATTTCTACTGAATCCTGACATCAATCTTTTATTTTGAGTTTTTGCTTCTGCAGCCCTAGATGCATCTTTTAAGGAGGCATTAGCAGGGCAGTGATTAGAAGCAGAAAGGTAATGAAAAAGATAGACAGATGGAAGAACTTCATTCTAGAGCCCTTTTACTTTCCTGCATGGCTTTTAGAAAAATAACCACCTCCTCATGCCTTAGTTTCCCCATCTGTGAAATAGGAGGAAAAATCCACCTACCTGCCCTGCCTTGCATGGATGTTTTGAGATTTAAATGAGATACAATACGTCAAAGCTCAAAAAAAATCTCACGTATATCATATGAAGTCATTACAATTTAGTACTGTTAAAAAAAAAAAAAAAAGTTCAAACTTGAATACGCCAAAAAAAAATGCTTGTGCCTTTAAATGACAATAGGGGATATGGGCCGGCCAGTTTTTTACCAAAGAATAAAACTTTAAAATTTCCAGCAAACCAAGCAGTTTTGAAGACTAAACTTTGTGATACAATATTCATTAAAAATTATCTCAGAGTTACTTTGTCTATACATTCCTCTAGCTCAGTGGGTCTCCTCTTTTTTATAATGTAACCCATCAATAAAATATACATGTAATGACCACCACTGTACATTTGTTTATAAATTATATATATATATATGTTACCTTTCTAACACATTATTTACCTTATAAATTATTCATGAAAACAGAAAATTTAAGGCATGAAAAAATATATAAATAGAAGTATTAATATTTTTTCCCTGAACTCTACTTTGACACCACTGTTATAAGCCAGTGGTTTCAAACTTTTTTAAGCTATGGAACTCTCTGTTCCAACACCAAATTTTAAAATGCAAACCAAATCTATAAAACAAACAAAGGCAGAGCTGCTCTGATTAAAGTGGGAATAAGGGAACCAGAACCTGGAGGTCCGTGATGAAACACCTACAGTTCCAGAAAGCACAATTTGAAACAACTAATCTTGAGATCAGACTTTCCATTAACCTCTTTAAAAATAAATAAATGTGGAGACGTGGATGGATCTAGAGACTGTCATACAGAGTGAAGTAAGTCAGAAAGAGAAAAACAAATATCGTATATTAATGCATATATGTGGAACCTAGAAAAATGGTACAGATGAACCAGTTTGCACGGCAGAAATAGAGACACAGATGCAGAGAACAAACGTATGGACACCAAGGGGGGAAAGTGGTGGTGGGGGGGGGGGGGTGATGAATTGGGAGATTGGGATTGACATGTATACAGTGATGTGTATAAAATGGATGACTAATAAGAACCTGCTGTATAAAAAAATAAATAAAATAAAGTTCAAAAATTCAAAAAAAAGGTACAAAAAATAAATAAATAAATAAATGTGCTTTTACTCAATAGTGCTGTTTCCTTAGCTGGAAGTCAAAGATGTTATAAGAATCAGCTGAATACTCAGGACTATATCTACTGCCGATACACAGTTAAGGATACTGTTGACTATATAATAAAGTGTCCCTCTGCAGGCTTCCAGGGAAGAAAATTTTCTCAGGCCTCAGTACCAATAAATGTTAAACTCCTAATAACTATGTGTTATATCATGGACTGTGAATCTAGTTACTTTTGAGACAGTATAGTATACAATGTTATCTTTCCTATATTCTAGGAAGCTTAACAGTAAAACTTTTGTCCCAACTCAGCAATCAGAGAGGGACTTTATTATATGCATCTCAGTGCATTTTCACCACCTGTATTAATTTTGCACCTCCACTCCTTTTAGGTTTAATTTTGATTCTCATTTTTTCTATCCTATTCTATTATAAACAACTATGACAAACTCCTCAAGTCTTTTTGGAATCAATTAAGATACAAATGATAAAACTCAACACTCAAACTTGCCACTTGGCACCATCAGTTTCCCATTCCTCCAGGAGGGAAACCTCGGAATTTGCTTTGGTAACTAATGCACTAATTCCGTCAGCCCCCAATACCTAACAATCTAGCCTCTGCTTTATCACTTATAATCATTTCCTATTCTTCATTCCCACTGCCATTACCACTCACCTCGACTATTATAGTACAACAGGTCTTCCCACAGCCAATCCATTTTACATGCTGCTTACAATCAATCTTTCTTAATCAGTATCACCACATATCACACCTTTATCTTTTCAAACACCTATTAAAGGTTTCCCACTACCTACAGAAAAGACTACACTCCTTAGTCTGGCATTCAAAGCTTGCCACATTCTGATACCAATCAACAGTTTTGTCTGTTTTATCCTACAATCAAGTTTCTCTCTGGACACATTAAACTTTCTGTCGCATATGCCTCATCTCTGCCTCTGGGTCTTGGATCATGCCGTTTCCCTTACTTGCAGTGTCCCCTACCTATCCTCACTGCCACACTACCTCCAGATTTCTACAATGCCAAATGTTAGCCATCCTTGAAGACAGAGCTCAAATGGCATTATTTTAACAAGCTTTCAAACTCCAAATTGAAAATCCCCTTAACCTACCTCTGTATTCCGAAACCAGTATATCTAATTTTTCACATATTCATCTCCTATCATTCTCTTTCTGTTTCTATCTGTGTATAAGACTATTTATCTCTCTACTTATACAAATATGTAAACATATACAATTCTCCTAGACCAGTGACTCTGAAGCCCTTTTTTTTTTTTAGCTGTAAAATCCATTTTTCACATAAGATGCTATGAGAAAGCCCAATAAGGAAAGTGGACTTTTAAAGGAGCTTTTCTGGTTGCAAGGGAGAAGGGCTGAGAAGATAGCTAGAACTTCACGCTCTCTGCAGACATCTTCACAAAGCACAGAGATACAGCACACCAAACCACACCCTCTGTGAAGACAAGCAGTATACTCACTTTATTCACCTATCTCCCATGTAGGAAGGCAACACTGTGTAAAATCAGATAGTCCTGGGGTCAAATCATAGCTCTGCTGTTTATAAACTATGTTCTCTATGCAAACCCTTAATCTCTCTGAACCTAAATCCTCATCTGCAAAATGGAAATGGTAAATCTATCTCATGTGATGACCACATGAGATAAGACACATAAAAGTCATACTTCACACCTAAGACATGCATCAGTACAAAAGAATTCCCATTCCCTTTTTCCTCCCCGTACTTTCTTTCCACATCATGTAGTCAAATGCCTAGCATATAATAGGAATTAAATAATCATTTCTTGAATGAATTAATAAGTGGATGAACAGCTGAATGAACAGTTGTCTAAACAAAACATAAAAAGACTTAGAAAAGGGATTTGATAACAAGTACAGAAAAAAGACATGCTAGAGAAATACTATATTAGAAAAAAGGAAAATACCTTACACATAACTTTTATGGTTAGAAAAGAAAAAAAGTGGTACTTTATATATTTAAAAACTGGAGACTTTTCAGTAAAAATTTACTACCAAAGAAAGAAGCTAACATGAAAGAATTATTTACACACATCATTTTAAGGCCTATGTGTGAATAATATGATTATCTGGCTAATATCTAAACTCAATTTACATCCAACAGCTTAAAAATAAGAGTTATACTAAATTAAACTATAGTGAACGATCAGCATGCTTCTTTAAATGAATTTTATTTCACTGATTTATGTATGACTGTTATGGAATGGTGTTCTGATTTTCTTTTTAAAATGTGTTTCCTTGTTTCTCAAGTTACAAATGTAAAGTTCTGCAACTGTATTTAAAATCTTTTGGAGGTACATGTACACAAAAGAAATACCTCAACACAAATCACTATGACATATAATGAACCCAAAAGGAATAGGCATATATCACTAAAGGCAAGATGTTAAGTTTGATAAAACAAAATCTGACCTTTAATATTTTTGAAAATTGGTTAATAAACATAAAATGTGGCAAGGCTTACAGTCCACAGATTTTTAAACTCTTGCATCCTTGGGGGTCTGTCTACAAAAGCAAAGGAGTATATACATGCTAGAGACAAAAAAAAAAAAGTCAAATAAACATAATCCCATTGGACTGTGGTTTAAATAGAGGGCTGAAATCTAAATGATTTTTCTATATTCACAAAACAAACACACAAAACTTCATGCAATGGATAAAAATCAATAAGAGAAAAGTAACAGCATAAAAAAATTAGTGACACTATTAGCACGATACTCTTGAATGGTAAACTACAAGTCAAGATTATATCTTATTCTTAAAGTTATTTATACGCCTTTAAAAATGAGAAAAACAGCCCAAAAACTAGATTACAAATATCTCTTTTAAAAACTTCACTCCATCAGAGTAACAAGGTTAAAGAATGATTTACCAAATTTGACTCCCAAAGATCACTATAACAGAATGTTTTTAATCTGACTTCATGAAATATGTGAAACCCCTTCCCCTTCTCACTAACTACATGAAGGCTAAAGTCAATACATTATGAAATGAAACTATTACAAAATTACTAGCATTCCAAAAACAGATATATATCTCATGTGAACATTGTAGGTCTATTTATCAGTAAATAATTTTGTATACAAGGTATGATTACAATTTTTTAAAAATAATGAATGCCTAATACTGAAATAATCAAACATAACAAAATGTCAAAATGATTATCTCTGAATGATGAAATTATTTCCTTCTTTTTTCTTCTAGAGATTTCAAAATCTCTCAGAAGTGTTACCTTACAATGAGAAAAAGTTAACGTTACAAAAATATAAATACGTATGTATGTATAGATGTGTATATCTGAATATGTATGTTTGTAAATGGCCTACTCTAGTCTAATTTATAGAAACAGCAGGGCTCTGGTGTAAAAATGAGAAAAAGTAAAATATGAAGTTAGCTCATATAATTTGATAATTTAGAAAATATTCTCAAATCTCCCTAATGTAACATGGCAGTTAAAAGTTTGGCTGTAGAGTCAGGAGGACCTAATGAAATCCCAGCTCCACCACTTAATAGCTGGGTAACTTTGGAAAAGTTATTTAACTTCTTTAATCTTCAGTTTTGTCATCTAAAATTTGCGAATAATATTATCCAACTAACAGGGCTAGCAAATGAAATCATGGAACGATGTTAGTGCATAATGCCTATTTAGTGATGGTAGTAGTGATGGTAGTAGTATTTCCTCTTCCTGTAGCCAAAATTCCTACCTATCCTTCAGGCTGCAGCTTAAATGAACTTCCTTAGAGAGGCTTTCCCTAAATTAAGTTCCTATATTCCACTATTTCATAGTAGCCTGTACATTTCCTTTAATAATCATCAGAATTTATAATTATTTATTTATACAAATGCATCCACAGTGCATAGCATACCATATATACTTAGTAAGTTATAAATTAATTAATTTATGAATAAAGATGTTTAAATTTGTAATCTTCCCACTGATATCATTAAAATTTTGTCTCTATATAATCAGTGGGATCTTGATTATAAATGTTATTGACTGTGATATGAATGGGCTATCTAAATTTGAGTTTAGTACTTCTGGGGGAACTGCATGAGGGAAAGAAAAGAACATCCCATCACCGGTCCTTCAGTCTACCTCTACATACTTAGTCACAATGACAGAATCACAGTAACTACATTTTGTCCTTTGATCTTCCATTAATGAGTCTACTAAAAATAAAGGTTAAAAAAAATTTCAAGTTTCTTTGTTGGCTTTTAGCTTACCCACTGAGTTTCCTTTTAATCATCACCTGCTGGAATTGTGATTAAATCAGCTATTTACTGATAAGTCAGGGAGCGCTGCTAGATAACATTAGTGTGCTGGCTCTCAAAGTGTGGTCCCTGGACCATCAAGACCAGAATCATCTGAGAATTTACTAGAAATGCAAATTATTGGGCTCACCCTAGATTTACTGAATCAAAGCCTGGAGGTGAAGTCCAGCAGTCTTAGGGTTTAGCAAGGCTCTGGGGTGATTCTAATGCACATTGAAGTTTGAGAACCATCACATTAGCAGATTTAGTCTTTATAAGCAATAGGCTGTTTCATCGGTTTTCATCAATTTGCCAGGCTTTATAGTTCATCATTAAACTTCTAATATTGGAGTATAATCTCTAAAACACTCTAAAATCAGAAACAGGACATGTGTCAGAAACATAAGACAGACAACCAAAGAATGACTGTTTAATACACTGTTCTATCCAGATATGCTGTGTAGTCAATTCATGATGTCACTGTTTTCTTTTACTATAAATTAACTCCCTCTACATCTCCTCCTAAAAAGGTCCTTGCTTCAGAACCACTAACTTCGAGTAAAGCTAGAAGGTGACAAAAATACAAATACTGTTTTCAAAGGTTTTATAAGTCACAGGAAAGCGAAAATGATCTAAGCCAAAAATGTAATTAAAAGTATTACCACTATATGTAAAGATATACACAATTAAGTCAAAGATTCAAGTGGGTTCTAGATTAATATTTAGAGATATAAAAGGGTTCTAGATTAATCTCTGTTTCAGAGATATAATTCATTAATAAATGATAGTAAACTTCCACAAGATTGCAAACGTGGTTTAATGATAGGAAACTTATTAACATAATATAACACATCAGTAGGTCAAGTGTGAAAAAAGCAATCGTCTCAAAAATATCCTTTTTGGCATTTGATAAAACTCAACTCCCCTTCATTTTCTTTTTTAAATCCAGAAATATAAAACTACTTCCTCAAAGTGATTTAAACCATTTTAAACCAAAAGTCAACATCATGCTTACCAGTGAATACGAAAAACATTTCCATTAAAATCAGGAATAAAAAGATCCATTATCCTCACTCCTAGTTATTAATGTTCTGGAAGTTCTGACTTAAAAGAGAAGCATTATTTGTGGATAATACAATTCTCTTACCTAGAAAGCTCAGGAGAATCCACTAAAAAATTAAGCTGATTAAATTTTTAAAATTTAATTTTTTATAGTAGTGTTACCACTATACGTAAACATATACAGAATTAAGTCACAGCTTCAAATGCATAAGACTGTAAACTGCAAAAATACAGTTTTAATACAAAAACAACAGAACTTCTGAGAAAAGAGAAATAATAATGGTATTTCTAACAGAACTAGAATGTAAACTTCATGAGATCTGGGGGGGGTTTTGTTGTTTTATTCACCGCTATATCGCCTAGCAAACAGTAGGCACTCAACAGGCATTTGTTGAATGAATAAATGAAAAGCACTAGCATTTATATCAAATGTGGTCTGCTTACAAGTGACAGTCTCAGACTATTACAAGTCCACAATGAGTTAAAGAGTTTGCACCAGAATGTGCATCACTGTGCACATCATTTAATTCCTCTTGTAACACAGGAAAACTATCTCAACGAAGGAAGCAGAGGACTTTTACAATCCGGCTCAAGCTACTTATCTCATAAAAGACAATGAGAAACAGTTCACATACTGGCTACACTGGGTGGCACCTCTTTAGACTAAATGTTGGGAGCTGAAATGAGAGGGAAAAAAAAACAAAAAACAAAAAAAACTAACTTCAAAACAAGGAATAACTTGTAAAAATAATGTCTGGCTGCTCAAATGTGGTCATAATTAGGTCACTGTGTCTTTTAAAGGAAGCTTATGAAACATGAAAGCAACAAAAAATTTAAGGATAAATTCTTTTTGTCAACCGAATGGCAGGTTCTAATCAGGAAATTCAGACATCCCAGTAGTGTCTAAATGAATGAAGTCTTTATACTTTCAGAGCAGTTTATAATAGATGATCACAGGAATTAAGGCACGTAAAGAAGTTATGCTCTAAGTTAACATAAACACTTCAAGTATATACTTCATTCTTTACTTTTAAGTGAGTCCAATACCGTAGTGTCATCTCAAATATAAAAGTAAAACAAAGAACTGAGCCAGTGCTGGCGGTTTAAAAAATGAGGAACAAGTGAGGAATAGTCAAATTAACACTAATTTATAGCAGACAGGCTCTGTGAAAGTAAACTGGGCTGATATTCAGAAGACCAGGTATATAGCCCTGAACCCAAAACTAACCTAAAACTAACATTCTAGGGCAAATCACCTCATCTCACTGTTCTTCAGTTTCCTCAGGAGTTAATAAAAAGACTCTCAGATTTTCTATTCAGTCAAAGTAATTGATACTACCCGGATTCCTCTGTTTCTGAATAAAGGCAGACAGGTGGTCCTACAAAAATATGCTGAGGTTCAATTCTATCTATAACCCTGTAAAGTCAAACTAATTAAAAGGTATAGACATTTATATAGAGATTTACAATGAACACCCTTCTATTTTCTATATAAATGATTTACACAATCTGATTCAATCCACATAAGAAATCTGAGAGATGTATATGTTTATCTGAACTTTACAAATAGAATCCCCAGCAATATAAAAAAGAGAACTAATGGCACTCACTCAGATTTGTATGACTCCACAAGACCATCCTTCTTTCTACAAACCAGACATGACATATAGCTACAATTTTCTAAGGAAGCAGTAGAGGTTTCAAGTAAATCAAAGACACTCAAAATATAGAACGTTAGGGACTTCCCTGGTGGCGCAGGGGTTAGGAATCCGCCTGCCAATGCAGGGGACACGGGTTCGAGCCCTGGTCCGGGAAGATCCCACATGCCACGGAGCAACTAAGCCCGTGTGCCACAACTACTGAGCCCATATGCCACAACTACTGCAGCCCGTGATCCTAGAGCCCATGCTCCACAACAAGAGAAGCCACTGCAATGAGAAGCCTGTGCACCGCAATGAAAGAATAGCCGTCACTCGCTGCAACTAGAGAAAGCCCGCGCGCAGCAACGAAAACCCAACGCAGCCATAAATAAATAAGTAAATAAATTTTTAAAAAGAAAGAAAGCAAAATAGATAGGTGATGAGTGACATAAAAATGTCCTAACCTCTTTTCAGCTTTAGCAACTCCCATGGAGATTATCCTCCTAAATTATACTATCCCGCTCTGAACACAACTTCCTATTCATTCTATTAAATTCAACACCTACTAGGTACCTAACAGGTACCATGTACTGTAAAACAGGAAAATTAAAACAAGCTCTGTACTCATGAAGCTTACAGTGAGGAATAGAAATAGACAAGTAAATAGATCCCTGGAATACAGTAAAATAAGGACTTTTATAAGAGTATACTACAAGGTGCCATGGCACACAGAAAGGAACTAACAAGATTGGACAGGCCAAGGACGTCTTCTTGGAAGATGAATCATCCAAGCTGATGTTTTCCATTTTGTTGTATTTTCTATACCTCCGGTTCTCTTAATTAATCTTCTATTTTACTTAATGTCATATTTCACTGAACTCTCCAAACCCTTCTCCTTCTCCCATTTTTCTACAAATTGATCAACTCCTTCATACCTTTCTATTCCATCCCTCCACACCAGCCTAGGCTCAGTGATCAGAGACTCAAACACCTCGAATTTCAATATTCTTCTGTTACATCTGCCCTTCAAATCCCTAAATCAATCCAATCATCTTTCTTTTCCAGTCCTATGCCCAGCCGTTGAGCACTGCTATAGAAAATTATACAACCTTGCTATTAGAGCCCTTTTATAAGCTCTGCAGAGCCCTTGACAAATTAGGTAACACTAAGCATATTCCTAATTAGCTTTCTCTCCCTAACTCCACTGTTGCCATTACAAACCTTCACCACTCTCAAGCTTCCCTCCCTCCCATCCTTGCCAACCCCAGCCAGTGGCCTTGCCTGCTTCTTCAAAATGGTATGAATGATAATTACGCATAGCTGAAAATATTACTTCAGACTATATTTTATGGGTAAAAAAAAAATTTGTGTGTACTGAACTAACCCAGAAACCTAACATGCTTAAGATGGTTTCACTGTGAAAACAGATTCAGTCCCAAACAAAGGACTTAAAAATAAACTCTGACCTGCTACCTGACAATTTCAGCTACTAAAAATACAGCCAAAAACCAAAAGTAATAAGTAAACTCAACTCTCAAAATTGATATTAAGTTTACGTACCAAAGATCAAGTAACTTTTCTCAGAAGAGAAAGTGTATCAGGCTTTCCTAGAGTATGACTTCTTATTTTAGATAGAAATCTAATAAATTTAATTTCTAGTCTATAGTAGGCTGGAAGCAGCATGCAAAAGATGGGGGAGGTGAAACACTGCCAGACTATGGCACAAGAACAGCAACAAAATTAGCACATGCAAACAAGAGAGAAAACATAAAACTCTACCCAAAAAAAGTATAAATTCAAAGAGCATAGCAAAGTAGGACTATTTATCATAGGAGCAAACTACACTTTATGCCTCTATGGTACCCTAAGGCATCACTATAGTACAAGTAGGTTGCAACACCTGATATTTACAATGAAATTTCAGTTAAAAAAAGATTAAACTGTACCTGGTATTCCATTTATACATAGTCATAAATGTGCTATAATAAACTTACTATACAAATATTTTCATTAAAATGGTCAAAATAAGATCCATTTCATCACTTAGATTAACTCATGTATTTATAAAATAAATATATTAAATGTTTATTCTCTATGATATATATGGCATGGATGCCCTTGTATTTAATTCTATTAGTCAGAATACAGATTTATATCCCTATAAAAAAATTAAGCTAGTCTTTTGTTTCTAGTCATGCTCTCCATTCAAAAATAAGACAATAACTGCACGATTTAAAAACTGAGGAGATAGTTTGGCTGATTTTTACATACTGCAGGCACAGCACAATTCTACATTCAAGCAAGAAAAACAAATACTAAAGAAAACTGAGAAGTTCTTCAGCATCTCTAATCACACACTAGTTAACCAAGTCACTCATTAGTCAGTTTCTATCCAGTGTTGTTTCAAATAAACTTTCTAAAAGTAAAATTATTTTATTAATCAACTTTAAAAGTAAAATGAATCACACAGACCAATGTCTGAAATTTGAGTATACAGCAGAAAGCATAAAAAGAAAAGAAAAATGAAACTGCTTAAAATTTGCACTTAGAATTTGCTTTGGAACTTGATAAAATGATTCCTTAAAATTCATCTGGAAGAATAAAAATAGGAAAAGAGACAAGAAATATTTTAAAAAGAAAAGTTATGCAGGTGACCCTGAACTGTAATACCAAATATTAAAACATATTAAGAAGCTATAATAACTAAAGTAATGTCGGACTGGCAAAGGAATAGACAATTCAGTGGACAAAGCAGAAAACTCAAAAATAATAATTTATTATCTGATAAAGGTAGCATTTCAATTCTGAGAGAAAAGGGAGGTTTATATAATTTGTGGTGGTGAGACCACTGGCAAACCAACTTAAAGTAAAACTGTTTTAACTTCGAACCCTCCCTGTGCCAGAAATATAAGAAGTCTGAAAAGCCTAAAAGCCTGAAATATAAGTAGTACATGATAATTTGTACAAAAGTTGACAGTAGGACTTTGTCAAAGTGGAAGGAATAAAGTACAAGGCTGATTTAACTACATTAAAAATGAAAACAAACATATTAAAAAGAAATAAACCTTAAGGAAACCAAATGATGAAGGGTATGGGGGATTGTGGGGAGACTGCCCTATATGATCAATAAAGGCTCAGTGTCTTTAATATATTAAAAGCCCTTAATAAACAATGGGAAAAAACAAGAACTCAGTAAAATTGTGCTAAGAATATGAACATACACCCACATATGAAGAAATATAAATGGCCAAAATATTTTCAAACTCATTAGTCAAAGGAAAGCTGTAATGTAAAATAGTTAGAGAAAAGCAGAATGTTTCTACTGTTAAAATGTCAGAGAGAGATGGAGGGGGGTACTCTCATAACTATTGATAGAAATGTAAAAAATCGAACTTTCTTGGAGGAAAAATTAGGAAGTTACTATCAAAAAAGCTTTTAGACTTTTAGACTTCAGTAAGTCACATACACACACACCCAAAATATAAGCATCTCTGGGTAAAAGATTACAGATAACTTTTATTTTCTTCTTTTTGCTTATCTGTGTGAGGACCTTATTACCTCTTCTGACTTAAGTAACTCATTTAGAAGTTGCCTAAGTTTCCTCGAAAAATAAAGGTCTCCCTTCTTTATTTAGGCTCCAGAGTTCATAAAACAGTAACTCATCTACAAAATGCTAGAAAAAGTTGATGCTAAAATGGCACTTGATAAAATATCTATTCCTGATAAAGGCTTTAAAAAACTAGTCATTCATATTCTTGGGTATAGAGAAATACGGTTTGATTCCACTTATACGAGGTACCTAGAATAGTCAAATTCATAGTCAGAAAGTACACTGGTAGATGCCAGGGGCCAGGGGTCGGGGGAGTGGGGGGAATGGGGAGTTAGTGTTTAAAGGGGACAGAGTTTCAGTTTAGGAAGGTGAAAAATTTGGGAGATGGATGATGGTGAGTGTTGCACAACAATGCAAATGTACTTAGTGCCACCAAACTATACAGTTAAATATGCTTAAAATAGTATGTTTTATATTATGTGACTTTTACCAAAATAAAAAAACATTAAAAAAAAAGTGAACCCCCCCCCCAAAAAAATGCTAGAAAAACTTTAAATTAAATACATCCTCCCTCCCTTCCTCCTTCCCCCCCCCCACATATTGCTATGCAGAGATCTCCTGGTGCATTTTTTTTTTACACCAAACATAAAAGAATGTCTACAGAATGGTACTCCATGTGTAAAAAGGAAAAATTAAGCGTATATTCATTATATGCTTATAATGTGGATAAATAAAGTCAGAAAGAATACCCAAGAAAGAATAAAAGTTGTTACTTAAAGGGAAGAAATCAGGCAACAGGAATAGGAAAACTTTTTACTGTATAACTATTCTTAAATTACTACCAATTAAAAACTAAACTAAATTCTTTCATGATAATATATATTTTAAATATGTATAAATTAAAAGATTATATATAAATATAAATTTATTTATATATAAATAATACATATCATATACATGTCACATTACTCAATATTGGCAAGGCATACATACACTATTGGTGGGATTATAATTCATTAAAGCCTTTATGGAAGGTCACCAAAAACCTTAAAGGAGGGACTTCTCTGGTGGTCCAGTGGTTAAAAATCCGCCTTCCCATGCAGGGGACTTGGGTTCGATCCCTGGTCAGGGAACTAAGATCCCACATGCAGAGGGGCAACTAAGCCCACAAGCAGCTGCAGAGGATCCCACGTGCCGCAACAAAGATCCCACGTGCCGGGACTAAGACCCAATGCAGCCAAAAATAAAATAAATAAATAAATATTAAAAAAAAAAAAGAAACTTAAAGGAATTATTCCTAATGAAATATCCAGTCACATGCTCAAAGATATAGATACAGAGGAAGAGAAAGGGGGGGCGGGGAGGAGGGCAGGAAGGAAAGAGAAGGGGAAGGAAGGGAGGAGAGAGATCTATACCTGTAAGTAAAGGAAGTTCATTACAATCCTATCTATAAAACTGAAAAATTAGAAATAACCTAATGTATCAATACTTAACAAGACTGCTTAAAGACATCATAATGGAATACAAACTATTGCAGCTACGAAGATAATGCCATATATTTATCAACATGGAAAGGGCCTATGATATTATATAATAAGTAAAAACCCAAGTTACACAACAGCAGCTATAATATGGGATTTTGGCATTTATTTTTTATGTGCATTAGAAAGGAAGTGGAAAGATAAATAGCAAAGCATTAACAGTGTTTTTGTGTTCTTTATTAAGTGTTTTATTAACACTTAAGAACATTTAAGTGTTCTTTATTATCTTTCTGTATTTTCTTTTCAGAAAATAACAACTGCTTCTAAAATATAAAAAAATACTTCATTTTGAAAAAAATATTGACATAATAATTCCCCTACCCATAACATTTGCATGGTTTGTGATTTTTTTTTTTTTTTTTTGGGGGGAGGCAGGTATTTTGTTCTTTTTTTTTTTCTTTTTTTTTGCCTGCATTGGGTCTTTGTTGCTGCACACAGGCTTTCTCTAGTTGCGGCGAGCGGGGGCTACTCTTTGTTGCAGTGCGCAGGCTTCTCACTGTGGTGGCTTCTCTTGTTGTGGAGCACGGGCTCTAGGTGCGGGCTTCAGTAGTTGTGACACACGGGCTCAGTAGTTGTGGCGCATGTGCTTAGTTGCTCCGTGGCATGTGGGATCTTCCCAGACCAGGGCTCGAACCCAGGTCCCCTGCATTGGCAGGTGGATTCTTAACTACTGTGCCACCAGGGAAGCCTGATATTTTGTTCTTAACATTATGAAATCCACCAATACAAAAGTGAACCAAATCTTCTGGCTCCAAATATACAATCCTTTCCATTGTACCATGTTACCTTAATCACTCACTTATATGTGGTATTACTGTCCTTAATGTTAATTTACCCTTTAAAACATTTATATTTTATTACAAATTCCAGATAAGTGAAGTTTTATTGTATATTTAAAACAAATGTTATCTCTGCTCACATCCTTCTAAAGGATTAGAGACATAAAGGATACTGATAATCCCAAATTCTAGGTTGGAAGAGGCAAAATTAAAAAATACAAACAGTATTTGACTTAGAAATGGGTTGTAC